>NW_020838014.1:2799717-2995002 GCF_003676395.1 Aethalodelphis obliquidens | reverse complement strand
TTATCTATTCATCTGTTGATGGACAATTAGGTTGCTTCCATATCTTGGCAATTGTAAATAACACTGCTATGAACATTGGGGTGCATATATCTTTTCAAATTAGTGTTTTCATTTTTTCCAGATATATACCCAGGAGTGGAATTGCTGGATCATATGGTAGTTCTGTTTTTAGTTTTTTGAGGATCTCCATACTGTTTTTCACAGTGGCTGTACCAATTTACATTCCCACCAACAGTGTGCAAGGGTTCCCTTTTCTCCACATCCTCGCCGATATTTGTTATTTGCGGTATTTTTGAGGATAGCCATTCTAGCAGGTGTGAGGTGTGATGTCTCTTTGTGGTTTTGATTTGCATCTCTCTGATGATTAATGATGTTGAACACCTTTTCATGTGCCTGGTGGCCATCTGTATGTCTTGTTTGGAAAAATGTCTATTCAGGTCTTCTGCCCATTTTTTAATTGCATTGTTTGTTCTTTTGATGTTGAGTTGTATCAGCTGTTTATATATTTTGGATATTATCCTCTTATGGGTCATTTCATTTGCAGATGTTTTCTCCCATTCACTATGCTGTCTTTTCATTTTTTGTTTTGTTAATTGTTAAGGTTTTAAGCTTAATTAGGTCCCATTTGATTATTTTTGCTTTTTTTCCTTTTCCTTTTCCTTAGGAGACAAATCCAAAAAAATATTGCCATGATTTATGTCACAGAGCATTCTGCCTATGTTTTGTTCTGGGAATTTTATGATTTCTGTTCTTATATTTAGGTTTTTTGAATTTATTTTTGTATATAGTATTAGAGAATTTCTAATTTCATTCTTTTACATGTAGCTATCCAGTTTTCCCTGCACCACTTATTGAAGAGACTGACTTTTCTCCCTTGTGTATTCTTATCACCTTTGTTGCAGATTAATTAACCACAGATGTGTGGGTTTATTTCTAGCTCTCCATTCTGTTCTAATGAAGTATGTGTCTGTTTTTATGCCAGTACCATACTGTTTTGATTGCCATAGCTTTGAAGTATAGTCTGAAGTCAAGGAACATGGTACCTCCAGCTCTGTTCTTATTTCTCGATTGTTTTGACTATTTGCAGGCTTTTGTGTTTCCATACGAATTTAAAAATTTTTTGTTCTGGTTCTGTGAAAAGGTCATTGGTAATTTGATAAGGATTGCATTGAATCTGTAGATTGCCTTGGATAGTATGGTCATTTTAACAATAATAATGCTTTCAGGGCTTCCCTGGTGGCGCAGTGGTTAAGAATCCACTTGCCAATGCAGGGGACACGGGTTGGAGCCCTGGTCCTGGAAGATCGTACATGCTGCAGAGCCACTAAGCCTGTGTACCACAACTACTGAGCCTGAGCTCTAGAGCCCACAAGCCACAACTACTAAGCCCATGTGCTACAACTTCTGAAGTCCATGTGCCTAGAGCCCTGCTAGTGCCATGCTCCACAACTAGAGAAGCCACCGCAATGAGAAGCCTGTGCACTGAAACGAAGAGTAGCCCCTGCTCACCACAACTAGAGAAAGCCCTCATGCAGCAACAAAGACCCAATGCAGCCAAAAATAAATAAATAAAAGAAAATAAATAAATTTAAAAAGTAATAATAATAATGCTTTCAACCCATGAACACAATATATCTTTCCATCCGTTTCATCTTCAGTTTCTTTCATCAATGTCTTACCGTTTTCCAAGTAGAGGTCTTTACCTCCTTACGTAGGTTGATTCCTAGGTATTTTATTCTTTTTGATGTGATGTAAATGGGATTGTTTCCTTAATTTCTTTGATAGTTTGTTGTTAGTGTATAGAAATGCAACAGGTTTCTGAACATTAATTCTGTACCCTGTAACTTTTTTAAAAATTTTATTTTAATTTATTTATTTTTGGCTGTGTGCGGTCTTCAAGGCATCCTTATCTTTTTCCTCATCTTAGAGGAAATGCTTTCAGCTTTTCACCATTGAGGATGATGTTAGCTGTGGGCTTATCATATGTGGCCTTAATTATTTTGAGGCATGTTCCCTCCATATCCACTTACTGGAGAGTCTTTTTGATAAATGGGCATTAAATTTTGTCAAAAGCTTTTCTGTATCTACTGAGATGATCATACGGTTTTTATTCTTCAATTTGTTAATGTGATGTATCACATAGATTGATTTTCAGATATTGAACCATCCTTGCATCCCTGGGATGAATTCCACTTGATCTTGGTGTATGATCCTTTTAATGGATTGTTGGATTCCATTTGCTAATATTTCTCTGAGGATTTTTGCATCTATGTTCATCAGTGATATTCGCCTTTAATTTTCATTTTTTGTGATATCTTTGTCTGGTTTTGGTATCAGGGTGATGCTGGCCTCATAGAATTAGTTCAGAAGTTTTCCTTCTGCAATTTTTGGAAATAGTGTGAGAAGGATAGGTGTTAACTCTTCTCTAAATATTGGTAGAATATACCTGTGAAGTCATCTGGTTCTGTACTTTTGTTTGTTGGTAGTTTTTTTTTTTTTTTTTTTTATTTGGTTCTTTATTTTTTTTTTTTGGTTTTTTTTTTTTTTTTTTTTTTTAAATCACTGATTCAGTTTCATTACTGGTATTTGGTCTGTTCATATTTTCTATTTTTTCCTAGTTCTGTTTTGGGAGACTGTATATTTCTAGGAATTTATTTCTTCTGGGTTGTCCATTTTATTGGTGTAGTTGTTTGTAATAGTCTTTTATGATCCTTTGTATTTCTTTGCCGGCAGTTGTAACTTCTTTTCCATTTCTGACTTTATTGATTTGGGCCTTCTCTCTTCTTTTCTTGATGAGTCTGGTTAAAGGTTTATCAAGTTTATTTATCTTTCCAAAGAACCAGCTCTTAATTTCACTGATCTTTTCTATTGTTTTGTTTTGTTTTTAGTCTCTTTTTCATTTATTTCTGCTCTGGTCTTTATTATTTCTTTCCTTCTGCTAACTTTGGGTTTTTTTCTTTTTCTGGTTTCTTTAGGTGTAAAGTTAGGTTGTTTCTTTGACATTTTTCTTGTTTCTTGAGGTAAGCTTTTACTGTTATAAACTTCCCTCTTAGGACTGCCTTTGTTGGGTCCCATAGCATTTGTGTTGTTGTTTTCATTCATCTCTAGGTGCTTTTTGATTTCTTCCTTGATTCCTTCAGTGATCCATTGGTTGTTTAGCATATTGTTTAGCCTTCACATGTTGGTGTTTTTGCAGTTCTTTGCTTTTGGTTCATTTCTAGTCTCATAGCATTGTGATAAGAAAAGATGCTTGATATAATTTCAGTCTTCTTAAATTTACCATGGCTTGTTTTGTGGCCTAGCATATTATCTACCCTGGAGAATGTCCTATGTGCACTTAAAAAGAATGTGTATTCTGCTGGTTTTGGACAGAATATTCTATATGTATCTATTAAGTCCACTTGGTCTAATGTGTCATTTAAGGCTGGTGTTTCCTTATTGATTTTCTCTCTGGATGATCTATCTATGGATGTAAGTGGGGTATTAAAGTCCCCTACTATTTTTGTGCTACTGTCAATTTCTCCCTTTATGTATGTTAATATTTACTTTATGTATATAGGTGCTCCTATGTTGGGTGCCTATATATTTACAGTTGTTATATCTTCTTGGATTGATCTCTTCATCATTATGTAATATCCTTCTTTGTCTCTTTTAACAGTCTTCGTTTTAAAGTCTGTTTTGTCTGATGTAAGTATTGCTATCCTGGCTTTCTTTTGATTTCCATTTACATGGAATAACTTTTTCTTCCCCTCACTTTCAGTCTGTGTATTTTTAGATCTGAAGTGAGTCTCTTGTTGGCAGCATATATACACATATTGTTTTTGTATGCATTTAGCCACTCTGTGTCTTGACTGGAGCATTTAGTTCATTTATATTTAAAGTAATTACTGATATACGTGTACTTACTGTCTCAATCATTTTGGGGTTGTTTTGGTATTTCTTTTTTGTTCCTTTGTTCTTTTTTTTGTTCTCCTCTCTCGTGATTTGATAACTATCTTTAGTGTTATGTTTGGATTCCTTTCTCTTTTGTATGTGTGTTATTTATTATAGGTTTTTCTTTTGTGGTTATCGTGAAGTTTATGCATATATATATATATATACATATATATATAAAACATACATATATATGATTATTTTAAGTTGCTGATTTCTTCAATTCAAACACATTTTAACAACTCTGCATTTGTACTCCTCTCCCCTCATGATTACTGTTTTTGACATCTATTTACTTTGTATATCCCTTAGCTGCTTATTGTAGCTATAGATGAATTTATTACTTTTGTCTTTTCACCTTCCTACCAGTTTTGTATATGACCTTTACTGTATATTTGCTTTTACCTATGAGCTTTTTCCTTTTGTAATTTTCATGTTTCTAGTTGTGGGCTTTTCTGTTTCACATAGAGAAGTCCCTTTAACATTTCTTGTAAAGCCTGTTTGGTGATGCTGAACTCTTTCAGCTTTTGCTTCTCTGTAAAAATTTGATATCTCTATCAAATTTGAATGAGAGCCTTGCTGGGCAGAGTATTTTAAGTTGTAGGTTTTTCTCTTTCATCATTTTAAATATATCAGGCACTCCCTTCTGGCCTCAGAGTTTCTGCTGATAGTCTTATGGGAGTTCCCTTGTATGTAACTTGTTGCTTTCCACTTGCTGCTTTTAATAGTCTCTCTTTATCTTTAATTTTTGTCATTTTAATAACAGTGTGTATTGGTGTGATCCTCTTTGGGTTGATCCTGTTTGGGGCTCTCTGCGCTTCCTGGACTTGGATTTCTGTGTCCTTTCCCAGGTTAGGGAAGTTTTCAGCTATTGTGTCTTCAGAAATGTTCTCTGCCCCTTTTTCTCTCTCTTCTCCTTCTGCGACCCCTATAATGCAAATGTTAGTACGCTTCATGTTGTGTCAGAGGTTTCTTAAACTCTTCTCACTTCTTTTAATTCTTTTTCCTTTTTTCTGTTCAGCTTCATTGATTTCCACTATTCTGTCTTCCAGCTCACTCATCCGTTCCTCTGTATCATTTGGTCTGCTGTTAATTTCTTCTAGTATATTTTTCATTTCAGTTATTATATTCTTTAACTCTGGTTGTTCTTTATATTTTCTAACTCTTTGTTTAAAACTTCTGAGTTCTTTGATCATCTTTATAATCATTACCTGGAACTCTTTCTTAAGTAGATTGTCTTTCTCTACTTCACATAGTTCTTCTGGGTTTTTTTCTTGGTCCTTTGTTTGGAATATATCCCACTGTCACCTCATTTTGCCTAACTTGCTGTTTTTGTTTCTGTGTACATGGTAGGTTGGTTATGCTTCCAACCTTGGAAAAGTATCCGTTTGTAGGAGACATCCTATGCATCCCAGAAACACACTCCCCTCTGGTCACCAGAGCTGGGGGTGCCCCTTAATTGAGCTGTGTAGATCCTTCTCTTATGGTGGGCTGACTACTGTGGACAGTCTGGTAGAAATGGCTGGCCCCCAGCCTGGTTAGTTGCCAGGCCCTGCCTTGTGAGGAGGCTGCCAGCTGCTTTTTGGCAGGGCTGGGTCATGAGTTGGCTGGCTGAAGAACCCCACATGGCCCTGGGGCTAGTGCTGGCTCACTGGTGGGTGGAGTTGGGGTCTAGGAGATCCCAGGGTTGGTATCCACCCACCACTGAGTTAAGCCAGATCTTTGGGTTAGCTCCAGCCCACTAGTAGGCAGAGCTGGGTCCTGGGTTCTGGCTGTGGAGCACACATGTCCCAGAGCTGGTGTTGGACTACTGGTGGGTGTGGCCTGTTCCTGACGCAGCTGACTGTGGGGTCCAGGGTGTCCCAAAGCTTGTGTTGGCCTGCTGGTGGGCAAGGCTGATTCCCAGATTGTCCCAAGGCTCTTACTGGCCTGCTGCTGAGTGGGCTGGGTCCTGCCATGGCAGGCTGTGGGGCTGTAGTCCTGGGGGCTAGTGTCTGCCCACTGGTCGGTGAGGCTGGTCCGGAGGCTAGTGCATGCTTGCTGGTGGGTGGGGCCGGGGCTCAGGAGATTCTGGGGCTGGTGCCTGTTCATTGGTGGGCAGAGCTGGGTTCTGGGTTGTCTGGCTGCAGGACCCTGAGGGTCCTGGATCTGGTGTGTGGGGCCAGGTCTTGGATCCTCTGGTGGACAGGACTGTGTCCAAGGGCGGCTGTGAGTTCAGGGGGTCTTAAGGCAGCTTGTCTGCTGGAGGGTGGAACTGTGTCACTGCCTAGTTAGTTGCTTGGCCTGAGGTGTCCCAGTACTGGTGCCTAAATATTCGTAAACAGGGGTCCTGAGGCTAATAAGCTAGAGGGAGGATTCCAAAATGGCACTTGCCAGCACCAGTGTCCACGTGGTAGAACAAGCCCCCAAAATGGCTGCCACCAGTGTCTGTGTCCCCAGGGTGAGCTGCAGTTGCCTCTTGCCTCTCCAGGAGACTCTCCAAGATCAGCAGGTTGTTCTGACCCAGGCTCCTTTCACATTAATGCTTCTGCCCTGGGTCCTGGAGTGTGTGAAATTTTGTGTGCACCCTTTAAGAATAGAGTTTCTATTTCCCACAGCCCTCTGGCTCTCTCCAGAGTAAGTCCCGCTGGCCTTCAAAGCCAAATGTTTTGGGGGCTCATCTTCCTGGTGCAGGACCCCCAGACTGGGGAGCCTAATGTGGGGTTCAGACCCTTTGCTCCTTGGAGAGAACCCCTGCAGTTGTAATTATTCTCCCGTTTATGGGTCACCCACCGAGGATTATGGGTCTTGACTATACGGCATCTCTGCCCCTCCTACGTGTCTTCTTGTTGTTCCTTATATCTTTAGTTGTAGAATATATTTTCTGGTAGATTTCAATCTTTTTCAGCAATATTTGTTCTGTAAATAATTATAATTTTGGTGTGCCTGTGAGAGGAGGTGAGCAGAGGGTCCTTTTATGCTGTCATCTTGGGATACTTTTTCTGCATGTATTAAGATAATCATATAGAGGTTTTTTCATTCATTCATTCATTCATTCATTCATTCATTTAATTAATTGCTTTTGCGGTACATGGGCCTGTCACTGTTGTTGCCTCTCCCGTTGCGGAGCACAGGCTCTGGACACGCAGGCTCAGCGGCCATGGCTCATGGGCCCAGCCGCTCTGCAGCACGTGGGATCTTCCCGGACCAGGGCACAAACCTATGTCCCCTGCATTGGCAGGCGGACTCCCAACCACTGCGCCACCAGGGAAGCCCTATTTATTTTTAATTGATGTATATTTGATTTACAACACTGTTAGTTTCAGGTATACAGCAAAGTGATTTGGTTATGCATATATATATGCATATATCTATACCCTTTTTTCAATTCTTTTCCATTATAGGTTATTACAAGATACTGAATACAGTTCCCTGTGCTATACAGTAAATCCTTGTTGTTTATCTATTTTTATATATGGTAATGTGCATCTATTAATCCCATACTCCCTCCCAATTTATCCCTCCTCCCACTTCCCCTTTGGTAACCATGAGTTTTCTATGACTGTGAGTGTTTCTGTTTTGTAAATAAGTTCATTTATACTATTATTTTAGATTCACATATAAGCAATACCATATGATATTTGTCTTTCTCTATCTGACTTACTTCACTTAGTATGATAAACTCTAGGTCCATCCATGTTGCTGCAAATGGCAGTATTTCATTCTTTTTGACGACTGAGTAGTATGCCAGTGTGTGTATGTGTGTGTGTGTGTGTGTGTGTGTGTGTGTGTGCGCGCGCGCGTACCCACACTACATCTTTTTTATCCATTCATCTGTTAATGGACATGTAGGTTGCTTTCATGTCTTGGCTATTATAAATAGTGCCACTATGAACATAGGGGTGCATGTATCCTTTTGAATTAGTTTTCATCTTTTCCAGATATATGCCCAGGAATGGGATAAGGTTTTAAGGAACCTCCATAGTGTTTTCTATAGAGGCTGCACCAACTTACATTTCCACCGACAGTGTACAAGGGTTCCCTTTTCTCCACACTCTTCATTTATTATTTGTAGACTTTTTGATGATGGCCATTTTGACCAGTGTGAGGGTTTTTTTTTTCTTTATGTCATAAATGTGATGGCTTTTCATGTTAAAGCAACCCTTGCATTCTGTTATAAAATATACTTAATCACTGCATAGTATCTTTTTTGTATTTATTTATGCAATTTTTTGGCTAATACTTTTAAAGTATTTTTACATTTATTTTCATGAGTTATATTGTTCGGTGTTTTTCTTCTCTTGTAAAGTCTTTGGTTTTCTAACAGGGTAATGCTGGCCTCATAAAATGAATTGGAAAGTGTTTCTTCTTCCTCTGTTTTCTGAGAGAGTTTGTGTAAGGTTGACATTGTCTCTTTACATGTTTAATGAAATTCACCAGTCTCTAGACCTGGAATTTTCTTTATGGGAAGGTTTTTAACTAAAATTTAAAATTAATTTTTAAGTAAATATAAAGATATTCAGAATTCCTATATCTTCTTTTTTTGTTTTTGTTTTTGGTTACTTTAAAAATTTAATGTTAAATCTTATGGGCTTTTTTTGTTTTATCATCCCACCCTACTCAAATTTGTACATGAAGCCATTCCAGACAAAAATTTAAAGTACTTTAAGCTATATTATCAGCACATTTCCAGTAATAGTCTGAATTCAAATCATGAAAACAAGCTGGCTAGTTTAGCCCAGGGAAAACAGAAATCATGCTTAAGAAGGAAGATTTAGACTAAGATCTGAAACACCATCATTTGAAGGGGTTATTTTTTCCATTGCTAGAAGTCCAGTTTTCTAATAAAGACCAAAAGACAGTTTCTTTTTGATGCAGTGTTTGCTACATTAAATATTAATTTCTGTTGTAATCTTCCCACTCACTCACATACTAGGGTAGTATTTGATGAGGTTGACAGTTCTCAAACTGATCTAATGTAGATGCCGTATGTTCTTTGGAAGGGGTCCCTGTCTGTATGATGATGATATTAATATCACCTAGCATGCACTGAGTGTTTTCTATGTGCCAGGCACTGATCTAAGTATCAATAGTTGAAATATATCAGCTTATGAATTGGCACATTCATGGAGGGAGAGAGAGGTTAAGGAACCTTACTAAGATTACACAGAAAGTAAAAGCTGCAGCCAAGGCTTACATCAGTTTTGGTACTTTGCTTCTTTCAAGAAATTTGTCCCTTTAGTTGTCAAATTTACTAGCATAAATTTATTCATAATAGTCCTTTATATCCTTTAATGTGGGATCTGCAGTGATGCCCCCTTTTTCATTCCCGATATTGCTACCTTGTGCTTTTCTCTCTTTTTTATTTGTTCAGTCTACCTAGAGGTTTATCAATTTACTGATCTTTTTAAATAACTTTTTTGTTTTATTGGTATTTTTCCATTGTTCATCTGTTGCTGTTTCATCAATATTCACTCTTTTATTATTTCCTTTCTCCTACTTGCTTTGTGCTTAAGTTATTCGTTTTTTCTTCTTAAGGGAGAACCTTAAATCATTTATTTTTCAATTCTTAGGTGGAATAATGACACTCAAATTTCACTACATGGTTTAGAAAAATGTAACTTTGAAAAGAATGGTACATTTTGTTCAGGATTGGCTGTAAAGTAACTTAAACAAATGTTAAGCTAGAGTGTTTAACCTGGAGAGAAAATTAAAATATAACTTGAGAGAGGAACCAAGATGGCAGCGTAGAAGGACATGCTCTCACTCCCTCTTGCTAGAACACCAGAATCACAACTAGCTGCTGGACAGCCATTGACCGGAAGACACTGGAACTCACCAAAAAAGACACCCCACATCCAAAGACAAAGGAGAAGCCACAGTGAGATGGTAGAAGGGGTGCAATTATAGTAAAATCAAATCCCATAACTGCTGGGTGGGTGACTCACAGACTGGAGAACACTTATACCACAGAAGTTCACCCACTGGAGTGAAGGTTCTAAGCCCCAGGTCAAGATCCCAACCTGGGGATCCGGCAATGGGAGGAGGAGTTCCTAGAGAATCAGACTTTGAAGGCTAGTGGGACTTGACTGCAGGACTTTGACAGGACTGGGGGAAACAGAGACTCCACTCTTGGAGGGCAAACACAAAGTAGTGTGCACATCGGGACCCAGGCGAAGGAGCAGTGACCCCAGGGAAGACTGAACCAGACCTACCTGCTAGTGTTGGAGGGTCTCCTGCAGAGGCAGGCGGTGGCTGTGGCTCACCATGGGGACAAGGACACTGGCAGCAGAAGTTCTGGGAAGTACTCCTTGGCGTGAGCCCTCCCAGAGTCCACCACTAGCCCCACCAAAGAGCCCAGGTAGGCTCCAGTGTTGGGTTGCCTCAGGCCAGACAACCAACAGGGAGGGAACCCAGCCCCACCCATCAGCAGTCAAGTGGATTAAAGTTTTACTGAGATCTGCCCACCAGAGCAACAGTCAGCTCTACCCACCACCAGTCCCTCCCATCAGGAAACTTGCACAAGCCTCTTAGATAGCCTCATCCACCAGAGGGCAGACAGCAGAAGCAAGAACTACAATCCTGCAGCCTGTGGAACAAAAACCACATTCCCAGAAAGATAGAAAAGATGAAAAGGCAGAGGGCTATGTACCAGATGAAGGAGCAAGATAAAACCCCAGAAAAACAACTAAATGAAGTGGATATAGGCAACCTTCCAGAAAAAGAATTCAGAATAATGATAGTTAAGATGATCCAGGACCTTGGAAAAACAATGGAGGCAAAGATCAAGAAAATGCAAGAAATGTTTAACAAAGACCTAGAAGAATTAAAGAACAAACAGAGGTGAACAATACAATAACTGGAATGAAAATTACACTAGAAGGAATCAATAGCAGAATAACTGAGGTAGAAGAACAGATAAGTGACCTGGAAGACAGAATGATGGAATTCACTGCCGTGGAACAGAATAAAGAAAAAAGAATGAAAAGAAATGAAGACAGTCTAGGAGACCTCTGGGACAACATTAAACGCAACAACATTCGTATTATAGGGGTCCCAGAAGGAGACGAGAGAGAGAAAGGACCCAAGAAAATATTTGAAAAGATTATAGTCAAAAAGTTTCCTAACATGGGAAAGGAAATAGCCACCCAAGTCCAGGAAGTGCAGAGAGTCCCATACAGGATAAACCCAAAGAGAAACACGCCAAGACACATTGTAATCAGACTGGCAATAATTAAAGACAAAGAAAAATTATTGAAAGCAGCAAGGGAAAAATGACAAATAACATAAAAGGGAACTCGCATAAGGTTAACAGCTGATTTCTCAGCAGAAACTCTACAAACCAGAAGGGAGTGGCATGATATAGTTGAAGTGATGAAAGGGAAGAACCTACAACCAAGATTACTCTACCCAGCAAGGATCTCATTCAGATTCGATGGAGAAATCAAAAGCTTTACAGACAAGCAAAAGCTAAGAGAATTCAGCACCACCAAACCAGCTCTACAACAAATGCTATAGGAACTTCTCTAAGTGGAAACACAAGAGAAGAAAGGGACCTAAAAAAACAAACCCATAACAATTAAGAAAATGGTAATAGGAACATACATATAGATAATTACCTTAAATGTGAATGGATTAAATGCTCCAACCAAAAGACACAGGCTTGCTGAATGCATACAGAAACAAGACCCATCCATATTCTGGCTACAAGAGACCCACTTCAGACCTATGGACACATACAGACTGAAAGTGAGGGGTTGGAAAAAGATATTCCATGCAAATGGGAATCAAAAGAAAGCTGGAGTAGCAATACTCATATCAGATAAAATAGACTTTAAAATAAAGAATGTTACAAGAGACAAGGAAGGACACTACATAATGATCAAGGGATCAATCCAAGAAGAAGGTATAACAATTATAAATATATATGCACCCAACATAGGAGCACCTCAATACATAAGGCAACTGCTAACAGCTCTAAAAGAGAAAATTGACAGTAACACAATAATAGTTGGGGACATTAACACGTCACTTACACCAATGGACAGATCATCCAAACAGAAAATTAATAAGGAAACACAAGCTTTAAATGACACAATAGACCAGATAGATTTCTTTGATATTTATAGGACATTCCATCCAAAAACAGCAGATTACATTTTCTTCTCAAGTGCACAAGGAACATTCTCCAGGATAGATCACATCTTGGGTCACAAATCAAGCCACAGTAAATTTTAAAAAATTGAAATCGTATCAAGCATCTTTTCTGACCACAATGCTATGAGATTAGAAATAAATTACAGGGAAAAAAAACGTCAAAAACACAAACACATGGAGGCTAAACAATACGTTACTAAATAACCAAGAGATCACTGAAGAAATCAAAGAGGACATCAAAAAATACCTAGAGATAAATGACAATGAAAACACGATGACCCAAAATCTATGGGATGCAGCAAAAGCAGCTCTAAGAGGGAATTTTATAGCTATACAGGCCTACCTCAAGAAACAAGGAATACCTCAAATAAACAATCTAACCTTACACCTAAAGGAACTAGAGAAAGAAGAACAAACAAAACCCGAAGTTAGCAGAAGGAAAGAAATCATAAAGATCAGAGCAGAAATAAATGATACAGAAACAAAGAAAACAATAGCAAAGATCAATAAAACTAAAAGCTGGTTCTTTGAGAAGATAAACAAAATTGATAAACCATTAGCCAGACTCATGAAGAAAAAGAGGGAGAGGACTCAAATCAATAAAAGTAGAAATGAAGAAAGAGAAGTTACAACAGACACCGCAGAAACACAAAGCATCCTAAGAGACTACTACAAGCAACTCTATGCCAATAAAATGGACAACCTGGAAGAAACGGACAAATTCTTAGAAAGGTATAATCTTCCAAGACTGAACGAGGAAGAAATAGAAAATATGAACAGACCAATCACAAGTAATGAAATTGAAACTGTGATTTAAAATCTTCCAGTAAACAAAAGTCCAGGACCAGATGGCTTCACAGGTGAATTCTATCAGACATTTAGAGAAGAGCTAACACCCATCCTTCTGAAACTCTTGCAAAAAATTGCAGAGGAAGGAACACTCCTAGACTCATTCTATGAGGCCACCATCACCCTGATACCAAAACCAGAGAAAGATACTACAAAAAAAAGAAAATCACAGACCAATATCACTGATGAATATAGATGGAAAAATCCTCAACAAAATACTAGCAAACAGAATCCAACAACACATTAAAAGTATCATACACCATGATCAAGTGGGATTTATCCCAGGGATGCAAGGATTCTTCAATATATGTAAGTCAGTGTGATACACCATATTAACAAATTGAAGAAGAAAAACCATAAGATCATCTCAATAGATGCAGAAAAAGCTTTTGACAAAATTCGACACCCATTTATGATAAGACTCTCCAGAAAGTGGGCATAGAGGGAACCTACCTCAACATAATTAAGGCCATATACGGCAAACCCACAGCAAACATCATTCTCAATGGTGAAAAACTGAAAGCATTTCCTCTAAGATCAGGAACAAGACAAGGATGTCCACTCTCACCACTATTATTCAACATAGTTTTGGAAGTCCTAGCCACGGCAATCAGAGAAGAAAAAGAAATAAAAGGAATACAAATTGTTAAAGAAGAAGTAAATCTGTCACTGTTTTCAGATGACATGATACTATACACTGAGAATTCTAAAGATGCCACCAGAAAACTACTAGAGGTAATCAGTGAATTTGGTAAAGTTACAGGATACAACATTAATGCACAAAAATCTCTTGCACTGCTATACACTAATGATGAAATATCTGAAAGAGCAATTAAGGAAACACTCCCATTTACCATTGCAACAAAAAGAATAAAATACCTAGGAATAAACCTAACTAGGGAGACAAAAGTCCTGTATGCAGAAGACTGTAAGACACTGATGAAAGAAATTAAAAATGATACCAACAGATGGAGAGATATACCATGTTCTTGGTTTGGAAGAATCAATATTGTGAAAATGACTCTACTACCCAAAGCAATCTACAGATTCAGTGCAATCCCTATCAAATTACCAATGGCATATTTTACGGAACTAGAACAAAAAAATTTTAAAATTTGTATGGAGACACAAAAGACCCCAAATAGCCAAAGCAGTCTTGAGGGAAAAAAACGGAGCTGGAGGAATCAGACTCCGTGACTTCAGACTATACTACAAAGCTACAGTAATCAAGACAATATAGTACTAGCACAATAACAGAAATATAGATCAATGGAACAAGATAGAAAGCCCAGAGATAAACCCATGCACCTATGGTCAACTAATCTATGACTAAAGAGGCAAGGATATACAATGGAGAAAAGACAGTCTCTTCAATAAGTGCTGCTGGGAAAACTGGACAGCTACATGTAAAAGAATGAAATTAGAACATACCCTACACCATACACAAAAATAAACTCAAAATGGATTAGAGAGCTAAATGTAAAGCCGGACACTATAAAACTCTTAGAGGAAAACATAGGAAGAACACTCTTTGACATAAATCACAGCAAGATCTTTTTTGATCCACCTCCTAGAGTAATGGAAATAAAAACAGAAATAAACAAATGGGACGTAATGAAACTTCAAAGCTTTTGCACAGCAAAGGAAACCATAAACAAGACGGAAAGGCAGCCCTCATAGTGGGAGAAAGTATTTACAAGCATTTGCAAACAAATCAACAAAGGGTTAATCTCCAGAATATATAAACAGCTCATGCAGCTCAATATTAAAAAAACAAATAACCCAGTTCAAAAATGGGCAGAAGAGACATTTCTCCAAAGAAGACATACAGATGGCCAAGGAGCACATGAAAAGCTGCTCAGCATCACTAATTATTAGAGAAATGCAAATCAAAACTCAATGAGGTATCACCTCACACCAGTTAAAGTGGGCATCAGCAGAAAGTCTACAAACAACAAATGCTGGAGAGGGTGTGGAGAAAAGGGAACCCTCTTGCACTGTTAGTGGTAATGTAAATTGATACACCCACTATGGAGAACAGTATGGAGGTTCCTTAAAAAATGAAAAATAGAATTACCATATGATCCAGCTATCCCGCTACTGTGCATATACCCAGAGAAAACCATAATTCAGAAAGACACATGCACCCCAATGTTCATTGCAGCAGTATTTACAATAGCCAGGTCATGGAAGCAACTTAAATGCCCATCGACAGATGAATGGATAAAGAAGTTGTGGTAAATATGTACAGTGGAATATTACTCAGGCATAAAAGGAAACAAAATTGGGTCATTTGTAGACACGTGGATGCATCTAGAGACTGTCATACAGAGTACAGTAAGTCAGAAAGAGAAAAACAAATATCGTATATTATTGCATACATATGGAACTTAGAAAAATGGTACCAGTGAACCAGCTTGCAGGGCAGAAATTGAGACACAGATGTAGAGAACAAACGTATGGACAGACCAAGGGGGGAAAGCGGCGGGGTGGTGGTGGTGGTGGTGTGATGAATTGGGCGATTGGGATTGACAATTGCTGATGTGCATAAAATTGATGACTAATAAGGACCTGCTATATAAAAGAATAAATAAAATTAAATTTTAAAAATAGATAAAATATAACTTGAAACTTAACAGGGTAAAAGGTGTTCCAATTTAAAACACCAAGAAATAGTATCATCATTCATTGTTTTTAAGCTTTTTCTTTTGTAATATAAACATTTATTTCCACATATTTGGGGATTTTCGTTTTGGTTTGGAACTGATTTCTAATTCATTTCCATAGTGGGTTAGAAAACATCCTCAGAATGATTTCAGTCCTTTTAAATTTATCATGTCTTATTTTATGGCCCAATGTATGGTCTATTGGTAAATGTTCCATGTATCGCTCTGATATTTGCATTTAAAATGATATTGCACAATATATAGATGAATGGTAAAACTCATGCTGATAATTTAAATTAAAATTTTTTTCCCATAAAACATTAAATAGTAAATTTAAAATGCCATGATAAGCTGAAAAGAAGACTGCAGAAAAAGGAAAAGCTTCATATGTACCTTTAAAGCACTTTGAACAAGGGGCCTCATGTTTTCAGTATGCCCTGGGACCCGCAAATTATGTCCCTGGCCCTAAGTGCAGGTCTGCTGTTAACAAATTCACAACAGTTTTGTTTAACTGAAAATGTTTTTATTTCACCTGCATCTTGAAGGATATGTCTAGAATTCTAGATTTCACAGATTTTTTTTTCCCCTTAGCACTTTAATTTTTTTTTTTTTTTTTTTTTTGCTGTTCTGGACAGCTTGTGGGATCTTAGTTCCCCAACCAGGGATTGAACCCGGGCCCACGGCAGTGAAAGCACCGAGTCCTAACCACTGGACCACCAAGGAATTCTCTAAATATTTTCCATTGTTTTCTGACTTACCTTGTTGTTCTTATATGTAATGTATATTCTTTCCTTTGGCTCTTAAGAATTTTCTCTTTATCACCAGTTTTCAGCAACTTGATTATGGTTTGCCTTGGTAAGGCTTTCCTTATATTTATCCTGTTTGGAATTTGTTGAGCCCCATGTATCTATGTGTTAAGAGTTTTCATCCAATTTAGAAAAATTTCAGCTATTATTTCTTGAAATATTTGTTCCCTGCCTCCCAACCCCTCACTTCTGGGATTCCCATTTATATGTAAGGTAAACCACTTGATATTGTCCCAGTGAGACTTTTGTTTTACTCTTTTCTTCTCTCTGTGCTTCAGTTTTTGTGTTAGTTTTTGACAGTTTTTATTACTACTTATTCAACTTCACTGATCATTTACTCTGCAGTATCTAAAATCTGCTGTTCAAACAATCCAGTGAAGTTTTCTTTTCATATGGGGTATTTTTAAGCTCCAGAAGTTACCTTTGTTTTCTTTTTTATGTCTTCTATTTCTATACTCATTATGTTCATATTTTGTTTTAAGTTTATGAATATATTTAAAATATCTGAATTGAAGTCTTTCTCTGCCAACTGTATCATGTCTGTCATTTTTGCTTCAGTTTCTGTTAACTGATTTTTCTCCTGATTATGGGTCTCATTTTCAAGCTTCTTTGCATGTTTAGTAATTTTGATTGGATGCTAGACATTGTAAATGTTACATTGTGGTGTGTCTGGATTTTGATGTGTTCATGTAAAAAATATTGACTTTTGTTTCTGTGGTTATTTAAATTACTTATGAATCAACTTGATCCTTCTGAAAAGTTTTTTTTTGTGGTGGTTCTAAAGTAGCCTTCACTCTAGGGCTAGTTTAGTCCCACTGGCAAGCCGTGACCTCCTACTGTTTCTACTGAATTACCCAGGTGTTTGACAAGGCCTCCCTTGTGAGGATCATTGGAAGTTGAACATTTCCCAGACCTTTGTTAACTCTGGGTGTTAGTCAGCTTTACAGGGTTCCATTAGCTCTTCTCTCCCAGTAATATGTTGTCTAGCCTCGTACAGTGTTACCTTATACCTTACCAGCTTAGTATTCAGCCCAAGACTCAAGTAGATCCTATGTAGATTTCTGGAGCTTCTCTTCTGTGTTGCTCCCTCCTTTCTGATACTGTACCCTGAAGATTGTATTTGCCTCTGCCCCTCCACACTCTGGTCTCTTTATCCTTAACTCAGCATGGTTACCATGTTCTATGCTGTTTTCTGAAAAGAGCCTCCTGGGTGAAAGCTGGGCCATCTTGGTGCCCACTTCATTTGTTTTCCTTCTTTCAGGGATCACAGTCCTTTGCTGTTATTCAATATCTAAAAGCATTTATTTTACATATAAGTCCAGTTTTATAGTTTTTTATGTTGGGAAGGCAAGTCTAGTCCAATTTTTCTATCATACCAGAAGCGAGAGTCTTCTCGGTCCCTTTCATCTGTTTTCTTTCTAATTGAGGTAAAATTCACATAACAAAAATTAACCATTTAAAAGTATATCCTTTCATCAGTTTTTAAGTCAACTTTTAGAATGTTCTAAATTCTTCCTATTTGTCCAGATTATACTTAATCAAATAAAATATTTTAAAGGATTTGGAGTGAGAAACTTTCCTTATATAGACTTGAGTCAGTAAAATAGAACGTTAATATTCTCTTTCTTAAAGGGAATTTCACTTACCTGAATGGATTTAGATTGGTTTCTTTTAAAAGGCTAAGAACACAGAATCCTATATGTGTTAGGTTATACTATAAATTACATCTTAAGCTGATAAACTGTAGTTGCTGTATATCTTGGATGAAAGTAAATACTCAGAAAAGCAATAGAAAACAAGTTTAAGTCCCCTCATACGAACCTTCAAGTTGCGAACTTTCAAAGATGCGAATGTGTGTTCACATGTCCAGTCACGTAAGTTAGTTCACGTGTCTGGTGTACATTGTCACGTGCATGCATCCTCTACAAGAGGTTGTGCTTTTGTGTACTTTACAGTACTGTATAGAGTACAGTAGTACAGTATCTTTATTTCAAGCCCAGGATGTCCAGAAGCAAGGGTAAAAGCAGTGGTGATCTAGCTGGTACTGCTAAAAAGACCAGGAACTGGGGGCCCAGAGAAAGGACAAAGAGAGACAAGAGCAGGAGGAAGTAACTGAAGAACCAAAGAGATTCATGATGCAGGAAATGGCAAGGGGATTTTCTTTATTTGAGGAGGCACTGTTAGTTTTTGAGACACAGGACCCGAACATAGAACAGTACACAAAAGTTGAAGCAGCCGTTCAGAATGCAATCCAGTGCTACCGTGTCATCTATGACAAGAAAAAAAGGGCTACTACCCAGACATCACTGGATTGTTTTTTCAAGAGGGTAGATAGAATTGAATCCAGCAAGGAACCAGAACCTGTGCCACCATCATCAGGTGTGAGTGAACTTGCAGTTTGCCTTCTGTCTCCTGTTGCTGACGATCCTTCACCGCTACCATTTCCCACCTCCTATCCTTCCTCCAGTCAGTAACTCTTCCTTGCCTGTTCACTAGATGCCAGCCCCTGTATGCCAGCTGTTGTACTGTACTACTGTACTTTTCAAGGTACTGTACTGTAAGATTAAAAATGTTTATTTTTTGTTTTTGTTTTTTTTTATGCATTATTTGTATGAAAAGTATTATAAACCTGTTACAGTACTATATAGCCAATTGTGTTAATCCGGTACCTAGGCTAACTTTGCTGGACTTACGAACAAATCGTACTTAACGAATGTGCTCTCAGAATGGAACTCATTTGTATATGGAGGACTTACTGTAAAAACAAAAGGACATGATTAAGAATCACCTCTTTGGGAACAAAGAGTAGGAAAAAAGAATTGATTAGTAGCCTTTACTCCAAGCATTCTGTTTCATTATACTTTTAAAATCATGCTTAGTTTTTCACATTTACACTTCTTTTGCCCACCCGAGGAACTGAGTTGCTGGTTTCTTCTCTTGAGGTTGCCCATTGTGGTTATCGTGAGCTGTAGCTTCTCTTCGTGTGAGTCCTGCCTGACTTAATAGTTTTTAATAGTTGGAGAAGCTTTTGACTCATTTTTAGTATTAAGAGAAGAAACAAAATTTTAAAAATTATTGAAGCTGTTATATTTTCTCAATCTGCGTTTCTGTGAGAACTGTTGAAGCAAGGCTTAGAAAGCAGTGTCTAGGGGCAAATATGTGAATAAGTTGGCTTTAGGGAGCTTTCAAAAGATGAAGCTTGGAGAGATCTAGGACTTGAACACTGGGCCAGCACATAGGGATTAGAATGTCTACTGATAGTGGAGGTCAAGGCAAGAAACTAGAGGTGAAGGATGGGATATAAAGAATCTTGCAGGCTAGGAGAGCCATAGGGGAGGAGGTGCTGGGTAGCAAAGTGACTCAATTTAATTAGACTAAAAGGACAGTTAGATGTGAGATGCCTGTAAGGAAAAAACAGGCAACTCTTGGTTTGGTGATTCTTATTTTTTGGATAGGACAGAATCACAACTTATGTATAAGAATAGGCAAGCCACATTATAAAGAGTTTAATTTGGCAAAAATTGGAGCTGTGCAATCATGTATAAAGACAGATTATAATATCAATATAGGCATTGATCTAATTAGAATGCATTAAAACTTTTTGGTTTTGAAATAATATGTCATTTTTTAAAAGCTGCAATGTATTAATACATAGTTAGGAGAAAGTAGCATTTCTCTTCATAATACCTACCTAGATTTAAGGAGTGTCATGTTGCTATGCTACTCTCTTGCCACTGAAACACCATGAATACACATCACTTATATTTGTATGTGAATTCCATAGATTAAGCCATTTGTTGCCAGTTCTTTTCAAGTTAAACATTTTTTTTTTTTAGCCCAAGCAATTTTCATCTTTTTCTTCTCAGTTTGACGCCTTCATACTTAAAACACATTAACAAGGGAAGAGTAATGAAAGAGTTTGGGACTGCCAAAAACCTTGACTAGGTTCCCAGGAGAGAGAAAAATACTCCTATCTTGTCTGTAGTGAAGAAAACCTGAGTCTGAAGAACACCTTAAAATCCTTAGGAATTCTCTGTAAACATCAGAAACTAGTATAAAGGATTTTCAGAGTTTTAATAATGAGCAGTAGAAGCTGATTGGATGTTCAAATTCTATGCATTAGTCTTTTGTGAAGAGTTCTGCCCAACAGCTTTTATATTTTGGGTGCTTTGTTTTGTTTTTTCCACTCATGAGTTCAATTTCTTAAGGTTTTTTAGAATGATTTTCTTTGCATAAGACCCTCATCAAAGTTTATTTGCTAGCAAACCTGGTTTTCCTACAAACTTGAAGAAACAATTGAAAGTTGATGGTAGTCCTGACTAGCAGTTGCTCTGCCTAGAATAAATTGTGTGTGTGTGTGTGTGTGGTGTATGTATCAGTTTTGGTCAGCTACACTGACAGAGCTGGGCCAAGACATTTTCCTGCCTGTTAATCAAGGACACACAGACAAAGCTCAAGGAAGGATGACCCCTTTCTCAGGAAGTATCGAATCAGTTGCTATTTTTAAACAGTATACAGTAGAACTTGAGATCAGGTCTTTACTCAGTTGACAGGAAAAGTTCTCTGCCAAATTTTGCATTTGAGGAAACAGTTAATGGGCCTAAATGAGTGAAACCTCTATGTGAAAGGAAGGGATGTGACTGTAAGTATTTTTGCTGATTTGGGTCAAGTGTGTGGTGGCAGAGATGTGGAAAATTCGGTCAGTGACAAAATAGGTTATTACATTTCAAAGTAACTGATAGTTAATGGCACCTTGGATTGTCTTTAGTGACAGTGGTGTGTATGGAATTCTGTGTTGCTAATAGTAAAGTTGAAATAAGGGTATGTGATGAGCTAATATTATCTCAATGTAGCACTGGAGAAGGAAATCAGCTATTGGTGTGTTTCCAGACTAACTGGCTCTTCCTCTGGATTTTGATGTGTTCATGTAAAAAATATTGACTTTTGTTTCTGTGGTTATTTAAATTACTTATGAATCATAAACTTTTTGGTTGTTTGGTTATTTTGGTTATTTGAGATGTATTTCTGTATGCTTTTTATAATACTCTGTTGGTCCTTGTTTCATTAACAGAAGGTTTTGTAAAGAATTGATTTATCACAAAATAATATTGTATACTACTATGTGTAATCTCTTATAAAACCTCATTCTACTTAACTTTAGGAAATTAAATATGCAGAATGTTAAAGCAGACAATTTGAGAAATACCATTAAGTAATATTTTCTCTGTAATATTATACCACCCTCTTAGGAATGCCTTTATGAGGTTGAATTGCTTAATGGATGACAGGTACATCTTTACATATGAAATGTTAGCGACTTATTTAGGGATAGGTGGGCAGTGTTTTAGTGGAGTTTAAATTAGGAAATTATAAAACTGTGTTAACATATTCATTTCATTTTAATAGGATTATTCAAGATAAAGTTGTAGCCATTTTCAACAAGGATTGATGATCAGAATTTTTCTTTTTAAAACATTTTCAAGTTAAAGATGAAAGGAAAATGCTGGAATTGTTTGGATTCTAACTGACAGGATAAAGAATATAGTATTTCACAGTTACTTGTAATGGAACCTCAGTAAAATTCATCACTTGTCATGCACCCAACTGGGAACATGGATGTTGGTTTTTCTCGTTCTGCTGTTCATACACTATCAAGAAGCCACTGCAAAAACATCAAACAAAAAATTTCTCAGTGGGAAGGAAGAACTAATGGTAAATCTAATCCAGATAAGTGCGATCCAAAGGACTTTGGAGTGAGATATAATAACTGTAATCAAGAGATTCTTCTTAAGAGAAATCCTGTTGCTGAGGGAAAGAGCAAAAAGCTGGATGTCACCAACTCTCAAAATGTTGATCAGGGTATTAATGAAGATGCCAAAAGCCACAATCGAAGTGAGGATGAAAGTGAGAGACGTGAGTATGATGATACACATTTCTTTAAAAATGAATCAGGATCCAACTGGGTATGTTCTCGGGCCAAACAAACTGAAAGCTGGAAAGAAGTTTTGGATCCAGAGACTTCATTACCTCCAGGAAATTTCTATACCTCACAGATATTGTGGAAGAAAATAGAAGCACTTCCCCCAGATAAAGTCTTAAATTTAGCTTTAGAACATTGTGACTCTTCAGAAAAAGAACTGAATTTCAGAGGTCTGGCTAGTTCATATGGAGTAACGAAGAGCTTAGAAAACATTTACTCTGAACCTGAGGGACAAGAATGTGGACCTTCTATAAATCCTTTGCCAAAACCTCGTAGGACATTCAGATATTTATCTGAATCTGGTGATATGCCATATAAAGAAAGAAACTGTGACAGAAAATACTGTGAAAATAATTCTTGTACAGAGCCCTCTTTAGCCTCTTCTCAGGAACCTGAACCAAAGAACTATGGCAGAAAAATCAGAGGGAGATCTAAAAGGTATGTTTTTATTTGAAAGGTAATGATTTTAAGTATTTTCCTTATAGAACTGTTGAGCTTCTGTTTCCTTTTCAAACCAATTTCCATTTCCATGTGTGGGTTACACCTATAATTTGATTATACAGATGTTGATTAACCCAAGGGGAAAATACATATAAGCGAAACAGTAGGAGTATAGGTAATATCCAGGACAATCTACTGACATAAGTACTGTAGAAAAACTTCCATTTTATATCTTTAAAAATGTATAGGGGACTTCCCTGGCGGTCCAGTGATTAAGACTCCATGCTTCCAATGCAAGGGATATGGGTTTGATCCCTGGTTGGGGAACTAAGATACCACCCGTCATGCGGTGCGGCCAAAAAAGAAAAGAACAATGTATAGGGAAGCAAGTACCTTCTTCTACTTCATTTAGGACATGCTGGCATTAGCCTCACTTTTTATTACAGAGTGAATTTAATAAAGTACCCAAAGAAGAACATGAATGTAATTGGCTAAAAGCCTCCAGTTTTCTCATGGTGTGTATTAGGGCATCAGCCTAATTTATTATTCTTAGGTATCTGATAAAACACCTTTGTAATTTTGTACACTAAGTTCTTTTCTTATCAATTTGTGTCTATCATACCAATATAAAGAATACTAGAGTTTTACAAGATACAACTTTAAAATGTATCTCCTTTCTTAAGGAAATCCTTTGAATTTGAGGACATTCAGCACTTTCGAAATCAGAACTCACGGAAGATTCGTGAAGAACTTAGAAGAAATTCTGGCTCAGCACTTTATTACACACAGTCTGAGGACAATATCTATGAGGATATCATATGTAGGTGTCCCCAAACTTTGCAATTAAATTTAGTGAGTATGTAGTTGGTGGAGCCCTTAACTAGAGTATGTTATTTTCTTTTACAATCAAGCATGTCTTGCTCTAGATTTTCCTTTCTAATATTGAAACCTTTGTTGTATAAATTCCTTAATTCTCTAATGGATTTTACAACTAGTTTATTGGACTCTTCAGTTCAGAAGTAGATGTGTGTAGTATGGTATTTTGAGAATTCTTTGAGGTTGGTTGGACGTCTCAGTGGTTTGTGAGCTTAAAGTACCATTGATTTTGAGACCTACATCCCTACAGCAATGTAGAGTAGAAAGCTGAACATATTTAGTCAGTTTTTGCTTTCTTTTCCTTTTAAGTGTAGTCGGTGTGTTCCCATTTAATTATGTTCCTCTAAACTTTTTTTTTCATTATTTTTCAAGATCCCACCAAAGAAAATCCATATGAAGATATTCCAGTGCAGCCTTTGCCCATGTGGAGGTCTCTTTCAACATGGAAGCTACCACCCCCTAAAAGTGCTTTCAAAGCACACAAGGTATAACCAGAGAATAAGAAAATATTAGAATCTTATTTATGATCCTACAAAAAGGTTAAAATGGTTTAACTAGGGCCAAAACTAAGAGGCACTGAAATGTTGGTTTATTGTTCTTTGTTTTATTTTGGGGGGAGCAGCACAAAACTTTTTTTTTGGTTTTGGGGAGGGGTTTTTGTTTGTTTTCTTAGCGCTTGAGAAGACTTGAATACAAACACCTTTAGACAGACCATAAACCTTTTAGTTCACTATAGTTACCACAGCACTGTAATAGTCTCACATCAACCTGTGGCCTAAATTACCTGTCTGGTCCCTGCAAGCACTCACCAGCCCTGAAAGCAAAGGCTGCCTTGAGTTAATGAGGACTCTGAGCTATTGTTTTCTGGAAATTTGATTACACTGTTGTAGAAGAACTTGGATTAGAAACCCAAGAAACTTCTTTACAAACAGTGAAAAAGAAATTACGGTGTCCTCTTTTAGATGATTTTAAAGGAAAGATAAATATTTTGGGGGGATAGCTTTGACTTTGAGAACACAGGCATTACCTAGATGATCTTACCTTAGCAGTGCCTCTTCTGTTTTAGCTTCCTCCCAAACCTCAGTTACTTCACCGGAAGACTATGGAACCGAAGAACTCACAAGTTTATTTATGGCCAAAGCTCACAAAGGATACCACATTGCCTGTCACTTTAACTGAATGGAAGCTTTTCCGAGCTGGAGAAGTTGCAAACAGGAAAAGGAAAAATCTTCCAAGGGTAAGAACTCCAGTACTTTGATTCTTCAACTCTTACTTCAGCATTTCCACAAATGCAAATAAATAAACTTTAGACTGAAACGAATAATAGGTTAGAACTGACCTACTGGAATTAGAAGATTTGGAAAGCAGCCTTAAGCTAAGTTTTTGCTCATGCAAGAAAAATGCATGAATGGCTTTTGCCAAGGTTTTTGTGTGTGTGTGTGGATTTGGAAAATTGATTTTAGATGGAGGGCTTCACTCTAGTTACCTTAGTTCTCATTAAAATCAGCTGCCGGTGTGAAGGAAGCCCTAGAACCTCATGTAAAAGGACCTTCTAGTAAGCTTGCATCAGTGTTGTTCTCACTTATTTGTATAACAGCCAAAGTTAATTCAGTTTTGTGCCTGAGTTTACAAATTTTCGGTAATGACAAAGTATATGCCAAAAATGTCCACTCAAAGGAAGGAAAAAAGAAATTTTACTATTACTTGGGAAAAGAAATTTTTGCCAATTATATTAAATAAATGACTTCTCTCTCAAGGGAGAAAAGGCAATAAGTCTGTAAATCATCTCAGTGAGAGCCACTGAACCAAAATAAAGAAATTTGGATTATTTGTAATATATATATTTTTAAGAGAGACATTTAAGAAATTACATGAAAATATTTAAAAACTGTTTATGTTATTTTGTTCTGTAATTCAGAATGTTTTCAGGATTACTATGCAGAAATAAAATCATTTAAATAGTATTCCTGTCTTTAATCCCATCTGAATTAGCTATATTCATTTAGCACATGATTTCTATACCTGATTTTAACACTGAACAAAAGTCATAGCTGTTTCTTGGTGTAGTAACTGCTGATTGGTTCCTTGGGAAATATTCTGTTCCACAGTTACTTTAATTCTTCTGATCCATTTCCTGCCCCTCCCTCTTTAATATGTGAAGTGTTAAAGACACAGAGTTTTTTTTAAAGCACTCAACTGATCTCTCTGGAAAAAAAAATCTTTAGGTGTTTATTCTCCTGTGTATGGTGAGGACTACTTAAAAATCAGAGGTTTAAAGAATTTCCAGGATGTATGTATATATAATGCATAACAATCACTTTCCTGTATACCAGGAACTAACACTGCGTCGTAAATCAACTATACTTCCAAAAAAAAAAAAAAAAAAGAATTGCTGGCACAACAAAGCAGCCTCCCACATGTTCCAGAAACAGCAGATCATGCGTTCACAGGGGCTAGAACACAAACACATAAGGAATTGTATTTAAGATGTGGTTCTTGGAATAGCATTAACAAATATTTAGAAATTATGGATTGTGGAATTTAATGAGACCCAAGGATATTTGCAGTGCTTTTGATTTCATGCCTCAGTATTTTATGTACTGTGGATCCCTTGAGTACTCAAAGCCTGTTCTCTTTCTGATTATAGGTGAGATGATCCAACTTTTCCTGTTTGGATATTTTCCCAAAGGTTTTCTTGAGAAGTGGGGAAGAGAAAAATGGTGATGAATTCTTGATTGTCAGGCAGGAACAGACTGTTAGCATTTCTACCTGTGACCCTCCTTGGATTAAATCCTTTTAGGATGTTTCATTTGCAATACAAATTTTGGTTTTGGACTATCTTCGGGAACAACATTCCATGAGGAAAGCAGTTTTCACTTATTTCCTCTTTGATGACTAGAGCTATCTCTGGAAGGGAAACTGGTTTCATAGTTTGAAAGTAACTGATCTAGTCCATATGCCTCTTCCCTACCCTTCCTTTCTTTCTCTGCTGTGGCAATCTGTGTGGGATTGTTTGCTAGAGTAGATTTCCTAATGTTTTATATTGTTTGTGTCAAGTGTGTACAGCAATATGGTTTCCATCATTTCTTAGGAAAACTATTCTACAGTATTTCCTGTAACTAGAAGGTAATTATAGGCTCCTAGCTCATAATCAAAATTTAAATTTTATTACTTTATCTCATATTTCTAGAATAGATAGTTCCCTTTTCTTTATAACATTTGAGTATACTTTTAGGTATACTTTTCAAATACACATTAATAATTCTACTATTTTTGGTCCTTATGTATCCAAAATACATGTTTACTCTCATACATCTTTCCTATAGCCCCTAGCAATACCTTTTTATGTTGGATTCTCTTATTTTTTTAAATAATGCTAATATTTAAGAATATTGGTAACTTTTCACTTGAATTATAGCTATGAAAATCTTTAAAAGAATAAACTCATCCAAAAATGTGGGAATAATCTGCATATTGGAAGCACATGTTTCTCACATGTTATTTTTCTTGCAGTGGACTGATTCACTGCCTATGGATTGCCAGGATTGCTAGAGAAACAAGGACAAAGGAAAAAACAAGAACATTTTTCTCAAGCAACTTTGTTGGTTATCATATTATATAATGTTCCTAACAACTGTAATTCTGGGCATTAAATATGTTAAATCAATATTGATAGTTAAGAAAAAGTTTGGAATTTTAAGAAAAATATACATAGAAAAACTAATCAATTTCTCCTTTTAAAAGTGGCTGTTGATCAGCTTTCATTCTTTTCTCTTTTTTAAGCCCAGTCTGTCTGTCTGTCTCTTTTATACATACTTCCCAGAAGCAAAGAAAGAATTTTAATGAATAATGCATATTAAATGGAACATTGTTTTGTACTTGGGCATATTTGAGAATCTCCTATTTTTATGACGTTTCCAAAATAAATTATAATATTAGTGCTCCCAGTAGCAAAGGAGTATTCCTTTTGACTAAAGCTTTCTAAGCGTGATTATCCTCTCTTTGCAAAAATTCCTGGGAGCAGACATAACTGTGCCTCACCCTGCCTTACAAGTGAGTAAATATCCCACTTCCTACTCTGGGCTCGCAAAAACTTGAGTCCATTGGTAAGGCTTGGTCAATATATGGAGTGCAGTAGCCAGATTTCCTGCATGTTGTGACATGGAATGACAAGCAATCTCTCTAAGAACCTGTGCTAAACTTCCTCTGGAAAGGAAATATCCTTTCCCACTTCTCTTACCCATGTTAAATGGAGTATGTATTAGAATAGCATATCATCTTACTAAACATAATTTTAGATTCAAAATTGAAAAATGTAAAGGTTTTTATTTATAAAATGGATCTTTCTCTGAACGAGAATCACTAATAAGTTAATATCAAGCTGCAAAACTTGTTGCTGTTTGTTTTAGCTTGTACTTTTCTGGTCTTTTTTCAGCTTGTATTGAAAATAGATGATATATTTGAATCTAAGAGAGGGAAGAAGAGGGTAAAGTTACACCCTTACACTGGAAAAGACGTACCTCCCTCTAAAGGTAAGAATTGTTCCAACTGTCCGTAGCTGTTAGCATATGAGGGGCAAATCATTAAATAATTTAATGTTTGATGTGAATTATAATTTTTGGTTTACTTTCCTGTCTATCCCACTTAAACATAAAACTTCTTTAGGCTAAGGGATTATTTCTTGTTCTTCCTCAAATCCCTTTTGTTTAGTTCTGTACCAAGTAATAACTATTGGATGAATAAGTAAATAAATTAAAAAATAGTTATAAACCAATGAGACTAATTTTCATGGACAGGTTGCATCCTTATTATGTAGTACTACTTTGATTTATAGTCTTTTGTCAGTATAGACTCTCTCAGTGTTGAAATGAAAATATTAAGTATATATATACTGAATGTATGTGGTATTCAACCTATAGTCATCTAATAAGTTCAGTAGTTTTATTCTTCAGATGCCTAGATAAAACTTAGATTGTCTTAAGAAACTTTCAACATCTGTAGTGAATTATTATTGTAGAATCTTCTTTACAACTTGGTTGTCTGGCAAAGGATGTGTAGAGTTTAGCAATTTTTGTCTGTGAGATTCATAAGTGAGAAGCAACAGCCAAGTCATACCAGAAAAGAATATTTCATATTTTTGCAGACTTCCAAAGACAGAAATTTCTTCATTTTCATTGAAAATCTCTTCTTCATTCTAACAATTACTATGTGAAAATAAACTTCCCCGTTCAATAATTCAAGACTCTTTCTTCTTACTTTGTGATGATTAAAATCATCTCATCACCATTTTAAATGTGAGTTTTCATATTTTCAAAAGCAATTATTACAGCATTTCAGCCTTCTCTTCTGTAGAAGAAATACTTCTGGTTATTGTTAATAATAATAGCTACCATTTACTGAATGAAGTAATAGTTTCTTTATGTACTTTATCTGGTGTATAACGTATGACCACACTGGGAGGTAGGGACTGTCCTAATTTTACAGAGGAAGAAGCTGAGCCAGAGGAGGAAGCATCAATTTGAATCAAGGAACATGATACCACAAAGTCTTCTTCTTCTCTATTATGATTGTTTTTCTAAATAACGGCATGTAGCAAATATTATTGTTTTATAGATAAGGAAATAAATTATAAATTGTAAATTTTGTGAAATATCAAGACACTGGAACCAGGACAAATTCTTAGAAAACATTATCGTTTTCCCGTATTAACAGCACTCTATTGATAACTGTATTCACCAGATATGCCACCCTAGGTAGATGATCACCGATCTCTTATTTTATTTGAATGCTTTATGGATTAGGAACATTTTAGTAAATTTGGCTCGAAGAAAAGTTTTTGAAGAGCCAAATCCTTTTTTTCACTGTATCATTATTGAAAAGAAAAAATTCAAGAGCATAAACTGCCAACTTCTAACACATACATACACAAAAAGGAGTAGTCCCTACAAATTTTTCTTTTGCGTGGCTCAAAGGAAATATGCATTTACTCAGTCTCTGTGGCCAACTCCTTCAGTGGACCCGAGGAATTTCTCTCATGCCTGAGGATCTCCTGGCTCAGTAGTCACAGTTCTCAGATTTTTGTTTACCTCCTTAAGCTTTTGTCTGTATATCAGCAATGCCTCATAGAACCAGATGATTATATTTACCTGCTCTGCCAGTACATGCTAGGTTTTACCGAATCTGTTGCAACCTAAACAGTTCTTAACTCTCAGTTATCAGGTATCACAAAATGATTTATTGTCCTTCTTCAAAATTATAATTTTGTGTGTTGAAGTCACATTTTAAAAAGGGACAACCTAGGGCTTCCCTGGTGGCGCAGTGGTTGGGAGTCCGTCTGCCGATGCAGGGGACGCAGGTTCGTGCCCCGGTCCGGGAAGATCCCACATGCCGCGGAGCGGCTGGGCCCGTGAGCCATGGCCGCTGGGCCTGCGCGTCCAGAGGCTGTGCTCCACGATGGGAGAGGCCACAACGGTGAGAAACCCGCGTACTGCAAAAAAAAAAAAAAAAAAAAAAAAAAAAAAAAAAAGGGACAACCTAGTACTTTTTTGATCCCTACAGATTCTCAACAGATTTTCCTATTGGCTTATAAACCCCTTAACCTTCATTCAGTGTCTTGGAATGCAGATCGTCAAAACCCATAGATGTGAATATGTTAAAGCCATTTAAATGATCTTTTGTAAGGTCTTTTCCAGGTAAATTACCTTTCCTCCCTTCCCTCTTTTTTTTTTTTTGTCTTTCCAAACACTTCATGGGCTCCCAAGAGGTGCTTGGTGCTAAGGATACAAATAGGACTCAGGAGCTCACAGTGTTTGTTCTTTCATACTGAACAATATTTTATAGCCCCAGTATACTTTTTGTCATTGTAGTTAGTTTGAAGTTATAAAACCTGTACAGTACACAATATTTAAATACCTGCTTTTTCTGTAACATGTCTTGTGTACCTTTCCCACATATCTAATGAAGAGACAGTATTTGTTTTTATGTTCTCTTCTTCCTTATTACAAAATTAAAATGAGCACAGCAAGAAATTACAATAATATAAAATAACATAAAACGGAAAGCCAAAGTTTCCCAAACCTCCTCCTACTAATCCCAGAAAATCTTATGCACATGCAAATATTTTTTCTCCCCAAATACTTTTATACTATTCAGACTTTGTATATCTTGCTGTTTTAAAATATATATAATTAATATACTTTGGAGCTCTTTTGGTATCAACACATAGAGATCCACATAGCTGTACTGTATTTCTTGGTATAGATGTAAAAGAATTTTATTTAGCTGGTAGACATTTTGGCTGTTTCTAACATTTTATTTAACCTGTGGATAATTAAGTTTTATAAATAGGTAGATATATAGATATAGATTTTTTTCTTCAAACAATGCTGTAATATATATTTTTTGTTTATATATTTTTTTGTATGTTGGTAAGAATACATCTGTAGAATAAGTTCCTAGCAGTGTACTTAATCAAAGAACACATACTTTAAAGAACACATAAATAAAATTTTTATAACTGCTGACAAATTGTCTCACAAATAGATTTTAACAACTTAAAAAAAAACAGCTTTGGGCTTCCCTGGTGGCGCAGTGGTTGAGAGTCCGCCTGCCGATGCAGGGGACACGGGTTCGTGGCCTGGTCCGGGAAGATCCCACATTGCTGTGGAGCGGCTGGGCCCGTGAGCCATGGCCACTGGGCCTGTGCGTCCAGAGCCTGTGCTCTGCAACAGGAGAGGCCACAACAGTGAGAGGTCCGCGTACCGCAAAAAAAAAAAAAAATAGCTTTATATTTCTATGAAGAGCTTTTGAAAATGTCTTTTTCCTGGTAATCTTCATTAATACTGTGTTTTATTAGAGCTTTTTATTTTTTGCCAGTATCATGGTTGAAAAGTGTATCTTATTGTTTTAAGTTATTAAATTTATTTTATTAATTATGAATTTGGACAGTTATGTTTATCAATAGTTATCAGTCTTTTTCTATAAATTGTCTTTTCCTACTCTTTTATTCATTTTTTTTGTTGTGCTGTGTTTTTACTTATTCATTTGTAACAGCTATTTAAATATTAAGAAACTTAGCCTTGCGTCTGCAATGTGGATTTCAAATATTCCCCCAGTTTATTTACCTTTTGAATTTACTAATGATTTTTATTAGATTAGAAATTTTACATTTTTATACAATCAAACTTCCATACATTTTTCATTTATGACTCCTAGTCCTTGTTTTTCCTGATATATTAAAATTTTTTCCCTTTCTTTATATTTTAAAATTTTGCTTTAACTTTTCAGACTTAATTTAGAAATTTTTCGTTCACCTGTTCACGATGTTTTGTTTTGTGTTTTGGTTGTTCTCTTTCTTTCTTTTTTTTTTTTTTGTAAATTGACAATGTGCCTAGTATTGTACGGAACATTCCCTTCTAGAAACAGGCTAAAAGTATCTTAGCCTCAAGATACTTAAAATCCAATTGTGGAGAATAAGAGCAGTTCAAAGCCGTTTGAGTACTATAAGAATTCAGAGTGAAGTTCAGTTTAGTTTGGCATTAGAGGTGGCTTAGAGGCATCATAACGGCATCATAAATATTACTTCATAAACTTACTTGGTAATCTTTCTTCGCCTCACATTTTCCTGTTAATCTAAATTCATAGTTTGTTCCGTATTGAGATTTTTGTTTAGCCAGGTTGGTGTTTTACCTTTGATACCTTATTTGGGAATATAAAGACAATGATATGAAGGTAGAAATAAAATCCACTCTGATCAAGGCTTTCTAAAACTAGTGTGAACTGCTGTTAATTTCTAGAATTAGGGATGAGAGGGGAACTGAGGAGGGAGGTGGGTATGGGAAGAAGGTGGAATGGAATAGTTTCTTCTCTGAGCCTTTTATTCTTTTTTGCACCTGTCCTGCCCTGATACAGCTAAGTGGTTTGGAGAAAGGCTCAGCCTCCTTAATTATTCCTTACTCCAAGTAAGTCCCCAGGTCTGTGGAGCTTTTACATTGTTTTTGTCCTCCTCTTCTGCCTGTTCTTGTTGGACAGTACAAATGGAAACTCTTTCTTTTCAGGTGAAACCTGTGGGTACGAAAGTGATGCCGAGTATCTGCCAAAGAGTGAGTGAGTCAGTGGGGCTGCTCCCTTTCGCGTGATGATCCTGGTTGTAGGTGGAGTGGCACCTGCCTTTGTGATTAAGCATGTTTTTTCTACACGAAGTTTTACTTTGTCCGTGATTTCTTCATTATAAGAACCTGTTGAGATTTGGGGAACTAAACAGTACACTGTCAGATGTTTGACAGCATTAAAAATCTCCCATGGTAGAGTGAGGCAGACCAGTGTAGTTCTTAAGATGGAATGTTCTTCCATCTTAAGAGGGGAGCGGCAGAGCTGCACGTTCAGACATATGTGCAGCAGCCAAAACAGAGTATGTGAGTCATTCTCTGAGGCAAATACTTTGCATTAAATATCTGATTTTTTCATAGTCATTCATTTGAGTATCTTAGATATCTCTGACATTGGGACAGGAAACACTGATCTGTTTCTTATTCATAGGTATTTATATTCTAAATTATTGTGCCATTCATTTACTTTCTGTTAGAATATAGAAGATGCTGTGCTTTTTTGGCTGTATTTGTTCAAGCAGTCATAGTGCTCTGTATCCTTCATCTAATGGATTTTCACAGCAAATTATTTAATTTCTGTTTAACTGAAGCATGGAAAAAATAGGAGACCTGAATTATCAAAGCTGAGTACAGGGCAGTTCCAGGTCTGATACTCTGATCTGATGATTAATAATCATGTGCTCCTACCAGTAGCCTAAATTGCTTCAGGTGTTTGATTCTGTAGGCTGACTGAAGGTGAAACTTAAGTCATCATCAGGTTCAGCTTGGATGTGTAAAGATGATTAATTTTGTTCTGTTGCTACTGAGAAACAGGCCCTAAAATTTTCTTGACTTGAACTGAGCCCTTTGGAGTTTGGAGTAAGGAAGGTTTGCCTAGAGCACTAAATGTACCAGATAATTTTGGAGAGGCACTCCAAAATTATTTTTTAAGTGTTCTTAATATTTTGATCTACCTTGTAACTTCTTTGGGGGCAGAATGCATCATATCTCAAAAGAAAAGCGAAACAGTTAGTGGATGAGTCTTTCCATCATTGGCTCAGAATGACACATAAGCAAATCTCTGGGATGCTTAGACTATTTCTTCTGCAAGTACTGCATGTCCCCTAGTGGAGACTACCCCAAATTATTCAGAATTTAGAGATTAATAAGAATAAAGGATAAATGGTATCCACTTTTCGGTGGGATTGCTCATACTGTTTACATAGTATGCTTCTATGAATTCTTTCTTTTGAGAAATAGTCTGCTAATGGATACCTTCTTACATGTCATTTTTCTCTCTTGCATTTAGCACCATTTATTGATATAAGTATATGTCCATTATTAGTAATATATGCCAAGGAGAAAAGGGAAAAGAACATTTTTTTAATGTGAGGATAGTTTTTGTTTTAACTTGATCAAACTTGTCTCTTTAGGAACTTACCTTCTATAGGACTCAGTTCTTTTATCAGATCTTTTCCCCTACCTAAGATTTCATGGTCCCCAAAATGGCATCTTTTGTCAGGCCAGTGCTTTTACCTGACATTTTCTGTGTATCCTGGCGTCATGCCATGAAAGATGGGATGGCACAGAGTATGTGTTGGGACATACATAGGTATTGGTTGGGACACAGAACATCGGTCCCACTGCAGGGCCCCCAGGTGCTTGTGAGAATCTGCACTTGTCCTCCAAGTGTGTCATAGCCCTAACAAGTATGTCTGGGTGGCAGACATTGGTTAGTCAACATTCATTAGCAACGACTGGGTGAAGATTAGTCCTGCATGGGTCATGACCTCTGGATGCTAGAGGGAAGATAGGGCTATAAAGGAAAACAAGACTCCGTAATCTCATCGCAGGTCGCTACAAGCGCGTAGCGCAACTGCAGCAACCTTCCAAGAGGAATCCTCACTACCAGACCTTAGAGCGGGATCTAATTGAATTACAGGAGCAGCAGCTGTTTGAACTTTTTGTGGTGGTGTCTCTACAGAAGAAACCATCAGAAATAAGCTACATTCCCCAGGTCATACAACAATTCCCTAGCAAGGTAAGTGCATGGAGGCTATGAGGCATCCAGGAACGTTTCTGTGTCTCTGTGTATTTATTCCCTCTCTTCTTCTTTACTATTGTCTCAGTTAGCTTTTACTAATACTGTACTTCTTGTAGGATCCGGTGCACTCTAATGATACCTTGTGTCAGGCATGGGCTGCAACCAAGGGGGAATTAAAGCTCGTTATTCAAGTTGGGCTTTTATCTTTTGCTCTGCTATTTACTAAGTGACCTTTAGCAAGTTACAGAGCCTCAATTTTCTCATCCTTAATGAGAGGAGTGATAAATGTGGCAGAGTAGGGTAGCAGTTCAGAGCATGGACTGGGAGCCAACTATCTGCATTTGCCACTTATTAGCTCTGTGACTTGGACCAGTTGAACTGCTCTGTGCCTCATTTTCTTCATTGGTCAAAGGGGGATAATCTTCATAGTGTCTACCCCCGTGGAGTTGTGGTGAGGATTAAATGAGCTAATTATAATTAATATAAGGCACTTAGAACAGTGTCTAGCATACAGTAAGCACTATGTAATGTTATTCCCTATTAGTGAGGATTTAATGAGATAATGTATGTAACGTGCTTAATCCAGTTCCTTGCACATAGTAACACTTGATAAATGGTAACTGTTATTAACGGTATTATTTCATTTACTCTACCTTTTTCACAAAATAATTCATTCATTTATTTAATCAATATTTCATAAATACCTACTATTGGCCAAGATTAGGTGCTGGGAATACAACTGAAATAGATCTTCTTGGTCCCTGCCCTCACAGAGCTTACAAAATAGACCCCACATGTGGCTCTGAGCTTTGTGGCAGTAAATACAAAGAGCATAATCATTACATCAGGGCTTAACAAACTGATGGCCTCTGAGCATATTTAGCCCACAGATATGTTTTTTGGGTTGGCACAGTGATAAAATAATAAAGTTTTGTTGTCAATTTTTTGTTTAAAAGTCATATTTCACATAAAAATCTGTATTTCTGCTTTCTCCTGAGAAACTAGAAAGACTGCCAACATTCAGCCTACATTCCTAAGTGGCATGAATTGGCTGAAGCTGAGTAAGGAACAGGACTGACTTCATGGGCATGTGACCAGTGCAGTCACACAAGGCCCCTCACTTACAAGGGCCCTGCACCCTGCTCCGCAGTCACCGTTGAAGTTCTTAATAATTTTATTTTTTTATTTTTATTTTATTTTATTTTTTACGGTACGCGGGCCTCTCACTGTTGTGGCCTCTCCTGTTGCGGAGCACAGGCTCCGGACGCCCAGGCTCAGCGGCCATGGCTCACGGGCCCAGCCGCTCCGTGGCATGTGGGATCTTCCCAGACCGGGGCACGAACCCGCGTCCCCTGCATCGGCAGGCGGACTCTCAACCACTGCGCCACCAGGGAAGCCCCGATAATTTTATATTTGAATCTGTGTTTTGTAAGTGAGGAGTGAGATCTGATGAGACAGTGGGGCATGTGCCAAGGTCTTAAAGCCTTGGCTCATGTATGCTGTCACCTCTCCAGGATGGGTTCTCCAGTTGTCCTCACTCCTACCCCTTGGTTCCCTAGGCCCCGTCTGGCTTCCCCCTTTCAATCCTCACTCAGTGACTGCTGCCACCCTCTGCACAGGCATGGAGGGGGTCAGGATCAGGCAAGCATTAACGCCGAAGTGTCTTAAGCAACACATGGTAGATCCTTCCCTACCCTGGGCATTGCCCCTGTGTTCAGTGGGTGGCCTGGGGGGGCAAGCCTTTTCACCACCCCCAATCCAAGTACTAAGCACGTCCCCACGTGGAGGCTACAACCCCTTGAGGGTCGCCTAGCTGCTGCGGGTTGGAGTAGTGGGCCCATGGGAAGGGAAGTCCTTGGCTCAACTTTCCCACCCCTAGTCAGGACACAGAGTTTCAGTCCTGCAGCTGGCCCGAGGGGAAACCCAGCAACTGGTGGGCCACTTGGGCACCAGATTGCAGGCCAGGGTCCCTGGGCACCTGTGAGAGTCTGCAGTTGTCTCCAGGATCCTCGTGCCTGAGGGAGCATGCCATTAAGCAGAAAATCAAAAACCCCATTGCAGGCTGAGAAAGAAACCACAGAAGAAAGTAACAAGTTTTATATTTCATTTTACATTTTTTTTTCCTGCTTTTTGAACAAGGGGCTCACAGTTTTTCATCTTGCACTGTGCTCTGCAAATTATGTAGCTGGCCTTGGGAAGGAGTAATCCCTTTAAACAGGGACATTTACTCACCCTCCAGCTTACTACTTGGACCACTGCTCTCATTATCTGCTCAGGAACTTTAGGACTTTGGGTTTAAACCCTGAGTTTCATGTTTCACTAGAAAAGCTAGTGAAGGGCTTCCCTGGTGGTACAGCAGTTAAGAATCCTCCTACCAATGCAGGGGACACAGGTTCGAGCCCTGGTCCTGGAAGATCCCACATGCCGCGGAGCAACTAAGCCCGTGCGCCACAACTACTGAGCCTGTGCTCTAGAGCCCTCGAGCCACAACTACTGAAACCCGCACGCCTAGACCCCATACGCCACAACAAGAGAAGCCACCGCAATGAGAAGCCTGCACACCGCAACAAAGAGTAGTCCCCGCTCGCCGCAACTAGGGAAAGCCCATGAGCAGCAACGAAGACCCAATGCAGCCAAAAAATAAATAAATAAAAATAAGAAAAGCTAATGAAGCACAACTGAACTGAAATCTGAGACATTTCCTGCATGGGTTCTCATTTTTTAAGAAAGTCCTCACCAACATTCCTGCTGTAAATAAATCAGTGTTTAATTTCTTATAAAATTCCTCAGTGTGGCCTGAGAGCACAGTGTCACTGCACTGTTTAGTAACACAGTACCGTAAGAGTCTAAAATAGATAGTCGAGGAATCAAACTTCCCATAAAGAGAAGCTTAATTTTTTTCTCTGTTGTTCATCAGTCTTATATTTGCAAAGAGAAATCTTGAGGTTGAACCTGTTTTCAGCACAGCCTGAATTATGGGTTTGGAACCAGATGAGGACCCAGTTGACTGTGACAGTAATTCAAGGATGTCTCTAAGCAAGTTACTTGGCGTTACTGTGCATTAGGCATCTATAAGTCTGGGAGGGAAAGAGCTGCCTGAGCCCCTCTTGATTCTGATGTGGAAAACCTTGAATGAAGATGATTGTGAATCATTTAACAGTATAAAAATAATAGAATATGACACAACTAAAATTTTGTTAGAGTGCTTTTCCGTTTCTTAAGGGCTTAATCTCTAGGTGACCCAGAATGGCTGCATGTTTTGTTTTAGAAATTAAAGGATAGATCATTGGTATTAGTTACATGAAGGCAATATGGTAATTAGACTTATCTGCTTGTTTTTATACTAATTTTAAAATGTCTTTTGGTTTAACTGAATTTAGACTGTCCTTTAAAGTACAATACCAGACTTGCACAAAAGGTCTTCCATGCTAAAATCTTGCAGGAAGTTGCAAACCCATAATTAGGTAGCAAAGATTATATGCTAAGGAAAATGATTATATATATGGGGTGGATTCTAAAAATAGTATCTTTTCTAAGTAACATTCACCTGCCTTTTCAAAACATCTTGGATTATTGATCAGAGAGTGTCTTGAGCTAACTAGGTTTTTGCTATCAGTATATTGTAGAATAGATTTTCATTTATTTTATGTCCCATGATTCATAAAAATATTCTCACTAGTATGTTAATTCTGAATTAAGATTCTTCCTCTAGCTAAGAAACTGTTTTCAATCATTTCTCTTACATCAGATTATAGGATGTCCATAAGTACCCTCTCTATGTAAAACAGAATTCTTTTTCCTTAGAAACTCAGTTCTCAGTATGTTTTCAGTGATTACCAGTCTTGGCCTTCCTGTTTTATTAAATAGCACAGAACCACTCTGAGACACCTACCTAGACTTCTCAGAGACCTCTTTTCCTAAGACCAGGCTGAGTTTATTTCTATACTCCGCTTACATAGAATATTAGTCACTTACTGTGTTATTTTTTTTCAGGGTGATCATGGCTGTAAGCAATCCAGAGACATTGAAGACAGGCTCAAAGTTATCCCAAAATTTTGTTTTCCTGATTCAAAGGACTGGGTGCCAACCTCAGAACTCAAGAGGTAAATAGACTACTTTATCTGATTTCTATTTGTTGGACGAGCAAAAGTAGAACCAGAATCTTTGAGAAACAGATAGAGTCAGCAGTGAAGCTATGTGGCCTCTGTGGCAGATCAAGGATGCAGTGGGAGGAAAGGAAGAAACAATTAGGACATTTCCTATGTGGAGCTCAAAAAAGAAAAACACAGTGTCAAAGGGAAAACAAGTTTGAGAGTCTCTTCAATTTGCCAATTCTGCAGGAAAAAAAGTTCCACTTTACATATAATCAGAAATGCCACCAAGTGGACAGAAAAGGAAAAAAAGACTTTAACTTAGGGATTGAGAAACAGAGATAAAACATGGCAATGTCTGCATCTTGTTATCTCCTTCAAGTTGTTAGAAGAAGCCATAGCCCAGATTGTATGTTCCCTGTCGAACTTGTACGAAGAGGGGGCTGTAGTTTGGAAGGTGTAAGTATATTGAGAAGGGAATTATAAGAAATTGCTTCCCAGTATCTAGAGGAAATTACTATTTTCAATTAATAAGCCATATATAATATAATAAAATTATATCCTGCTTATAAATAGATAAGTGCTTTGTTCAAAACTGTAATTATTGAATCATGTATTTAGGCTGAAAAGCGTGATTATGTGAACCATATCACATGCCAGTGACCTGCTGGAAGACAGCCTCAGCTGTTGCCTAAGTAGCTCTGCCCTTCCACCCCACGTTGCCTCCAGACTCTGCTCCTGTCTCTCCTAACCAGTTTAGCCTGATCGCCGCTCTCATCTCTGAGCCATCAACCCTGAAGCCTTTGTGCTGTCAGTTGTACTAATTGCATAGGCGGCTTCTTTCTTATTGGCCTGGCTGCTCCATGGTTGGCTTTCCCCAAGAGTTATGTGTGTTTATTCTAGAATGTCTGAAAAATACAGAGGAGTAAATAAAAAGCAGAAATTAAAAATCACTGGCATTCTGGTTACTCAGAGATAAGCACTGTAAATGTTTTGAGATGTTCCCTTCCAATCTTTATTCGTGGCCAAATATAGACATATGTATATGTTGTTCAGATTTGAATTTCTTTTGATTGTTAATGAATTTATTTCTTGGGCATCTCTAGGTCTTCATTTTGTAAATTATCTATGCATATTTTTTGCCAGTGTTTCTAATGAGATGGTAATTTTCGTAATAATTTTTATGTATTAAGGATATAAACTTTTCCCTATCACAGTTCCATATGACCTCTCAGAACTAAATAGAAGAATTTGGAAGGGAAGAATAGCTTATCAGAATTATTTATAGTTTACCTATATATTTGACTAAACTGGACATTCAGCAAAAGGAAAATAGGCTTGATTAATAGCTGGACTAAATAAATAAGAAAGTAAAAGGAGGCAGCGGTATCAACAGCTCATCACATTCTATTCTCTCACTCCAGTACAAAGCAAGATATTCTCAAGGGCTGGACATTCTCCCTCAGGAGGAATGTGACTTGCAATAAATATAATATTGCTGCCTCCTCTTACATCACAAAATGACTGCTGTTGGACTCTAATTTTTAATTGCTTGTTCCGAGGAATGTCATAAGCAGTTGTTTGGATCTCAAACTATTGACTTTTTTTCAGTGAAACGTTCTCCTTTGTCTTAACTGGTGAAGATGGGAGCCGGTGGTTTGGTTACTGTAAGAAGCTCTTGGTAAGTCCCAGACTTGTGCTACAGGCAGCTTTGGTAGAGGAACAAAAGAGTCAGACTAGGAACTTCAGAAACACGATCTCTAGATGAGTTTGGGGGCTACTCAGTGATCTGTGTATTATAAAGAAGCTAGTTAAGCTTTATATTTTTATTTTCTTTATTTTTTTGGCTGTGGGGGGTCTTAGTTGCAGCACGCAGGATCTTAGTTGTGACACACAGGATCTTAGTTGTGGCATGCGGGCTTTTCTCTAGTTGTGGCACACGGGTTTCTCTCTAGTTGTAGCGTGCGGGTTTTCTCTCTCTAGTTGTGGCTCACGGGCTCCGGAGCGTGTGGGCTCTGTAGTTTGCGGCACGCAGGCTCTCTAGTTGAGACGCATGAGCTCAGTAGTTGTGGCTCACGGGCTTAGTTGCCCTGCGGCATGTGGGATCTTAGTTCCCTGAGCAGGGATTGAACCCGAGTCCCCTGCACTGGAAGGAGGATTCTTTACCACTGGACCACCAGGGAAGTCCCGAAGCTATGTTAGCTTTAAACAGTAAGAGCAAGGTGGAGGTTAGCCACAGAGTGTTCCATAATAGAAACGGTATGGATTTATTTTATTTATTTGTTTGTTTGTAATAGATGAAGAAAGCACTGACATTGTAGCTGAAGTCAGTCTGGTTATATTTGAGGAATGGAGTACAGTGAGCCAATCGAGGGAGCTCTGAGTTACTTCTTGCTCATATGCCATCACTAAACTAGAATAAATCATGCTATCATTTTTTTTTTTTTAGCATTTTCTCATCTTTCAGTGTTCATTGAGAATGAGAGCTTTGGCTCCTACTCTATACTAAGGAGTATTAAGAGGTATTAATAGTCCAAATTAGTAAAGACTCGTGCTGCTTAATTTTTGCTTTGTTGTTTTGTTTTTTTTTTTAGCCAGAAGGCAAAGGAAAGCGACTCCCTGAGGTATACTGCATGGTCAGTCGCCTAGGCTGCTTCAACCTTTTTTCAAAGGTGAGTGGAGAATGGGCCCTATGAAAAGTGGTGTCCTTTCTGAGCTCTGAGTGAGTTTTTGTTTCTGATGACTTCACTAGGCAATGTTAAGTGGCATAGACTTCAACATAGTACTTTAGAAAGGGTTTCCCATTAGTAGATTAGAGCTACGGGTTTGAAGGCTTAAATTTAGACCTCTAATCCAGATGATGTTGCCCCGTCATCCTCGTTTTGGTTTGCTAAACCTCCCAGCTTAAAGCAAAACATTGCCTGAAGTTTATCTTGTCTCATGTCTTTCCCAGACACCAAACTGCAGGGTATTATTGTGTCACCTTCTTTGCCCCTGCCTTAGTGATATAAAAAGGGGCTTCTCTTCTAAAATTAAGTTGATTTATTTTGGTAACTTTTCTTGGAGATTTAAAGGTACCTCTAAGAGAAATGATGCCTTTAATGAACTTTTATTCGTTGCAGAAGCTTATCTGTCTTAAAATCTGTTGGTATTATTTTCAAGTTTGTGCACCCAGTTTGGCAGTTCCTTCAATAGGATTCTTTTATGTTTTTGAACTGAGTCCCTAATTTAAAAAAAAAATCTTTTGTGTGTATGTAGATTCTAGATGAAGTAGAAAAGAGAAGAGAAATGTCTCCAGCTTTGGTTTACCCATTTATGCGAAGTGTCATGGAAGCTCCTTTCCCAGCTCCTGGACGCACCATCACAGTAAAGAGCTACCTCCCTGGGGCTGGAGATGGGGTAAGTTAGTCCATTTTGAAAAGGTTTGATAGCTGCCAAAAAGCAGGCCTTACACTAGTCGGCCTTACCTGATAGAAACCTTACAGGATAGTTTTCTCTTTTTCATGAACTGCACAGAATATGTTTTGGTCACAAAAGCACTGGAGAAACATCCAGTTGATCTGTGAGATAGTTGATCCTAGACTCAGGAACCAGAGGTTTTCTATCATTTGTAGATTGAGCCCCTGCATAATATCTATTTCAGTGTGATAAATGAAGATTATACATACTGTTGTCCAGTGGGATGAAAGATTTCACCAGAAATTTACAGCCCAAAAGTAAGGTATTAAGTCTTGGTATTAGCGTAGGCAGCTTCACAAACTCTTTGTAGCAGACCCTCTCTCTTGAATTTAACCTGTAAAAGAATGACAGGATCCATTAGTATTGTCATTAGGGATTGTTTTCCCACCTCAGCTCCCCTGATTCAAATTTTGCATTTCAGTCAATTGAACTGTGCCGACCACTGGACTCACGATTGGAACATGTTGATTTTGAATGTCTCTTTAAGTGCCTGAGTGTGTGCCATCTCATTCGGGTCTGTGCCTCTCTCCTTTTGGAGCGGAGGATAATCTTTGTTGCCAACAGCCTAAGGTGAGAAATAAGTAAAATGTGTCACTTCAGCCTGTTGTTTTACTTGTTCTTACTATTTTAAAATTCGGGCATATTAGAAAACACTTAGGTAGGATCTCAGTTACCTAATGCTATAGTGACATGGATAATCCAAAAGCTATTTGCATTCGGCTATAACAGTGACTTTTGGGGGTTACAATTAATTTACCTTCAAAATGTGTTTTGTTAAAACTGTTGTTAAAAATTGGGATTGCTTTTCTAAGTACACACTAGCTTTTAGCAATATAAATTGTGGGAAACAGCTAGATTGAGATTAAAGATATTCAGTAAATTAACTTAAAATTTAAATAAAATGTTAAAATTTAATGAGTAAGCACAGAATTGTTAATCTATGATCACTAACTGGCATCACTTTTGTAATTCTGTAACATAATGTCTGAAATGCCCTCCATTGTTGTTCTTTATATGACACCGTTTGCTTTCTCCTCTGGCTAGCACCCTGTCAAAATGTGGCCATGCTGTGGTTGCCACACTGTATCCATTCACCTGGCAGCATACCTACATCCCAGTCCTGCCAGCATCTATGATCGACATTGTGTGCTCACCTACTCCTTTCCTTATTGGAATCCTGTCTTGCTCCTTACCACAGCTCCAGGACCTACCCATTGAAGAGGTGAGATGGGAGAAATAGTACCTGTGGAAAAGACTGGGGCACTGGCAAATGAAAACAAGTGATCTTTAACAGTGGTGGATATGTCATTAATTAATAATAATATGTAATTATGATTGTTAATACATTATGCTGTCATATTTTTGTATCTGTTTATGAAAGTGAGAAAAATTCTATAGTACACATGAATCTGAAGTTGTATCTTATTTGCGGTATTGAACCATGGGCTAATTCTTGTGTTATTCTGAATAGGTCTTTTTTTAAAAAACATCTTTATTGGAGTATAATTGCTTTACAATGGTATGTTAGTTTCTGCTTTATAACAAACTGAATCAGCTATATATATACATATATCCCCATATCTCCTCCCTCTTGCATCTGCCTCCCACCCTCCCTATCCCACCCCTCTAGGTGGTCACAAAGCACCTAGCTGATCTTCCTGTGCTATGCGGCTGCTTCCCACTGTCTGTTTTACATTTGGTAGTGTATGTATGTTCATCATGCCACTCTCTCACTTCGTCCCAGCTTCCCCTTTCCCCTCGCCATGTCCTCAAGTCCATTCTCTACATCTTCATCTTTATTCCTCTCCTGCCCCTAGGTTCTTCATAACCTTTTTTTTTTTTTTAGAATCATATATATGTATTAGCATATGGTATTTGTTTTTCTCTTTCTGATTTACTTCACTCTGTATGATAGAGTCTAGGTCCATCCACCTCATTACAAATAACTCAATTTCATTTCTTTTGATGGCTCAGTAATATTCCATTGTATATATGTGCCACATCTTCTTTATCCATTCATCTGTTGATGGACACTTAGGTTGCTTACATGTCCTGGCTATTGTAAATAGAGCTGCAGTGAACATTGTGGTACATGACTCTTTTTGAATTACGGTTTTCTCAGGGTATATGCCCAGTAGTGGGATTGCTGGGTCGTATGGTAGTTCTATTTTTAGTTTTTTAAGGAACCTCCATACTGTTCTCCATAGTGGCTGTATCAATTTACATTCCCACCAGCAGTGCAAGAGGGTTCCCTTTTCTCCACACCCTCTCCAGCATTTACTGTTTGTAGATTTTTTGATGGTGGCCATTCTGACTAGTGTGAGGTGATACCTCATTGTAGTTTTGATTTGCATTTCTCTAATGATTAGTGATGTTGAGCATTCTTTCATGGGTTTGTTGGCAATCTGTATATCTTCTTTGGAGAAATGTCTATTAAGGTCTTCTGCCCATTTTTGGATTGGGTGGTTTGTTTTTTTGATATTGAGCTGCATGAGCTGCTTGTAAATTTTGGAGATTAATCCTTTGTCAGTTGCTTCATTTGCAAATATTTTCTGCCATTCTAAGGGTTGTCTTTTCATCATGTTTATGGTTTCCTTTGCTGTGCAAAAGCTTTGAAGTTTCATTAGGTCCCATTTGTTTATTCTTGTTTTTATTTCCACTTCTCTAGGAGGTGGGTCAAAAAGGATCTTGCTGTGATTTATGTCATAGAGTGTTCTGCCTATGTTTTCATCTAAGAGTTTGATAGTGTCTGGCCTTACATTTAGGTCTTTAATCCATTTTGAGTTTATTTTTGTGTATGGTGTTAGGGAGTGTTCTTATTTCATTCTTTTACATGTAGCTCTCCAGTTTTCCCAGCACCACTTATTGAAGAGGCTGTCTTTTCTCCATTGTATAGAAGAATAGGTCTTTTTTAAAAAATCATACACAGAAACTACTCTAGGTTAATTTAATAAATTGTTTCAGATATAAAACACGTATAGATAAATGCCCAAACAAAATGTATGGCTCAGCTAATTATCACATAGTGAATGCTTATGTAACCAACATTGGAATAGAATAGAAATATTATGTCAATGGAAACAGAAGTCCCCATCATGCCTTTTTAATTTAATTTTTTAAATTATTATTATTTTTTAAATTTTTTGGCCATGCCGTGTGTCACGTGGGATTTCAGTTCCCCCACCAGGGATCAAACCCGCACCTCCAGCATTTGAAGCACGGAGTCTTAACCACTGGACTGCCAGGGAAGTCCCCCATCATGCTTTCTTCTAATCACTGTTCCCTTCCCCACCCCTTGCAAAAGGTAACCATTATGTTGACTTTCATGCTGCTCATTTTCTTGTTTTGTTTATAGTTTAACATCCTAGGCATGTATACCTAAACAATGTAATTCAGTTTTGTCTGGCTTTAAGCTTGAAATAAATGAACTCATACAGTATTTTTTTTCTTTCTTTCTTTCTTTCTTTTCTTTTTGGCTTCTTTGGAGCAACATTATGTCTTTTTTTTTTTTTTGGCTGGGTTGGGTCTTCGTTGCTGCGTGTGGGCTTTCCCTAGTTGCAGCGAGCGGGGCTACTTTTTGTTGTGGTGTGCAGGCTTCTCATTGCAGTGGCTTCTCTTGTTGTGGAGCACGGGCTCTAGGCAAGTGGGCTTCAGTAGTTGTGGCACGTGGGCTCAGTAGTTGTGGCTCGTGGACTTTAGAGTGCAGGCTCAGTATTTGCAGGACGTGGGCTTAGTTGCTCCGTGGCATGTGAGATCTTCCCTGACCAGGGGTCAAACCCTGGTCCCTGCATTGACAGACGGATTCTTAACCACTGCACCACCGGGGAAGTCCCCAACATTATGTCTTTAAGATTCATCCATGTTGATGGGTTTAACAACAGTAGTTTGATTATTCTAATTGTGTATAGTGTTCCATTGTGTGAATGTGCCACAATTTTCTTATCCATTCTACAGTTGATTGACATCTGAGTTGTTTCCAGTTTGGAGTTATTATTAATAATGCTGCTATGAATATTCTTGTTCATGACTCTTGGTACATATGTGCATGCAGTTTTATGGACATATACTTGGAAATGGAATTGCTGGGTCATAGAGTAAACCTTCAACTTTAGTAGGTAAAGTCAAGCTTTTCCAAAGTAGCTGTGCCAAGTTAAACTTCCTCCAGCACTGTATGAGAGTTCCTGTTGCTCCACATCCTTGACAGCCCTTGTTGTCATCAGTTTGTGTAATTTAGCCTATCTGATGGGTATGTAGTTGTACTCACTGTGGTTTAATTGGCATTCCTTGATTATGGTTGAGGGTGAGCATCTTTCTATATGTTTATTGGCCATTTGAATGTCATTTTTTGTCATCTTTTGTAAAATTCATAGGCTATATCCTTATACTGAATAGTTTACCCTCACTGATTTGTAAGAAGCGTTTTTATAGCTTCTTTTATAGCTCTGGATACGAGCCCCTTTGTAGCTTACCTTTTCATTCTCCAAAATGGTGTTTTTTAAATACAGTGGTGTTCTTAATTTTAATGTGGTCAGAATTATCAATTTTTTTATGGTTAGTGTTTTTGTGTGTGTGTGTGTGTGAACTGCTTAAGTTTTTCTTTATATTAACTTGATGGACATAGCCTCCTATATTATCTCTTGGAAACTTTATTATTATGCCTTTAATTTTTGTTTCTGAAGTCGGGGGCTTGATTTTTTTTATATATAATAGGAGGTAGGGGGAATTCCCTGGCAGTCCAGTGGTTAGGACTCCCTGCTTTCACTGCTGTGGGCGTGGGTTCAATCCCTGGTCAGGGAACTAAGATCCTGCAAGCCACACAATGTGGCCAAAAAGAAAAAATGGAGGTAGGGGTCGTCTCATTTTTTTCATATGGATAGCCAACTATCCCAGTACCACTTATTGAAATAGCTCTTCTTCCCTATTACACTGATGGGTTAAGCTTTTTTTCTCCCCCAGTTTTATTGAGATATGATTGACGTATAACATTGTATTAGTTTGAGATGTACAGCATAATGATATTATATGATATATGCATATATTTCAAAATAATTACATAGTAAGTTTAGTTAATATCCATCACCTCACATAGTTAGAAATTTTTTTTCTTGTTACGAGAACTTTTAAGATAGACTCTTAGCAACTTTCAAATATACAGTGTAGTATTATTAAATGTAGTCACCATGCTGTACATTACATATCCAGAACTTATTTATCTTATAACTGGAAATTTTTGCCTTTTGACCCCCTTCACCCATTTCATCCATCCCCCACCCCCATGTCTGGCAACCACCAATCTGTTCTCTGTATCTGTGAATTCATTTGTTTTAGATTCCACATGTAAGTGGTATCTGTCTTTCTCTGCCTGACTTATTTCACTTAGCATCCATGTTGTCACCAGTGGCAGGATTTTCTTCTTTATATGGCTGAATAATATTCCATTGTGTGTTTGTGTGTGTTTGTGTGTGTGTGTGTGTGTGTGTGCGTATGCATACACACATACCACATCTTTATCTAGTCATCTGTTGATGGACATTTAGGTTGTTTCCATTGTCATGTCTGTTGTAAGTAATGCTGCAGTGAACATGGGGGTGCAGCTATTTCTTCAAAATAGTGATCTTATTTCCTTTGGTTTCATGCCCAGAAGTGGGATTGCTGAATCATGTGCTGATTCTATTTTTAATTTTTTGACGAACCTCCTTACTGTTTCCATAGTGGCTGAACCAATTTACATTCCCATAAAGAGTGCACAATAGTTCCCTTTTCTCCACATTCTTGCCAGTATTTGTTATCTTTTGTCTTTTGTTGCTAGCCATTCTAACAGGTGATGATATCTCATTGTGGTTTTGATTTGCATTTCCCTGATGTGGAATACCTTTTCATGTGCTTGTTAGTCATTTGTATGTCTTCTTTGGAATAATGTCTATTCAGTTCCTCTGCCTATTTTTTAATTGGATTGTTTGGGTTTTTTTTGCTATTGAGTTGTATGAGTTCTTTATATATTTTGGGTAGTAACCCCTTATCAAATACATGATTTGCAAATGTTTTCTCCCATTCTTTACATTTCCTTTATATTTTATTGATGGTTTCCTTTGCTGTGCAGAAGCTTTTTAATTTGATGTAATACTACTTGCTTATTTTTGCTTTTGTTGCCTTTGCTTTTGGTGTCAAATCCAAAAAATCATTGCCAAGACCAAGGTAAAGATACTACCCCCTGTGTTTTCTTCTAGGAGTTTTATGATTTCAGGTCTTATGTTTAAGTCATTAATCCATTTTGAGTTGATTTTTGTGTATGGTGTAAGATTGGGATCCAATTTTATTTTTTGGCATGCAACTATCTAATTTTCCCAACACCATTTATTGAAGAGATTGTCCTTTCCCCATTTTATATTCTTGGCTCCTTTGTCATCAGTTAATTGACTGGGACTTCCCTGGTGGTCCAGTGGTGAAGACTGTGCGCTGCCAATGCAGAGGGCCCGGGTTCGACCCCTGTCAGGGAACTAGATCCCTCATGCCACAACTAAAGATCCCATGTGATGCAACTAAGACCCAGTGCAGCCAAATTAATAAATTAATTAATTTTTTAAAAATTAATAAAAAAAAGTTAATTGACTATGTGTGGGGTTTATTTATGGACCCTCTATTCTGTTCCATTGAGCCATGTGTCTGTTTTATGCCAGTACCATACTGTTTTGATTACTATAGCTTTGTAATATAGTTTGAAATCAGGAGGTATGATGGTCTCTACCTTTATTCTTCTTTCTCAAGATCATTTTGGCTATTTGGAGTCTTTTGTAGTTCCATGGAAATTTTATAATTGTTTGTTCTCTTTCTGTGAAAATTGCCTTTGGAATTTTGGTAGGGATTGCACTGACTCTGTAGATTGCTTTGGGTAATTTAGACATTTTAACAATATTAATTCTTCCAGTCCATGAGCATGGAATATCTTTCCATTTATTTGTGTATTGTTCAGTTTCTCTCATCAGTGTCTTATAGTTTTCAGCACAAATATCTTTTACCTCCTTGTTTAAATTTATTCCTAGGTATTTTATTCTTTGTGGTGCAATTGAAAATGGGGTTGTTTCCTTAATTTATTTTTCAGACACTTCATTGTTAGTGTATAGAAGCACTTCTGATTTTTGTATTAACCTATTTTTTTAACTTGGTATAATGGAAAATTTTAAACATATGTAAAAGTAAACAAGAGAGTAAAATAAATCCAATCACCCTTCTTAAATACTTACAAAGTTTTGGCCAATCATACTTCTACCTCTCTCCCATAATATTTTGAAGTATATCCTGACATAATTTCATAATTCTAAATATTGCAATATGAATTTCTATAAGGTGATTTTTAACATAATCACAGTACCATTATCACACCTAAAAAATTTAATAACAGTTCCTCAATATCAGAAAAATTCAGTATTCAGCTCTCTAATTATTTCATAAATTTTTAATAGTTTGAATTAAGTTCCAAATAAAGTCCATGCAGTGCATTTGGTTGGTGTGGTTTTTTTAGTCTCTTTTAATCTCTAGGTATGCTGCCATCATTTTTTTTTAACTTGAAATTCTTTTTACTTGTGTTGATGAGTTAACTTTTAAATGGGCTGACACTTTAAGTTAGTGTATAATAATATTGAATCACTTTATACACCTGAAACTAATATAATATTTAAGTCAATTATACTTCAATTTTTAAAAAAAGAAAGGAAACAAAACAAATAAACCTTTAAGTTTATTTAAAACTATTCCCCTTTGCATGAAAGAATCAAAACACTCTTCCTGATCTAGCAGTGTCTAATGTATTTCTCTGTGAATGTCTCTGGTTTAACTTGTCTGGCTCCTTTATTCCGTAGGTGCTGATAGTTGATCTCTGTGCAGACAAGTTCTTACAGGAGGTGAGTGACAAAGGAGGTGATTATGTAATGTTTGGGTATAATTGGCCAGAAAATATGTGAAAGTACTTAGAGAAGGTGACTCAGGCAAGACTTACAGTTCCTACACATACTTGACTTGACACTGCGGCCAATCATACAAGATTGACCTGAAAAATTTGATTTGGGTTCATAGCTCACTGTCCCAATTTAGGGAAGGAGGAAACAGATTAAATGCCATTCTCAAAAGAGGTAACCCTCCCTTCAAGTCTTATGGGTTGATGTATAGGTCTCTAATTTAATTAAATTTAACAAGCATTCAGCACCAATTATTTCTAGATATTCTGTTAGCCAGTCAGAAACTAAAGATGAGTAAGATACTCAGTTTGATCTCTCAGGCCTTATAGTTTAAAGGGGAGGGGAGAGGGAGCAGACATAGCCATAAAGTTTTAGAAACGGTGTAATAGAAACTTATACAAGATACAGTAGGGGCAGAAAGGAAGTGTCACTTATTCTGGATAGTGAAGTGGAGAGGAGAGTTAGTAAAGCCTTAGAGCAGCCCTCTGTATGTAACCTGTATATAGTTTTGTGAGCACTGAGGACAGGGTGAAAAGAATGTTTCCCAAGACTGTCTTTTTTCAGAATCAGTCAGCTCGTCACATGTGAAGCACCATTTATTTGGGGATGATCTTTGTAATATAGCATAAGACTTGGAGATGAGAAACATTTTGTGGGAAAGTGCCAGAAAATTTTATAAGGCATATTATTTATTTTTCTTAAATGTAATGAAGATGTATGCACCATAAGTTTTGTGGATTCTGCTCAATGTAGGGAAGGAAGCTTGAGACTGACTGTTCAGCCAAAATATATACAAAGCTACCTGTGGACTTTGAGGGACTTAAATAAGGCATGTTTGAGACTTTCTCTCTCAAAGCTCATGAAAATCTCAATTTCTTCTCTTAAGGTATCTGATGAGGATGAAATTCTACCACCTAAACTCCAGGCTGCCCTGATACAAATTTTGGAAGAACGAAATGAAATTTTGGCTCAGGAGCAGAATTTTTTACAAGGTATGAGACAAGTGGTCTGAGGATTTAAGGTCAAGGCAGTAAATACCACATGCCCAGCACCCTGCCAAAGCATATGCAATAGCAGTATGAGATTGCCTGTGCCTTCGTAAGCTTATAGTCAGCTTTCTTGCTCACCCTCAGCTGTGCCAAGTCCCCTTCTATTTCAGGACTTTTGCACTTGCTCAGTTCCATGTATGGAATGCTATTCCCCTAGATATCCACATGGCTTCTGCTCTTTGTTCTTGCAGGCCCATGCTCAAATGTCACTTTCTTAGTGAGGCCTTTTCTGACTGTCCTGTTTAAAATTGTTCCTGTTCCCTTAGCATGTCCTATCCTCCTCCCTGACCTTATTTTTCTCCATGGCTTTCATCACCATCTGATGTGCTAAAATGTAAGTTCCATGAGAGCAGTGACCGTCGATTTGTTTTCTATTTCCAGTACTTTAAACAGCATTCAGTAAATAGGTATTCAATAAGTATTTGTTGAATAAAAGGATGAATAATATTTTATGGGTGGCTTACTCTGTGCCAGGCATTGTTTTAAGCACTTAACATACATCTTATTTCATCCTTGTAATATCTTTATGAAGCAGGTGTTATGGTTTAATCCCCATTCTACAGAGGAGAACACTAAGGCTGTTTACCAATGGGGAACATTAGAGAAGGGGAAGGTTTAGAGGACTAACTAAAAGTTCAGTTTTTAATATTAAGTTTGAGATACCTATTGGACATCCAATACCTGGCAGACTTTCAGCTGGAGATATCAAGTAGGCATTTATATACATGAATTTGAGATTCAGAGGAAAGATTTGGGCTAGAGACATACATTTAAAAGTTGCTATTTTAAAGCTGTGGGAACAGATGAAATAGCCCAATAGAGTAAGTATAGAGAGAAAATTAAAAAGATTTAAGGATTGAGCCCTGGTTGGGGATGATGTGCTTAGATTTCCAACTTTTGGTAGTTGGGAAGAGGAGAAGGATCCAGCAAAGGAGACTAAAAGGAGCAGCTAGTGAAGTAGGTGAAAAACCAGGAGTATGTGATATTGTAGAAACTGAGTGAAGAAAGTATTCCATGAAGGAAAGAGTAAGCAGTTATGTTTTTTTGTTTTTATTTTTACTTTTATTGGAGTATAGTTGCTTTACAATATTGTGTTAGTTTGTACAGTACAGCAAAGTGAATCAGGTATATGTATACATATAGCCCCTCTTTTTTGGATTTCCTTCTCATTTATGTCACCACAGAGCACTGAGTAGTTTGCTGTGCTATACAGTAGGTTCTCATCAGTTATCTGTTTTATACATGGTATCAGTAGTTGTATATATGTCAACCCCAATCTCCCTAACCCTAAAAGAAATAAAAAACAAGCTATAAACTAGATGAAGGCATTTTCAACAAATATAACTAACAAAGGAATAGTATCTAGAATTTAGTTTTTAAAATTCCTACAGTTTAAAAGTAAAAAGATGAACAACCCAAGAGGAAAATGGGGGAAAGATATGAACAGTCATTTCATAGAGGAGGAAACATGAAAGGCCAATAAATATATGAAAAGATACACAACCCCATCAAAATCAGGGAAATGTAAATTAAAACCACAGTGAGATACCATTTTATACCCACCATATTGGCAAAAATTTAAAAGTCTGACAGTATCAGGTGTTGATGAGAATGTGTAAGTTACTTCAACCACTTTGGAAAAACAATTTAGCATCATCTAGTAACATTAAAGGTGTACATATCCTGCAACCCAACAATTCCATTTTAGATATATACACAGAGAAACTCTTGTACATTATAACTAGGAAACAAGTACAATAATTTTTATAGTGTTATTGTATGTGATAGCAAAAACTGAAACAACCTAAATGTCCACTGACAGGAGAATATAGCATTTAAAAAAAAGAAGCTTAAAAACACACATTTTGAAGATCTGGCATGCCGCAACTAAGACCCAACACAGCCAAATAAATAAATAAATAAATATTTTTTAAAAAACACGTTGAATTAAAACAGTAAGTTGCAGAAGAATATGTTTTATATAATGTTCCAAGACATACAAAACCTAACAATATGTTGTTGGTGTTGGATGTGTATGGTAAGACTGTAATGTAAAGCAAATGATACACACAAAATTACAAAAAATGGTCACCCTCTATTGCAAAGTAGGGGAAGAACACCACTGAGAGAGCATCACACAGGGAACTTCAGAGATACACGTGATGTTCTATTCTAAGCTTTGTGGTGGGCACTTGTGTGGTCATCTCACTCCTGATCTTATGAAATATTCATACATGTTATAAGAATCTATAAAGTTATTCATTAAAACAGAAACAAAGAATGGAAGATAAGTTATAGAAAAACATAATTTTTTAAAGAAAGGGAATTAGGTGTAAGAAAGTAGGTACAACAGGTATAAACAACTCTTCCAAGAAATTTTTTGCTGCAAACTGGAGGATAGATGGGACAGTAACTGGAGGTGATGGGAGAGTGGGGCAAAAGCGTTAATGATAAAGCAGTGATGGATTCTCAGCTGCAGAAAGAAAGAGATGAGAAGGAAGTCTGTTGAACAAAATATAACAAATATAACAAAAATCTAGATGAGAATAAAAGTGTAGGGACTTCCCTGGTGGTCCAGTGGTTAAGATTCTGCTTTCCAATGCAGAGAACGTGGGTTCGATCCCTGATTGGGGAACTAAAATCCCACATGCTATGGGGCAACTAAGCCCACGTGCTAGAACTAGAGAAAAGCCCACGCGCTACAGCTAAGACCTGATGCAGCCAAATAATGAAAATGAAATTTAAAAAAAAAGAATAAAAATGTTAATGTCGGAAGAGAGCTCAGAAATTGCCTAATCAGCCGCCTCATTATACAGATATGGAAAGAGAGGCCATGAGAGGTAAAGCAAGTTGCCCACTATTATACAGCTGCTTCGTGGTAGAAGTCTGATTAAACCTGGGTCCCAGATCCCCAGTCAGCCCATGGGAAAGAGCAAGAGACATTGTGAGGAAAAGAATACTATTTTGATATGGGAGGAAAAGGAGGAGTCTAAGTTGAACCTGAGGTTTGAGCCTGGAACCAGGAAGGCAACACATTGTGCTATATTATAGTGGTTAAGAATCGCTTGACTTGGGAGTCCTGCAGCTTCTCCATGGTACTGGATGAGGGGACCCTGGAGAATGTCTTTGATTTGAGCCTCAGTTTCCTCAGCTGTAAAAGGGAAATAATAGACTTACCTCACTGGATTATTTTAAAATTTGTAAAAGCACTCAATACATCATTATTTATTATGGAATAATCATGATGCAATATGAAATGAGAAAGTTGAGAGAGAAACTGATTTGGTGGAGAAATATAATGAATTTGGGTTTTGGCATGTATTGTTTATTTGATTTGTAGTCTACCAATTTCCCAAAAGGACCTGAGATGGTGACTTTTTTTTTTTTTTTTTGGCTGTGCCGGGCAGCTTGCAACATCTTAGTTCCCTGACCAGGGATCAAACCCATGCCCTCAGCAGTGAGAGCACAGAGTACTAACCACTGGGCCTCCAGGGAATTCCCTAGATGGTGACTTTTAGACAAATGGAATGTAAGTGCTAATGGGACAGCCAAATGATGATCACCTATAGGTAGCCTGAAAATGTAGAAAGTGAATTTTGGTGAAATATCAGGACTGGAGATCTGAGGTTGAGAATTATTGACAAAGAAAGCCAGCTCTCTCTGCATATACCAGTTAGCTCTTTAAGGAAAGGAATGTTGAAGAGAAGGGGTCCAAAGACCATGCCTAGGAAGAAGAAGAAGAGGCAAGAGCAAAACAAATGTTTTTGGTCCTAAAGGCAGGAGAGGAATCAGGAAATCAGGAGAGCATAAAGTTGTGGGAGACAAGAGGAATGAGGAGGAGGTCAGCACAAATAGAGCATAGAGTTTAAAGGAGGATAAAAATAGAAAAGGAGATTAAATTTGGCTGGTTCTCACTGGTGGCCTTTGAAAGAGCCATTACAGTGAAATCACAGATGTGCAGACCACAGTATGCGTGGGAAGAACATGAAGGTAAGGATATAAGCCATTTGCTTTTTTTCAGGTCATGAAGAGTACAAGAAAGCTAAGAATGAGGATTCCTACATTTATTCTCTGTCCTTTAATCTATGATCCCCTAGGCGTCACTTTTATAACTGGAGCCAGTGTCCCTATAAACACAAAACTTAGGGGATTTTTCCCCCCTTCTTTCTTTTTTCGTTCATTTTGCAGAAGATGTGACACTCAACTCTCTGGTGTCCGAAGCATTTGTCAGGTTTTTTGTTGAACTGGTGGGACATTATTCTTTGAGCATGACTGTCACTGAGCATGGGGAGCGTGTATTCCAAAGGGAGCCATTCCGTAAATCCCACACCTCCCGAAGTGTACGCCACTTCCTGGATCTCTTCATGGAAACTCAGATGTTTGCAGGATTCATCCAGGACCGAGAGCTTCGGAAAAGTGGGGTGAAAGGTCAGTTTCATCATAAAATTCTCCCTCTGTATTTAGTGAATACTTGAAAGATTTGAAAATAATATATAAAAAAATAGCATAAAGCTACAAGGGCTCACTATGAGTTGTTTATTATGGGAAACATTTATTTTGTGATATTGTTTTAGCTACGGAAGTACATTGGTAGTGAGTACAGAGTTTTATTCAATTGATTTTCAGTCTTAAATGTATGGCAGTTTCATCAACATGAGTTTTTCTTGTAGGTTTGTTTGAGGTCCGGGCCCTCCAGTATTTGGAAACAATTCCTGAGTCTGAGCCCAGTGGAGTGAATAGAATTTTGCGGACTCTTGGTAAGTTGCTGTGTTTTCCTGTTAGATAAATACAGTTAAAAAAAAAAAAACTTTTGCGGTAAGCATGCCTCATCACAAAAGCTTTATCATCACATCAACAATATAACCTCAAGGAGGGTGACCAGAAACCATGACCCTATTTCCAAAGTGTTTTGGAGAAAGACAAAAGTCTTTCTCAGAGGTTAGGATTCTCCATCAGAGTCGTCCATGGGGCTGTTTTCCTCAGATGAAGCTCCCTCATGATATAAGAATTCTGCATATCATGATTATTAATCTTTTCTAGGCCACATCCCTGGAAGAATCTTATTAAAATCTGTACCTTTTCCCAGAAAAATATACTTGGAGCATACAAACAAATTATGCATATAATTTTAGGGTGTTAATGGACCCCCTTGAAGCCCATCCATATGCTCCAGGTTAAAAATACCTGGTTCAGAGGGCATCTGAGGCAAAAGAGGATTTCCTGCAAGTCTCTAATTTTACTCTTCACAAGGAAACACAGTTGTTTATGATTTTTCAATTATATTTAACTTTTAATTATCCAGTATGATGTAGGAGAACAGTGGTGTGGTAGCCCCAAACAATGAAGAACCTGTATTCTATGGTATTTATATTGGTCTTTGAAATATATGCCCCCCTAATTAAAATTAGCCCCTAATTAGCTGAGAGACCATGGACAGTCATGTCTAGGGCTATTATTTCATCTTTATACCATAGTGTTAGATTAGATCAGTGGTTCTCAGCTCTGATTACAATATTATAATCTCTGGGGAATTTAAATGAAAATCCAGGGAATTTCCTGGCGTTCCAGTGGTTAGGACTTCACGCTTCCAATGAAGGGGCATGGGTTCGATCCCTGATCAGGGAACTAAGGTCCTGCAAGCTGTGTGGTGCGGCAAGAAAAAGAAAAAACAAAAAGAAAATCCACCCCACACCCCACACCAGGCTCCACAAAATCTCTGGGGAGCAGGACAGCTGATTTTAACCTACAGTCAGGTTTGAAAACCATGGGATTAGATGATGTCTCAGTTCTCTTCTACCTCTACAATTAGAAATGTGGGGATTTTGTGTGTGTGTGTTTGGTTTGGTTTGGTTTGGGGTTTTTTGGTGGTTAAACACATCAACTGGACTTCCCTGGTGGCGCAGTGGTTGAGAGTCCGCCTGCCGATGCAGGGGAGGCGGGTTCGTGCCCCAGTCCGGGAGGATCCCACATGCCGCAGAGCGGCTGGGCCCGTGAGCCATGGCCGCTGAGCCTGTGCGTCCGGAGCCTGTGCTCTGCAGTGGGAGAGGCCACAACGGTGAGAGGCCCGCGTATCGCAAAAAAACAAAACAAAAAAAACCATCAACTGATAGCTTGAGATGGCAGCTTACTTCTGGGCTGTTCTGAATGACTAGGTTTAATCCCTTGCCTCAAATAATGTATAATAAATAAAAATGAACTAATGAGAGTTCACTCTACTTTTTTCCTTTAGGAAGTAAAATGAAATTTCTTCAGAAGAAATGAAATCTTTGATTGACAGCCTCCATCCTAAATAGAACAGAAAGTGACAAAGAAACTATTTTTCCAAGAGTCAAGATGCCCTGAAGTATTCTACAAAGTCTTGAAAGTTGAAAGGTTACAGAGCGGGCCAGGTTCTCGGAGGAGGATTCTCCTGTTGCTGCTGTAGTAATCACTGGAGAATTGTTGGGAGTAGTCTGGAACCAATGCTCCCTTTACTCTGCCACCAGATTTTTTTTAAGTGGCCTTTCTTTTTGATTCTTGAGCTCATTCTTTGTGTTTTGAGCTTAGTCTATGAAGGCATTTGTCTTTTACAAGAAAGAGATGGTGTTGCATTTTAAAAACAGCTCATAGATGAGCACAATGAGAAAAGTGCTGCATTTAAGGTACTACGGAGGCATGATAGAAGTAGAGGACTAGCCCTTCTTCACACATAATTCTCATCACTGAAATACCATGGCAGCTTTAAACCTATGGGCTGTTTGAGCTGAGCTAAGGACTATACTTTTTTTTTTTTTTTGGTCTAATGCCCTGTCTAGGGGAATCTCACTTATGTGGAAGCCCTATGTATTATCACTGTTATTGAGTATCTTATAAAAATAGACATTTTATAGCGCCTCCTCCACATTGTGTGGCACTTGGGTAGCTTGTCCCACGCATGTCAGCATTAAACTTTGGGGAATTATAGCTAATGGGGGACTTCCCTGGCAGTCCAGTGGTTAAGACTCCATGCTTCCACTGCAGGGGCACAGGTTTGATCCCTGGTCCGAGAACTAAGATCCCCCATGCAGATTCCACATGCCGCATGGCATGGCCAAAAACAAGAAAAGAAAAAAATATATACCTAACAGGAAAATGTCCTTTAAGGGCATGAGAACTACCTTCTTTTTTAGTGTCCACCATGTGCCATGAATGGTACATGTATGTATGTCATCTTGTTTAGTCTTTAAATCAACTTTATGAGATATTTGCATCTGCATTTTACTAATGAGGAAAATGGAATTCAGAGTTTAAATGACTTTAAACTGAAGCTAGGACTATTAGTTTATGAACACATAGAAAGTTGGTTATTCCTACAGATGGAAATTTGAACTCTGTGGGACTATAGTTATTGAAAAAGCTTTTTTTTTGTTTTTGTTTTTTAAGCTGAAGTGTACCAGAGTCAACTTGCAGCTCTGAGAATAAGGGACTTCAAACTATAGGTGTCTAGATGAGACTTTTTTTGGTTCCTCTAGAAATGTTGGACTTTTTGCTCTAGTTAAATTGGACTCAGAATATGGACATTTCCTGGGCACACACCACATAATCACTCCAACCCATAATATCTAAAGTAGTAGTAGTGGTATGAAAGAGGAATTTGTCAGCATTGGTGTAACGCTAATTGATAAATGTTACAGCAAGTGTCAGTTTGTTTTCTTCAACTCCTGCTGATGGCTTTAACTGGCATAAAAAATATTTATTCAAACTTAAAGCATTATAAGTTGTGTTATGATACAACTTATTAACTTGTGCAGTATTGTCATTACAACCCATTCAGGTGTGCGTGAATGGATCTGGATCAGACACCATTTAAGATGGGTGCTGTATAATTCAATTCCTATAGATGTGGGCCAAGAAAATAGAACTAAGCCTATGTTAAAAAAAAAAAAAGTTTATTAAGCAGCTTACCTCAGTGTGGCTTTTACCAGACATGTCCCCATTTGGTCTCCTCTAACACTCCCACCCTGAGGGAACAATTAGTAACTGGGAATTGAGTGTTTATAAAACGGGGGTATAAGGTGTTACTGTGGTGGATCCCAGACATCCCTCTGTGAGGAGACCTTTTCTTCAGGGATGGGAGTCTTATCCCTGCGATCTGAAGCTGCTTCCTTTTCTTCAGTCTGTTTTATTATTTGTTTGTAAAGTATTACAAATTCTGGACACACTTGTAAAATAATCGCTGAAAATTTGTATAAAATGTTTACAGATCTTTTAATGAATAAACACAAAAAATTCAATGGATCTTCTGGAGAATTTGAAATAAAATTGTTTAAGCTGTAAAGATATTTTACTTCACTTAAATCTATAGCTAACACATTCATCTAATGGTAGGTAAAAGATAATCGATCCAAGACTAACCAAGCTTTAATTACAGTGGCCAACATTTCCAGGTTCTTGGCAAAGTCGGGGTCTAGATTTGCACACCGGGCACGGTATATATAGTCCGACTACCTTATTTGGTCTTTCCCTGCTTAGTCAAAAGGAACTGGAAGCCAGGGACCAGAGACTGGGCACCAGCAGTAGCAGGAGTGGTCGGAGGCAATGAGAAACTATTCTATTACCAGAAGTTCTAAGGGCAAAATGATTGGATTTTATACACGCCCTGAATGCGAAATCACAGTCTTTTTAAAAGATGGGATTAGCGGGCGGTTATCTCGCGCTGGGGGCGAGATCAGGTTCGTTTTGTTACGCAGAGTCTAAAGCTTCGCAATTTTAATTGGAGACTAGCGCCCACTTCCAGAATCTGTGAAAGAACTGCACTTAGTGCAAAGACCCTCGGGCGCTGAGAACGAAGAATGATGGGGATACAGCAAGGAAGTGCAAAGAGAGAGAAGTTTAACGGAAGAAGGTGGAAGGTTAGGAGAGTAAAGCCGAGGTGGGAAACCAGTATCTTGCTCCCCGCCAAATCCTGCAGCCAGTTCCCTCCAAAAGTTTTAAAGGATTCCCCAACCAAATATCAGCGTCCTGGAGGAAACCGAAAGTCCCAACTCCTCTCCACTTTGCTGCCAGTCGGAGGCAAAACGGTAGAGCACGTGGGGACAGGAAGTTGAGATGTACCGCTGACTAGGGGAAACCACGACGTGACGTCAATTCCGGCCAAAACAAAATGGCCGGGCAATTTCTAGCGAGCGCGCCATCAGAATTAACTTAGCAGGCGCCAAAGCTGATGCGCAGGCGACGTCATTACGTTAACGTAAGGCGCAGGAGTATTTAAGTGAACCTGAGGCAGCGCGGCGTCGGAAAACTTCGGCGAACCTAAGAATGGCGGGTACGGGTTTGGTGGCCGGAGAGGTTGTGGTGGATGCGCTGCCGTATTTTGACCAAGGTTATGAAGCGCCTGGTGTGCGGGAAGCGGTAAGTTCGGGGTGTCTGTGTAACTGACTCAGCGCTCGCTGGCCCTTAGTGCTGGAAGAATCGCTTAACAATTTGCTGCCTCTACCCTGGCCTCTGTTCTCGTTCTTAGGCTGCGGCATTGGTGGAGGAGGAAACACGCAGATACCGACCTACCAAGAACTACCTGAGCTACCTGACAGCCCCGGATTATTCCGCTTTTGAAGTAAGTGTGATGTTTTGAGCCTAGCGTATGAACCAGGATCCTGTGAATCCTTATTTTGGATCGAGAGGCTTCGCCACGTAGAAGTGAATTTTAAATTCCAGCTTTAACTGTTACTTGCTTAGCTACTACTTACCCTGTTGTATAGGTATTGTCAGTCAGTTGAAAACAGCTACACAGATAAGCCTTCCCCGGGGTTCTTATTCTGAGAACCACGGAAGGACTTTCTGGGGCTCCGCGAACTGACCTAACAATGCAAAATTTAGTGTTACGTTTTTCCGAGATAGGTTTATTGCGTAAATTCTCAAAGGGATCCTCTTCTCTCTAATTAAGGACTACTGTAAAACAAGTGATCTAGGGTTTTTTAATATATTTACAAAAGCCTAATTACCTAAACCTCTGAGAACCACTGGAGGGCGGCCTTTGTATCAAAAGTCTTAAAATATTTACTGGGTGGACGTGAATGACTGTAGAGATAAATCATATCCAAGTGAACCATATCAAACCATTTAGCTATTTAGCCCAGAAGTGCACCCCAAATACTATTTAGGGTCTAATTAGCTGAATGAAATGTAAAATATCATTTCTAAGTTAATGGATTCTGTTAGGCATTTTAGTACATACATGTTCCGTTTTTTCCCCCATTACAGTTAACCATTTATTTATGAAAGAATTCTGTTATTAAAACGCAGGATTTCCTATTGAAGTAACATGAAAAAAAATATTGGTTAAGTTTTAAGTAGGAGAGAGATGTTCCTATGGCATGCTGTTTTCCCGTGCTTTTTGTAAATGATGTTGCCCCAAATATAGATGTTATCACATTAAGAACTAAGGACAGTAATGGGTACTTATTAGCTTGATTTCTGAAAGTTTTAGATAACTGCATTCAGTCACAAACTTTTAAATACTTGAGCCAGTTTTCTTTTTACCTCTTTTAGATACAACCTGTGTTTCCTGTCTTTATAATTAGTATACTGATTAGTTAACGCTTTCTAATAGTAGAAGCTAATAGTGTACTGGGTTCACTGTCTCAGTCCTAAAAACAGCTCTGTGAACTATGTAACTGTATGTTTATTATCCCAATTTTTTAGATGGGAAAACTGCAGGTTAGGCTAACTAATTTGCCCAAGACCTTAAGCACTCCTCAAACTGCCTTTGAACTGCTCTTTCATTAATTCATTTAACAACTATTTCTGAAAATCGATTCTATTCGAGTTATTGGGGAACAGGAGTTTAAATTCTAGAGTGTGGAGACAGATAAATTAGAAAATATCAGATCATTGATAAAGCTATACAGAGAATTAAAGTAATGATGTGATACAGAGTGACTGGGTGACTGCTTTAGATAGGATGGCTGAGGAAGGCCTGTCTAAGCTGAGAATGAGAATGCTCTATGAGCAGGGATCTTTTTTGTCTTCTTCAGCACTGTATTTTCATCACCTAAAACAGTGTTTGGCACACGATAGAACCCCAGATATTTATCACTGAATGTATGAAGAGTGCCTAAGGCAGTTTAATGAATGCTTAATGTGTGCAATTCATGCCTGGAGTTCTTCTTATGACTTAGCCCTGTGAGAATTGGCTCATTCGTTGAAGAGAGTTTAGTTAAAATTCCAGATCTGTCACTTACTAGCCATGTGATGTTACGTGGCGGAAGATTGGCTTGTACTATATTTTTGTAGTTTCTGTCTTACCTAATTGTTAGTTTTTACTCTGTCACTGTGCATAGCCTTCTAGCTAGAATGCCTTAGTTTCTGCAGGAAACTAAGTAACCACATTTTCTTAGAGTTGTGTGAAACTCAGCAATAGTCCAAAAAAAAAGTCTTTCTCCAATAAAGACATGCTTAATGCACAATTTTTAAGCAAGGAATGTGACCTCTGGAAGGTCTTTTTTGCCTACTCTTTAGTCTAAATGGAATAAGATGTTGACCAAAACACTGGACTTAAAGAGGTAGAGCTATACCACATTTTTTTAAAAATAGTAAAATTGTTAGAGCAAACAGCAGAACCAGGTCCTTGTGTCCCTTCCCCTGTTACTCCTTTGCAAAGAGTAAAGTGAAAAGAGCAGCCAGGATCAAAAAGAAAGTATAGGTTTAGGCTCATAGCGCTAAAGCAAATTATTTTATGTCCCACGTCCTCTTCTCTCTTCCCATGCCCCCAGTGAATACTTAGATCCATAGTTCTCAACACTGGCTTGACTTTACAATCAACTGGTGAGTTGAAAGCAAAAGTGATAATCACGTCCTGTAGTGGGGGAGAGGAGTGATAATGTGAATTGTATTGGAATTGTTTTCGAAACTCCCATTTGATTCTAAATGTGTGCTGGCCTGAGAACCACTGATTTAGGATTAATCCTTTTCTCTGAGGGCCCCTTTACATATGAAGTGTGTGTGTGCCTGTGCACTTCTCCAGATTCTAGAGAGCACTGACTGCAGAGAAGACCTGGGGGGAAGGGAAATGATCCGTTAATAATGGATAGTAATACAGTTTGTTGATATGATTTTGGAAATAATTCTTTCTTCAATTTACACATCAGACCGACATAATGAGAAATGAATTTGAAAGATTGGCTGCTCGACAACCAATTGAATTGCTCAGTATGAAACGGTAAGTCCTATTTCTGGGTTCAGCTGGCCTCAAATCATTGTTTAATTTTAATTTATTAGTAAAACTGCTGTAGCCATGTTAAAATAAATGTGGAAGAGAAAAAATTCTTGTCTGTTTTTATGCATTTATGTTTTTTCATGTAATAGTTATAATAGTGGTTCATATAATCTTGTGTTAATGTTCAAAAATATTCTTTGCACCATTATTTAAAAATGCAAACTATTTTAAAATCCAATAACAGGGGAATGGTAAATTGTAACTAAGTTCATGTTTAAGAATTCCCGAGGAAAGGTTCCTGGTTAGACATGTAGTGCTTCGCTCTTACACAGGCAACATTAGTAAACTCAGAGTACCTGCATAGTTTGACTTTGGTTCTACTGTCTCCCTTCCCATACCACTTTACTACAAAACTGTTTCAGGAAAAAAACCAAAACATCCTTTTGTTACTTTCACTAAATTGGAGAATTGGGTTGCTTAACATCTGAGGTCCCCTTCAGCTCTAAGAAAACTATGAAATTATGAGAACCAGTAACTAATCTGCAGAGCAGAGAGGGCCACATGAACAATAGGGTTATCCTTTCAGCATATGTACAGATTAAAAGAGGGATTTGAGTCTATAGAACCGAAGGACCAGATTTTTTCTTTTCTTGTGCTCCATTTCCTATCTGGCTTGAATGATAAAGGCAGGAAAACTCCTAGGACTCCTCAGTTCTGTTTCCAGGTGCTTCTGCTCTAAAGATTTTCATGATAGTAACTCCTTCATAACAGTATATTTTGAACCCATAAGTAGGTCATGATCCTTTAAGCAGTAGATTGTGAAGTAAGTTTAGTAAGACACCACAGCAATTTTTAAGGAAGTAGGATAGAAAATATCAGAATGCATTGCATGTAAAGGTAAGTTTTGTTTTGTGAAACTTCTGTTCACCTGTGTGTATTTGTGGACTAGATCACAGTGTAAAATATTTCTTACTGTGGGTTATGATTAGAAGTTCCCAAAATGCTGCATTCATGATGCATGTGTAAGCTTGTTTTTTTTTTAAACAAAATGGTTTATCACTTCTTAATCCCAGTTGCATATCCCTCAATTTTTCATAGGAATGATTTGGAGTTTTTACAATACCTAGTAAAAATAACAAAATGGAAATTAGAAGTTAGTTTGTAGTAACTCAGTAATGAGCTGAGATTTATGAAGAGTGTATGTTGCTGGCTGTGTTGGCAGTGTTGAAGGACTGGGTATTATGAAGACAGAGAAAAGGCTGAATTCAAAATGTAAAAATTATTATACCCCTTTGCCATTTTTTCTCTAGAGGGGTGTAGGTACGTGGGTGGGATGGTGGATGGATGTAGGTGCATATTTTTTTCTATCCTTTTTTCCCTTAATGTATTATAAACATCTTAATGTTTTAACTATTTAATAACATTTAATAGTTAATATAACAGTATGTTATATGAATGCACAGTGTAGCTTATTGAATTGTTCATTAAAGTGAACAGTTTTTTGTTACTGTGTATAATGATGCTAAATCTTATTTGTAAATTGATTGTTTCTTAGGATAAATAGATTTCTTATTATTGCAAGGTCTGCATCTTATCTTCAGTCTTCTGTAGTTTTTACAGTGTGCATAGACCCATGAGGCATTCTGTTGGGAGGAGAAAGAAAGGTTTGGAGGAATATGTGGTTTTATTTCATTGTTGTTTAATTTCAGATATGAACTTCCAGCCCCTTCCTCGGGTCAGAAAAATGACATTACTGCGTGGCAAGAATGCGTAAACAATTCTATGGCCCAGTTAGAGCATCAAGCGGTTCGAATTGAGAATCTGGAACTAATGTCACAGCATGGATGCAATGCCTGGAAAGTGTATAATGAGTAAGAAGCCTTTTTTGTTTTCCTTTAAACCCATGCCACCTTTAGTCTTGTTGTTTTTTTTTTTTTTAACATCTTTATTGGAGTATAATTGCTTTACAATGGTGTGTTAGTTTCTGCTTTATAACAAAGTGAATCAGTTATACATATACATATGTTCCCATATCTCTTCCCTCTTGTGTCTCCCTCCCTCCCACCCTCCCTGTCCCACCCATCTAGGCAGTCACAAAGCACCGAGCTGATCTCCCTGTGCTGTGCAGCTGCTTCCCATTAGCTATCTATTTTATGTTTGGTAGTGTATACATGTCCATGCCACTCTCTCACTTTATCACAGCTTACCCTTCCCCCTCCCCATATCCTCAAGTCCATTCTCTAGTAGGTCTGTGTCTTTGTTCCCGTCTTACCCCTAGGTCCTTCATGACCTTTTTTTTTTTCCTTAGATTCCATATATATGTGTTAACATATGGTATTTGTTTTTCTCTTTCTGACTTACTTCACTCTGTATGACAGACTCTGCGTCCATCCACCTCACTACAAATAACTCAGTTTCGTTTCTTTTTATGGCTGAGTAATATTCCATTGTATATATGTGCCACATCATCTTTATCCATTCATCTGTTGATGGACACTTAGGTTGTTTCCGATTCCTGGCTATTGTAAATAGAACTGCAGTGAACATTTTGGTACATGACTCTTTTTGAATTATGGTTTTCTCAGGGTATATGCCCAGTAGTGGGTCACATGTGCTGCTTAAAATTCAGGGCAAAGCATCTTGGGTGTTTTTAAACTAGGTTGATCCTCGGGACCCACAGTCTCATCATGTCTCGCACAGAGGACGGCAGAGGGTACAGGCGGTAGCTTGGCTGGTTGGCGATCTCCCAACAGCTGGATCTCCAGCAGTGTGAAGCTTTTGTTTGGGTTTTCCTCCTCCTTTTAGTTTTGCTTAATTTTTTAATTTTTTGTCTTCCTTTCCCCCCCTTTTTTTTTTTTTTTTTTTTTTTTTTTCCCCCCCTTTTTTAAAAAAATTTAAACAATTAAGACTTCAGAAGAACAGGAAGCTATGCTGTGGACAGGCACCAATTTCTTTAAAGAAACTCAATATGGACAAAGCATATGTATAAATTTCATTTTTATAAGGGGTTAGGGAGCTATTTTGTTTTTGTCCTTTATTTTTCCTGTCTTCTTTCTTTTACCCATCTCTTAGTTCTGCTTATAACACCTCACTTCCCTAGAGAAGGCCTGCCCCTCCATGGAGAATTTGGGGATTTCTTCTGGAATGGGGGGCATGAAGCCAGAAGGAGGCCTCTGTGCTGCCTCCCCGCCAGGTGCAGGAACTGCTGGACTCCCTGGTGGCCTGCTCCTGGCTGGCCCTTGGGCCTTGGAGATGATAGCGGCCAAGAACCACCTGAAAGGGGAGGACCAGGGCTTGGCCAGGAGAACTCAAGAAAGAAGATCTGTATTTTGGGTTTGTCCTCTTTAAGCAGTTGGAAGCCCAGGGCCACACCAGGACTTAAGAGGGAATCCATTCCTTCTACTGCCCTTTAAAACCAGAAGTTCTGAGGGGGGGAGGGACAGAGGGTGATCATCTCATACTGCCTGGCGTTTGAACGGCCAGCCCACCCCAGCTCTACAAGCCTACCTTTCTGTTAGTGATCTTCCTCCCAGAGGATGATTCCCAGAAAAAACTGTGTGCCAAACCTCTGCCTGGGACACAGCTGGGTCTTCGGCGGGCATCTGTCACTCCTGTGAGCTCAGCACCCATCACCTGCTGCCTCCTGCATCGTCGTCTTCCCAGATGTACCCGCCAGATGTCCAGGTCGTCAGACACCGCCTGAGTCCCCAAGACCCAGTTGTGACCATTGCTATAGGAACAGGGTGTCCTGAACCGGCTGCCACTGTCATCTCCTCACAGTGAGGGGTGTGCCCTGTGTGCCGGCCCCATGGTGTCACATATGGTGACAGTGTTGACCATCATCTCCCTCACTGCAGGGACTTACTGTTAGGGGCTACCCTCAGTGTAAATGTGTCTGATGGGAAAGGATGGACCTGGCTGATGGGGTGGACCATGGCCATTAGGTGCCTGTGGGCTTGTTGGCTGTGACCCTGTGATCCCACCTCCATTGTCTGTCTGTAGCCTTTCTTCCGCTCTCCAACGACTCTTGCAACCTCCCTACTCCTGGGCTTCTGAAGTGGGGTGTCTGCTCCCCTTGCCAGGAGAAGGAGAGCTGTCCCTGTTGCCCCTCACCTGGCTTCTAACCCCATTACAGCAAAACAAGGAAGGGAAAAGGAATTCTTCTTTTGTGTTTAGTTGTTTTTGTTTGTTTTCTCTAAACCAGCATAGGATGGATAGGGGACATGTTGGAGGGCATTTAAGTTGGTATATGACCAAGGAGGGCTTCCCCCCCAGAGCCGCAGCCCTTCGGCCCTGGGAGTTTAGGAGAGACCAGCACAGCATCAGCCCAGACTTGCAAACTCAGCAATGTGTTTGCTCACATTCTTTCCACCTTTTCTCAAGTCCTCTTCCTTCTCCTGGGCAGATGGCTAGCTGTGCTTAGCAGGATCCAGCAGGGCAGCAGGAGGTGACCAGGCCCCTCCCTCCCCTCCCTCAGCTGAAGTTCTTTGTCATCATCTGTCTCTTGTCTCTTCCCTCTGACTTCTCAGACAACCTAGAGTCTACTCTGAGCTGCAGCTGGGAGAGTACATCCCCTAACTGCAGTGTGCACCCCTTCTCTGCCCCACCTCCCCGCCTTCCCTCAGGGCAGCTGGCTGTCTGTCCATGAACACGTGGGAAAAACAGTCCCCGGACTTGGCACCCTCACCTTTCCCTGGCCACAGCCCACACTCTGAAGTCCTAGTGACGGTTCAAGCCTAACAGGTTATTTACCTTTTGCTTATCCTTCCCTTCTGCCCTCCCCAGGTCTCTTAGCTCTGACTAAGGTCTTGGAACTGTAGGTCACAGGTGGCTATACCTTTCGGGTGAGGTGGGCAGCCTCCACGTACCCTTGTCTTGCAGGACTCCTAGCCCGTCCTTGCTTGGTGGCAGGACCTCCTTCCCTAGCTCCTGAGGCCCAGCTTGTTAGCCTCAAGTGCCTGTCTCTCTTCTCCCTCCCCTGTTCTCCACTTCATCCACCTCAGACACCCAGCAGCCGGGTGGAAGTCAGCCCGAAGTCAAGGCTGGCTCTGCCCAGTCGGCGGACTAGCCTCAGTTAGGCCCAGGTAGCCATCCTCTCCCTTAGCCACTCTTCACCTCTTCCCACTGGAGTCAGCCTTGTCGTCTCTTCCTGCCTTTTACCTGGGTCTTGGGCCTGGCAGCCGCCCTGGGGAGCATCATCTCAGCGCCACCAATTTGTTAGTCCTGTCCAAGTTCTAGGAGTTTCCAACCGTTAAAATAGCAGTCAGTTATTCTTGTCTTCTGGGATCTGTGAAAAGGATAGCCTTTGGAGGGAGGATCTGGGCCTCAGCCCTACAGATCTGAGCTCCATTCCCCCTCAGTGAGAGGAATCAGCAAGACAGATCATAGTGCCTTATTTCATTGCCCTCCCTGCCCGACTGCCTGGCTCAGTTGGCAGTACAAGGCTTCTTTCTCCCTCTCGGTGTTCATCTGCCACTTAAACTCTCACCCCCCACCCACAGATAGCCTCGTGGGAGGATGAATGCCCCGGTCTTTGCCCCATCCTTTCCTAAGAGCTGCAGCCAGGCACGTGACCCCCAGCCACCACAGGGTGCTCACTAGCAGCTTCTGCTGAGGCCAGGGCTGTGCTGCAGACAGGTTCACTCTCGGCCACCTCCTCCCCAGCAGGTCCTGCCTCTTACCTCCAGCCAGGAGGATGCAGTCTTTTCCTTGGAGACCAGCTCCATCTGACCCCCTCCTGGGCACCGGGACTAGGGTTGCAGGCCTTAGCACCCTCTCATCCCAGAGGCACTGGGACAAGAGAATGGAATTCTCTCCTCTCACCCACATGTGGTTCGTGCCCCCATGGCTGCCTTTCTGAGGGAGTGTATTAAATGTTTACTTAAGAAATACCGTGTTTACAGCTGGAGGAGAAACGTGCCCCATGCTGGGTGGAGATTTGACTCTCTGGATGGCGCCTGGCTCCTTTATGGCACTGCCACTGGTGACCCCAGAGCGAATGAAGGCAGGGGACCAGGGCCCAGGCCCTGCACCCCCTCTGCCCCCGACCCTGCAGTGCTAAGACCACTCACCAGTCTTGTTTTTTTAATGTGGGAAGTAGAGTAGAAGTGGGATAAAAATAGTATAGCTGGACTTTCACTTGGGGTCATGTCCTAGAACTACAACCCATATGAAAGGCTTTGAGACCCATCTCAAAGTTTAAGGGAATATAAACCTAACACATTTGTTGTGTAATACTGCAATAATGAGTTCTGAGGTCTGATTTACAAATCACAGCTTGGTAGAATCTAATCCTTAATGTGGGGGGTTGCTTATACAGTTAGCTCTCATTATTGCATGTTGTGCTTTATAAAGTGGCCTTGGATACTGAATTAACAAATACTGAACCATTTCTCCTGGGAGAAATATGTACATATGTATATATACACATCTCAGATAGATTATAATCTTAAATCCTTTAAAACAGCTCATCCCGGCAGATTCTGTATTTTCTTTATTTTATAAAAGAAAAGATAAAGTTCAGAAGTGTTAAGTAACTTGCCAGAGTTGGAAAGCAAACTCTATCCTTTGGTCATCCCTGCATAAGACCTGAAACAAGAAGGTGGCATATCTCCTTGTTCCAATGCAGCTGGAAATGTGCATGCCCAGCAACTAAAATTTTTTGCTGCTCTGAGCATGTCCATGAATGCTCACAAAACACTGCAGGTATTGATTTTGGGGTTACACATAAATTTGAGTGAGTAGGCAATTCACATATACAGAATCTGCAAATGATGAGAATTGACTGTAAGTAGAGAATTAACACCAGAAACAAAAGTGCCACTAGCTCCTGTTTCTGTTCCATATAACTAGCTTTAGCTTTAGGTTTTGTTATCTATTTAGGGTTCAGTTTCCAACTTGTAAAACTCAGTGGTTAGATGATCTCCATGGCTCCTTTGGGCCCTAAAATCCCGAGTCTCTTTTAAGGAGAAAAGGCCATTGAACTACACAACTGTGCATAAAACTATTTGTTAGATTCCTGAAACAGTAAAGCAAAAATCACAAAATAATGAATACCTTTTCTCAAGTTTTCAGAATCATGTTTAAATGTCTGTTGGCCACATAAGGATCTTTGGGCAAAATCCAGAATTTAAGAAACTGCAGAACAAACAATTCAGTTTCTACTGTGAATATGTTGCAAGGAGAATAAAGGGAAAATGGGGTTGGGATGATTAAGAAATTTGAGAACAAATCAGTCCCCAAAATGTGTATTTCACAAAGTGGAAAAATGTGATCTTTGTCCTCAGGAAGCTTTATCTAGTTGAGGAGGCAAGATATTCTAGGCCAGATAACTAGTAGTTCATTTTTGGCAGTATGGGGGCAAGTGCTGCATTGTGTGTTGTGGTCCATAAACTACAGAGATCCAAAGAAAGGGACGTTAAGGATTAGGACCATTATAAAAGAGTGAGATTAGGGAATGGGGGTGGGGGTTATTAAAGTATAGTTGATTTTTGTGTTAGTTTGAGGTATACAGCATAGTGATTTAGTATTTTTGCAGATTATACTGTAGGTTATTACAAGATAACGGGTATAATTCCCTGTGCTATACAGTATATCTTTGTTGCTTATCTATTTTATATATAGTAGTTTGTATCTGTTAATCCCATACCCGTAATTTGTCCCTACTCCCCTTCTCTCTCACCTTTGCTAACCACAAGTTTGTTTTCTATATCTGTGAGTCTGTTTTGTTTTGCATGAATTTTCATTTGTATTATTTTTTAGATTCCCCATATAAGTGACATCGTACAATATTTGTCTCTGTCCAATTTGTTTATGTCACTAAGCATATTGTTTTCTAGGGCCATCCACATTGCTGCATATGGCAGTATTTCTTTTTTATGACTGAGTAATATTCCATTGTATATGTGTATATATGCACCATATCTTAATACAGTCATCTGTTGATGGACATTCGGGTTGCTTCCATGTCTTGGCTATTGTAAATAGTGGTGCTGTGAACATTGGGGTGCGTGTATCTTTTCGAATTAGAGTTTTCATTTTTTCCGGATATATACCCAGGAGTGGAATTGCTGTATCATGTGGTAGTTCTATTTTTAGTTTTTTTTTTTTTTAGGACCCTCCATACTATTTTCCATAGTAGCTGCACCAATTTACATTCCCACCAACAGTGTACAGGGGTTCCAGAAAAGGGTGAGATTTGGATGTTTAAAGGAGAGTGAGAACATTCCAGGAATGGAGGAGAATATAGGTGAGGGGATGGAGGGTGGGGAGGAGGCATTAAATTGAAGAGAGCATTGCTTTCATCTTGCCTAGAAACCTTTAATAATTTTCCCTTACCTACAAGGTAAGGTCCAGGCTATTTTAACATGATATTCAAAGCAAAAGGCTATACCTCAGTTGTAGACTTTCACTCCAGCCAAACTAGTCCTCTCCTTGGTGATTATCATAAACTCTGCCTCCGAACCTTTACTCAGGCCTTATCTCCACCTGGAATACCTTTAACTATTCTACCCAAATTCGACTTATTGAAGGCCCAACTTTAATCTGTTTCCTTTTCTTCCCTGATTAAAATTCTGCCTCTGGTACTCTCTCTCTCTTCTGAGTAACTATACGAATTATTATGCACATCACTTGTTGTACACTTAATTACATAACACTTTATAGTGTTGGTCATTCTCCTGCACATATTTTGTCTCCTGCAAACCCAATGGATGCTTCTCCAGAGGAGCTGTACTATATTTTCTTTCTCGGTGGTAGGATTTGAGGGTGTCAAATATGCTAGGCAGAAAGCTTTTAGCTCTAAGTAGGTCTTGGTGCCGAACTGCTTTAAAAAAAATAGTATTTCATTAATAAGGAGAGAATTCTGTACTTGAAACTGAAGGGAAACCTTCAGGGTCAGCCCCTAATTTTACAAATAAACAGACTTAGCCCAAGTGATGTCAGGTGACTTGTCAAAGGAAACATAGCTATTTAGGGCAGAGCTGGGACTAGAAGCCAAGTCTTCTGACTCCCATGATGCAGTGTGATCAGTTTCAGCATTCAGAGTACTTGAGGAGAGACCTGTGTACTTAAGAGGGAGGCTGGAAGAAGGGAGAAGACCACAAACTGGGCTTTTAGGAAGAGGTGGTTCAAAAGAAAGCTCCCTATTAATGGTTGGAGGTCAGGAATAGAGTACTAAGCTTTATTGTCCTCAGCATGGAATGAGTGTCAAAGTCAGGGAAATTGGGATGAGCTAAAGGAAAGGTGGAGAGGCACCACTTTTTGAAGACCAAATCTCTAGAGAATTGGAGTTAGTTATAGGAAATCAGTCAGTGGAGATAGGAGAATAACTCAGAAGGGCAGCAGGAAATTTGAGTCACAAAAGCCGGGAAACAATACTGGATCTAGAGCAAGAGCATAGTAGGGCCAATGTGGTTGAAATGGACTCTACTGCCTTAAGAGGAAATTGATATGGTATGTAAATTATATCTCAGTAAAGCTGTCATTTAGGAAAAGATAGATTTTGAACTTTACCCTTGAATCACTTCTCTAATGATAATAATCACATGGAACTCTGTATGGCTCAACTTCTTCCCTCTGCTCATTAGAGCTGACTTGGACTGGAATCTGAATCTGTAGCCTTCCACAACAGTTTTTTTCTTCTCTCTAGCTAGCAGTAGACGGGAGAGTGACAAGATAAATGTAGGTAAAGGAATAAAGAGATAAAAGGGAGTGTAAATGAGTGCACTCATCAGATACTTCCCATCTTGTCTATGAAAAGACAATAACAGTTTAAGAAGTGATATAAGTACACAAAATCAGAATATCAGTAGATGGTTTGGGCTCAAGAGTTTAAAAGACCTGAAGTAGAATTCACCTCTGACACTTAACCATGTTACCTTGACCAAGTTACTTTATCTTTCTTAGTGTCCTAACATGTGAAATAGGGATAATCATACCTACCTCAAAGAATTCTTATGAGAATTAAATTAGTTTTATAGAGTGTCTAACATGGTGTTTGGCACAGAGAGCTCAATTAATATTAACTATTTTTAGCAGAAAAACTTGACCTTGTATCAACTAGATAGTACATTTTAGTTGGTACTATGTGATTTTAATGTACATTAATCTGATTTTCTTTTTCTTTTTTAGAAATCTAGTTCATATGATTGAACATGCACAGAAAGAGCTCCAGAAGTTAAGGTAAATTGTTTTCCTTCTTATTTTATAATAAAGTTGAGGTGAATCTTAATAAATAGAATGAGAAGAAAAAGGAACCATTGGACTATAGTCATATGAGAGTAAATAATTGATGATCCACTGTGTCCAGTGTCTAGTGTTGGGTTTGCCCTACCTGAGTGGAGGAGAAATAGACCTGAGGTCTGAAAACATCTCTACCAGGTCATTTGCAGTTTGCAAGTCTGCAGACATTGAAAAGGTACTTTTAGAAGGGGAAAAGTTGTAGAATAACATGTATAATCTGATTTATGTTAAAAACACAAGCAAACAAAACACCCTAATCTATACATGCACATACATATACAGGAAAGAATCTGGAAAGACACTCACCAAAAACTGAACAGAAGTTATCAGGGAGAAGGAGAAGCACATGGGAGGAGGGACTTTGGATTTTTATTCTGTCTGTGTGCGTGCTTGTGTGTGTGTATTTAATTCTTCACCATGAGCATGTTTTATGAAATTTGTAATTGAAAAATAATGAGAAGAAAGTTAAAAAAAAAAGTAAGTTATTTCCTGGAATTAGTCTGTGACTATATATGTGTATATATATACACATACATATATCTGTTCTTCTCAAAGGATTAAAAATGTATTAGTTATAGATTTTTCTGCTGATTTTAGTCTTATTTTAGGATGTAGGTGGGTTGTATAAATAATTTTTTTTACAGGAAACATATTCAAGACTTAAACTGGCAGCGAAAGAACATGCAACTCACAGCTGGATCTAAATTAAGAGAAATGGAGTCAACGTGAGTATCTACAATCCCATCACCTTTTAAATTGCTTAGCACATTTTAAGATCAAGATTCAACAATATAATTCAAACAGTATTCAAATGGGGTGCCACAGGTGTCACAGAAATGCTGTTTTCTGAATCCCACTCTTCACCGCCTCTTCCTCTTTCTGAAGTATGGGCTCGGAAGGAAATGAGAGTTAGAAACAAAAACTGAACCACTGCTAATTTATTCTGATCTTAGAGCACCCTGTTTTCTGCCCAGTACTTCTGCTCTGAATAGGATTTTACCTATATTCTCCTTTTAAAAGGAAAAAAGTCTATTTTTTAACTCTTGCAGGAGGGAGATTCCATACTTTCTTGATAATTTTATGTGTCTCAGGGGTTTTTTCCCTTTGTTTATATATATATATATATTTTTTTTTTTTTTTTTTTTTTCCTGTACGCTGGCCTCTTACTGTTGTGGCCTCTCCCGTTGCGGAGCACAGACTCCGGACGCGCAGGCTCACCGGCCATGGCTCACAGGCCCAGCCGCTCCGCGGCATGTGGGATCTTCCCGGACCGGGGCACGAACCTGTGTCCCCTGCATTGGCAGGCAGACTCTCAACCACTGCGCCACCAGGGAAGCCCCATATATATATTTTTTAATGTTGTTCTTCATGTATTCGAATAAGTTTGTACAAATCTCTGAATATAGTCATGATTTTTTTTATCATTTCTTTTCATTTTTGATTTGCTCTTTCCCTAACCTCCCTGCCTCCATCACCCACATCATTGTCCTTGTTCCACCTTCCCCTCATCCTCTGAGTACCCCATGTTATCAGTCTATTATGCATCTTTCCACACTGTTCTTCAAACTAATATAATCTTCTACATGTACATGTGTGTTTCTTTTCATTTGTCCTAGAGATTTTTTTCTGGGGGAAGGGGAAGATTCCTTAAATCTGTGGAATTTTATCTTAGCAGTTGTAGGAATTTCTTCATCATTTTTCTTTATTGCCTCTGCCCTATTTTCTCTCCTTTTTTGTTAATCCAATTAAATACCAACTTCACTCTTTCATATCTCTTCAGCTCTTTCTAATTTGTTCTTTTCTAAATTAAACTTTTTATTTTGAGATAACTGTAGGTTCACATGCAATTTTAAGAAGTAATACAGAGGTCCTATACACCCTTTACTCACTTTCCCGCCTAATTACACCTCAGTTTTTGAAAATGTAAAGCTAAAAGTGAAGGTTAGTGTTATGATCCTGGCTGAAAATATATATACTATAAAAATCTTATAAGGGAAAGTTCACATTAAGTAATTTCCCCCCGTTTTTCTTTTCTAGTTGGGTATCCCTGGTCAGTAAGAATTATGAGATTGAAAGGACTATTGTACAATTAGAAAATGAACTCTTTCAAATGAAGCAGCAACATGGAGAGGCAAACAAAGAAAACATACGGCAAGACTTCTGAAAAAGACTAATCTGGTGGGTAGAAAGGAAGGCATGTTGGGCTTTCACAGAAGATCAAACATCTGAACTGTGAAAAACAACAGCATCTTACGGAAATCATCAGTGGTTAAATGTTTAGAAAGCATAGAATGTGGACTGTTATATTCTGTTTGTACATTTCAGCAAAATAAAAAATTTCAACATGGTGGCTTGTTTTGTCTTGTGTTTTTGCCATTTAAAAAAAGAACTTTAGACTTTCAAAATAAGTATGACTTTATAATAATGTTTGTAGAATTAATTTTGAGTCACCAGGATCATATTTTGTACCCAAGAGATCTTTATTGAAAGTTTTCAACATGTACAAGAAGTTGGAAACTTTTGATTTATAAGTATTTCAAATAAAGAGGTAGTTGGACTTACTTGGTGGTCCAGTAGTTAAGACTCCATGCTTCCGATGCAGGGAACACGGGTTCGATCCCTGGTTGGGGAAGTTTGCATGCTGCTCAGTGCGGCCAAAATAAAATGAAAGAGGTAGTTCTAAACGACTTCTTAATGACCAGACAAGACTAAAGAAATACAATGACTCCATATATGTCATCTGTGATGATGATCATCGTCATAAGTAACACATAAAGCTTAGTATGTGCTGAGCACTGTTCCAAGCACTTTAGGTAGATGAACTAAACTTACATGAATAGAAAAATAATTGGATCCTCACAAAAACCTATGGAATTACATACTGTTGTTCCCATACACAAACTGTAACAGGTGCTGATTAATTTGCCGAAGTTTTATTAGCTAGAAAGCATCATCCAAATTTTGAACCCAGTAGTCTAGCACCATGGTTGTGCTCTTACCCTTCTACTTGTAAAGAATGAAAAAGTAAAAAGAGTCCTGCCCAATTCAGAAAAAAATATTTGCAATATATCAAATAAGTCATAGTCTTACTGTACAGAGAGACCTTTTACAAATCACTGAGAGGTGAACTCTCACCAGAAAAAAAAGATGTTTAACATTAAGAATACAAATTAAACCTAGCACTTTTTAAACCTATTATGTTGGTAATGGTCAGTGCCTTTTTTTTTTTTGAGGTATAATTGACAATATTATGGGTCAGTGATTTTGAAGGTACATGTATAGGAAAAACAGGTTACAGAATAATTTGTATAATGTAACCTCATTTACGGTTTTTTTAAAAATCATCTTAAAATTTCTGTGTATTGCACTCATACCTCCTCTATACAGTAAGTATGGAGTTTCATATGTGAGCTATCAAATATTTCATATTATAAGTTCATACCATCTATCAGTTCAGTTTTACTCATCTTTTGAATAGCAGTATTTATATAATTTATTGAATATTTTCATATTTTGCTCTTTTTAAAATAAAAATGATGGAAATGGATATATGAGATATGCTGGAACTGGCAAATCTTTAGCCTCAGTCGGAAGCTCATTGGTCTTGAGCTGTTGACTGCTTAATTATGGAGGACAATAAATTAGAGAAACGTATGAAGTACTTATGAAACGTCAAAAAAGGTATAGTGATGAAGTTTAAAAATCTTTAAAGGTTTAGAATCGGTATCCAAAACACATCACAGCGAGGGGCTCCACACTTCCACTGCACGGGGCCCAGGTTCGACCCCTGGTCGGGCAACTAAGATCCCCATAAGTTGTGCAGCACGCAACACACAGCACGGCCAAACAAAACAAAGTGCATCACAATGGTCTAAACCTAAACCCTGGGGAAAGTTCAGTAGCATGTTAAAACTGTTGAGGATAATGCTTGCTACATATTTCTTTATGACGAGTTGGGGGGAAAAGGAATTACATTTTAATTTCCTCTTAACAGATTTTTTAAAATTTTAAGATGAGGTGATAATACACTTTGCAAAGTTAGCCACCCTCAAGGGGAAAAACACTAGTGTGATTTAGGATTTTTCTATGTTCTAGCTTTCTGTAAACAACATCCTTCTCCCACCCTCCCCATTTTTCTAACTTTTCTAAATTTATTTAGGAATTTATATACAAAAGTGACTTTCTCTTATATGGGCAAATACCTGAAAGGTTATATACTAAGTATTTTTAAGCAGCTAAAGATCTATGAATCGTTTCAAGGGTTCTGTGAACTGCTTCACATCCTGTGAAATGCTTTATATGTGTGTATGCAATTTTAATAGAGTGTAATTTACATCAGGTTGAACTTGATGTATGCGAGAAAGATCCCTCCCCGGGTAGACATGACTGTTCTGTCAAATCAAGTTCCAATCCTCCTGTGTCCCTTCTCTCCCTTCTCCCCAGATTCAACCTCAGCTGAACTGCATCCTTTTTGAATAAGAAGCCCATCGTTTCCAGTTTTCATCTGCACTGCCAAAACTGAATGGTTGGATGGAAAACATGTGGTCTTTGGCGAGGTGAAAAGAGGATATGAATGTTGTGGAAGCCATGGAGTGTTTTGGGTCCATGAATAATAGCAATACCGGCAGGAAGATCACTATTGCTGACTGTGGACAGCTAAAAAGTTTGAGGGAATTCCCTGGTAGTCCAATGGTTAGGACTCCATGCTTTCACTGCAAGGGCACAGGTTCAGTCCCTGATCGGGGAACTAAGATCCTGCAAAATTTTTGACTCGTGTTTGATCTTAACTACCAGCCGATTTCTTCCGTAGCTCAGGAGAGCACCCCTCCACCCCCATCTACTCACAACCTCCTATAACCTTTGTGCTCTTACTGCAGTTCTTTGGGTTCCATGTTTTCCTTATCACAAGTCTAGCTGGATTGCGGAGTTAAGTTTATGATTAGTGATATAACAACAACAAAGCCCATTCTGCAAGATCTGGGGGAAAGGAGACCTGCTACATAGAAAAAATCAATCAAAATATCTTCAGGCTCCTCAACATCAACTCTGGAAGCTAGAAATAAGACAATGGAGGGACTTCCCTGGTGGCGCAGTGGTTAAGAATCAGCCTGTCAATGCAGGGGACACAGGTTCGAGCCCTGGTCTGAGAAGATCCCACATGCCACGGAGCAACTAAGCCCGTGCGCCACAACTACTGAACCTGCGCTCTACAGCCCGCGAGCCACCACTACTGAGCCCACGCACCCTAGAGCCCATGCTCCGCAACAAGAGAAGCCACCGCAATGAGAAGCCCGTGCACAGCAACAAAGAGTAGTCCCTGCTCACTGCAACTAGAGAAAGCCCGCATGCAGCAATGAAGACCCAACACAGCCCAAAATAAATTTAAAAAAAAAAGCCGATGGAGCAGTGCCTTCAGAATTACGAAAAATTTCCAACCTGGGACACTGTGTATAGTCAAGTTAACAGTTAAGTGTGGGGATAGAATAAAGACATTTTTAGTCAAGTGAGATCTTGAAAACATTTACTTCCTGAGCATCTTAAGGAGCTACTGGAGGATGTGCTTTTCTGACCCAACACAGGGAAAAGGTAAAGGGACTCTTCCAAAGAGATTGGTGGAAGAGGATCCCAGGATTATATCTGTACACTCAATAGAGGGCAGCCATTTCAGGTTGGAATAGTATGACTCAAGAGACTAACATTTTGAGAGCTCTCATCACAAGGGTGCCCACTACAATGGCACCATCCTTATACCCTGAGGAGCAGGATGCCCAGGTGAGCTGGCCCACATTTCTGACCTACACTTGGCTTGCTCTCTGTCCTGTTGAAGTTCCTGTTCTCCCCTCCTTGACCTGCTGGAAGTGTTCTGCTATATCCTACTTCTGGAGAGCTTAGAAGTAGAAAATTCATAGGAGTTCATCTCCTGAACATATTCCTGCCAAAGGTGCAGCCCCTAGCCTATATTCCAGCTTTGTCAGAAAGCCCAAAAATGCTGATGAGTCTTTCGTCTCCCAGGATTCACTTATAGCCTTGTTGCCTAACTTCCCCAGAAGAGGCTCTTGTAGCTGTTAGGGAAGCTAAAGCCAGACCATGACCCAGAGATTGTTCAGCTTATTTTCTCCCAGGGGTCTTCATCCAACCCACTGAAATACTGCCTTCTGCTCTAGACCGAATATTTGTGCCTTCCGCCAAATTCATATGTTGAAACCTAATCTCCGGTGTGGTGGTATTTGAGGATGGGGCCTTTGAGGTGTGATTAGGTCATGAGGATGGAGCCCTCAGGAATGGTATTAGTAACCTTATAAAAGTGACCCCAAAGAGCTCCCTCCCACCTTCTGCCATATGAGGACACAGTGAGAAGATTGCTGTCTATGAACCAGGAAGTAGGCTGTCACAAGACACCAAATCTGCTAATACCTTAATCTTGGATTTCCTGCCTTCAGAACTGTGAGAAATCAATGTTTGTTGTTTAATCCACACAGTCTATGGTATTTCTGTTATAGCAGCCCAAATGGACTAAGATACCTTCTCTTTACATAGCTAGGTTATGCTTCTCAGTTTTTATGTTAATTACCTTTCACGTTTATTTACATGTAGCTAACTGTGGTAGGCTGAATAATGGCCCCCAAAGATGTCCTAATCCCTGGCACCTATAAGTGTGTTACTTTCCTTGGCAAAAGGAAATTTGCAAATGGATTAAGTTAAGGTTCTTGAAATGGGGAGATTATCCTGGATTATCTGGGTGGCCCAGTGTAATCACAAGCGTCCTTATAGTAGGGAAGTAGGAGATCAGAGAGGAGAGAGGATGCTAAACTGCTGGATTTGAAGATGAAGGAAAGGGACTATGAGCTAAGGAATGTACGGAGCTTCTTGAAACTGGAAAAGGAAACAAACTGCCCCTAGAATGTTCTCCCAGAGAAACATAGCCTTATAGATCAGTTTTAGACTTCTAACCTCCAGAATGATAAAATAATAAATTTGTTTTGCTTTAAGCTACTGTTTGCAGTAATTTTCTACAGCAGCAGTAGGAAATTAATACAGTAATAAATAATAAAAATAACTGTTTGCTTAAAATGGTAAAAAAAAAAAATGGTTATCATAGGCAATTCAGAAAATGCAGGCAAAAAAGAAGAAAATGAAAATTATTCATAAACCCACCACTCAAAGATAGCCACTCTATGTATTAGAAGATGCTATTTTAATTTAATGCCAGAAGAGCACATGGTCACAGATAGAAACCCCAAATTTCATTTAATTACAATACATAAAATCAAAAATGAATAAGATAAACTAATGGGATACCTTGTAAACATTTATGAATGGATGTATATATTTTACCCTATTTTCTACCCTAAGGACTAACATTTATTACATTATATCCTCTTTGTTTCCTCCATCCTTAGAATGTATTTCTGTATATTGGAACTCTATTTGCAAGTGACAGAAAGCTAACTAAAACTATCTTAAGCAGTAAAAGGGTCTTTATTGGCTCATTTAACTGGTGAGGACAGAGGTGGAGCTGACTTCAGGGTCAGCTAAATGCAGGGATTCTATGTCATCCTAATTGTTTTTCATATTTTTCCTCTCTCCTTTTCTGGCCTTATTCTCTCCTCCTACAGATAGGCTTCTTCTGTACAAGGCAGCTACAGACTTACACCATCCCACTTCAGCAATCTCAGAGGAAAGCAAGTGTATCAGTATATATAATTCTAGAGAAGAGTTCCAATTGACCATGTTTGGATTCCATGTTCAATCCTTGGACTCAGAGGTATGGCCAGGGATTTGGGTAGTACAATTGGCCAGGCTGTGGTCATATACGTGTGGTCTTGTGGTAGGGTGCTATAGTTGGCAGTTGATTGGATTGGAGTGATAATTCCTCAAAGTAAGATGGGGATGGTGCTTCCACCGTCAGGAGAGAAAGAAGTTGAATAAACAAAAATAATCTTGTTACACTTTGAATCTTCCCTAGGTTAAAAGATAACCCCTTTGGGCTTCCCTGGTGGCGCAGTGGTTGAGAATCTGCCTGCTAATGCAAGGGACACGGGTTCGAGCCCTGGTCTGGGAGGATCCCACATGCCGCAGAGCAACTAGGCCCGTGAGCCACAACTACTGAGCCTGCGCCTCTGGAGCCTGTGCTCCGCAGCAAGAGAGGCCACGATAGTGAGAGGTCCGTGCACTGCGATGAAGAGTGGCCCCTGCTTGCCACAACTAGAGAAAGCCCTGGCACAGAAACGAAGACCCAACACAGCAAAAATAAATTAATTAATTAATAAATTCCTACCCCCAACATCTTCTTTAAAAAAAAAGAAAAAGATAACCCCTTTAATTTAGCTGCCCACTATGATAAAGTTTTCACCCACCTCCTCCCCATGATGTTTTTCTTTTCTTTTTTCATTTTTTTCTCTTTTTTTTTCTTTTTTTGGCTGTGTTGGATCTTAGTTGCGGCACGCGGGATCTTCATTGAGGCATGCAGGATCTTTCGTTGTGGTGCACGGGCTTCTCTCTGGTTGTGGTGTGTGGGTTTTCTCTCGTTGTGGCGCGTGGGTTCCGGAGCACGTGGGCTCCAGAGCCCGTGGGCTCTGTAGTTTGTGGGCTCTCTTGCTGAGGTGTGCAAGCTCAGTAGTTGTGGTGCAGGGGCTTAGTTGACCCACCGCATGTGGGATCTTAGTTCCCCAATCAGGAATCGAACCTGCGTCCCCTGCATTGGAAGGTGGATTCTTTACCACTGGACCACTAGGGAAGTACCGATGTTTTTCTTCATCAAGAAAAATGTAATAGACATATTTATTATATAATTTTAGTAGTGGAGAAATTTTTTTTTTTTTTTGGCTGTACCAAGCGGCCTGCTGGATGTTTCCCCCACCAGGGATTGAACCTGGGCCTCTGCAGTGAAAGTGCTGAGTCCTAACCACTAGGCTACCAGGGAACTCCCAGCAGTGGAAAATTTGAGATGTTTTTACTGGTCTATTATATACTTTGGGCTGGGAAATAGCCATAAAAGTCAACAGCTCGTAACCTTGCTGTAGTGATTTGTTGAGAGATGACAGATAAGAAATTTGTTATTAACAGTAGGTCAGTATCTGAAGTTTTAAATAACTGTCTTTTAAATATATTATACAAATTCAAGATTCCCTTATAATATCTATCTGACTTGATTGGATTTGTATGTCTTTTGAGAGGGAAGGGGGTAAACTCAGCTTACTCTCTCAGTGACTTACTGTAGCTGAGACTACAACTTGTCCTGCTGGTATATGTTATCCCCTCCTATAATAGAAGTTTTAGCTGGGCACATGGCTGCTCAACTAAAAACTAATTTCCAAATTTCCCATCCAATCATGTGCATATGCCACGTGACTAGGTTGTGTTCAATGAGATAGGAACTGAAGTGATGTCTGCAACTTGCAAGTCATGCCCTTTTTTTTTTAAGTATAGTTGACTTGCAATCTCATGTTAGTTTCAGGTGTACAGCACAGTGAGAGATATATATATATATATATATATATATATATATATATATTCTTTTTCAGATTCTTTTCCCATATAAGTTATTACAAAATGTTGAATATAGTTCCCTGTGTTATACAATAGGTCCTTGTTGGTGCAAGTCATGCTCTTAATTTCCACATTTTACCAACCAAGAATCTTACACCTGGACAGTGATGACTTATCTAACTTCATAGCATAAATTACTGTTAAGCTACATTAGAAGAAAGGGTGGTATACAAATGAGGAAAAAGGAGAATTCTGTGCTGATATGATGTGAACAATATGCTTAGTACTTATTTCACTTAAATCGTTAAATAGTCTGTGCACAGTAGCAGGAAATTTCCATTTTAATGAGATTTGGATACAACATGGCAATACATATTCATTAAAATGGGATTTTACTGTACAGTAAAAACCACTATCATCAGCTGCAATGTTTTGAGTTACCTTCAGTTATACTTTGGTTTTCCCAAAGCTGATTTTGCACCATCATTTAAAAAATTAATTTCAAGAGAATGTCAAACCAATTGAAGAGAAAAGAAAGAAGTATGCTAGTAATATTAACTTATATACAGTTTGCTACAGATAAAAATGCCATTAAAATCGGCATCAGCATTTTGTTACAGCCAAATTTTGTTCATGTGAATATATAATCTCACTCTGCAGAACCTAGAAATAAAATGGATGGTACTCCAAATGTCCCATTATATCTCAGTAAGTGAAAAGAAATACAGTAGGAGAGGGAGGGGTGTTAATATCCTCACATAAAATTTTCTCTCTCTAGATCTTAAAAATTTTTGGTCAAGTAATTTGGGTATGGAGTTTAAGGTTACATAATTCAGGACAGTAAAAAGCTCAGCTTCACAGAGTTAATGTGATCCCTATCAAACTACCCATGACATTTTTCACAGAACTAGAAAAAATAATCCAAAAATTTACATGGAACCATAAAAGACCCAGAATTGCCAGAGCAATCCTTAAGGGGGGGGGAAGGAGGCATAACTCTCCCAGACTTCAGACAATACTACAAAGCTACAGTAATCAAAACAGTGTGGTATTGGTACAAAAGCAGGCATATGGATCAATGGAACAGAATGGAGAGCCCAGAAATAAACCCACACACCTACAGTCAATTAATCTTAGACAAAGGAGGCAATAATATAAAATGGAGAAAAGACAGTCTCTTCAGCAAGTGGTGCTGGGAAAGTTGGGCAGCTGCATGTAAATCAATGAAGTTAGAACACACCCTCACACCATGCACAAAAATAAACTCAAAATGGCTTAAAGACTTAAGCATAGGACATGACACCATAAAACTCCTAGAAGAGGGCATAGGCAAAACATTCTCTGACATAAGTCATACCAATGTTTTCTTTTTTTTAATGTATGTAGTATGTTGTAACATGACCTTATTTTTTTTTTTAATATTTATTTATTTATTTGGCTGTGCTGGGTCTTAATTGCAGCATGCGGGATCTTCGCTGACATGTGTGGGATCTTCATTGTGGTGTGTGGGATCTTCATTGTGGTGTGTGGGATCTTCAGTTGTGGCACGTGGGATATTTAGTTGCAGCATGAGAACTCTTGGTTGCGGCATGCAAACTCTTAGTTGCGGCATGTGGGATCTACTTCCCTGACCAGGGATCGAACCCAGGCCCCCTGCATTGGGAGTCTTAGCCACTGGACCACCAGGAAAGTCCCCCAGTGTTTTCTTAGGTCAGTCTCCCAAGGCAATAGGAAAAGAAAAAAAAAAAGGAACCTAATCAAACTTATAGGCTTTTGCACAGCAAAGGAAAACATAAAAAAAAAAAAGGAAAAAAAGAAACATGAAAAGACAACCTACAGAATGGGAGAAAACATTTGCAAATGATGCTATAGACAAGGGCTTAATCTCCAGAATATACAAACAGCTCATATAACTCAAGAACAAAAAAACAAACAACCCAATCGAAAAATGGGCAGAAGACCTTAATAGACATTTCTCCAAAGAAGACCTACAGATGGCCAGTAGGCACATGAAAAGCTGCTCAACATCACTAATTATTAGAGAAATGCAAATCAAAACTACAATGAAGTACCACCTCACACCAGTCAGAATGGTCATCATTAAAAAGTCTACAAATAACAAATGCTGGAGAGGGTGTGAAGAAAAGGAAACCCTCCTACACTGTTGGTGGGAATGTAAGTTGGTACAGTCACTATGGAAAACAGTATGGTGGTTCCTCAGAAAACTAAAAATAGGTTTACCATATGATCCAGCAATCCCACTCCTGGGATATACCTGGACAAAACTATAATTCAAAAAGATACATGCACCCCTATGTTAATAGCAGCACTACTCAACAATAGCTAGAACATGGAAACAACCTGAATGTCCATCAACAGATGAGTGGATAAAGAAGATGTGGTGCATATATACAATGGAATACTACTCAGCCATAAAAAAGAATGAAATAATGCCATTTGCAGCAACATGGATGCAACTAGAGATTATCATACTAAGTGAAGTAAGTCAGAAAGAGAAAGACAAATAGCATGTGATATCCGTTATATGTGGAATCTAAAATATGGCACAAATGAACCTATCTACAAAACAGAAACACTCTCATAGACATAGAGAACAGACTTGTGGTTGCCAAGGGGGAGGGGGGAGGGAGAGGGATGGACTGGGAGTTTGGGTTGGTAGATGCAAACTATTACATTTAGAATGGATAAACAACAAGGTCCTAAAGTATAGCACAGGGAACTATATTCAATATCCTGTGATAATGGAAAAGAATATGAAAAAAGAATGTATGTGTATAACTGAGTCACTGTACAGCAGAGATTAGCACAACATTGTGAATCAACTATACATCAATTAAAAAGAGAAAAAAAATACCTCAGCTTCATTCTCCCTCAGTCTTTCTTTTATCCTCCATACTATGCAATCAAATTCTTTCAAAGGCAAGAAGTGTGTACAGCTTAGGAAATAACTTTCTTAAATTGAATTCTGTTAATGACCATATATGTTAGGCTTTTGCTTATAGCTGTAATTAAATCTTTATTTATTTATTTGGTTGCACTGGGTCTTAGTTGCAGCAGGCAGGCTTCTTAGTAGCGGCATGTGGGCTCCTTAGTTGTGGCATGCAAACTCTTAGTTGTGGCATGCATGTGGGATCTAGTTCCCCGACCAGGGATCGAACCCTGGCCTCCTGCATTGGGAGCATGGAGTCTTAACCACTGAGCCACCAGGGAAGTCCCACTATAATTAAATCTTAACCACTCACTAAAATTGGTCCTAAGAAAATCTATCTAGTCACACGTAAATATTCCTTGCCTTATTTTGTCTTTTACTTTTCACTAAGTTTGAAGGTCTTTCCTTCAATTCACATTCTGTTATGCTCTCTTACTTTAAGAGAGAAACTGCTTATTTCTTGTAGTATTCTTGTCTGACCATAGAGGGCACAAGGTCATTAAAAAGTTAAGTAAATTACCTATGCAGCAATTCATAATACCTGTCTGCTCTCCATTTCATGACTTGAGAAAACGGAGATAATTAATTTACTCTGATGTTTCACATATTGAAGGATCTTTCTGTTTTTTTCAGAGGTTAAATTTAATTTCAAGTAGACTTCACTTTCAGTGTTAAAACTATGAAGGGCACCCAACTCACTGGATTATCATCTTGTCCTGCTAAACAATTTCATACTTTGTAGATCTGCAGAGAAACAGAGCTCTACTTTATATAGAACAGCAATCACTTTGCCACATTTAATCTCAATTTCTAACAAAAAGTAAACAACAGTGGATATTGAGGCACTCCACTTATTACAGCTCTTTTGCATTATTTTGTTCTATATAAAAATGCAGTGATTTAAAAAATGCAATGATAGTATTCCAATAGCACAGGAGAAACAGATTAGAAAATTAGAAAACAGACTAACATAAAACAATGAAAATTGTAGCATAACTAAATAAAACTTCATCATGGGTAATAATACAAATTCCCAGTATTATTCTGAGTTCACTGAATTTAATCAATTATAAAAAGGGATTTTAAAGAGGAATGAGATATCTTTATATATCAGAGCCTTCATGTGGCATAAGAGAGTATAATAAAATGAGCACATTTTTTAATGTTAATACCAACTAATCAATTGTAATTGGCATAATTACTACTTTGCTATTTTCTCCTACTATTCATTATTTCTGAATACATAATTACAGCACAGGATATAATTTATTCTTTGGCAATATGTCAATTGCAGACCCAGCATTTTCAATGGATGTTTCCCTTTACTGAATTTGTATGTATTATAAAGAGTGCAATGTAAGCCTATTTACTTCAGGGTTAAACATTTGATAATTTCCGTGAGCACTGAGTGTTACTTATTTCTAAACTACATCTATTAATCTTGTTAAGAAAAGGACATTTTGAAAAACAAGGCATCATAAGGACAAAATAGTGGCCGTAGCCCATCAGCAATAATGGATGGCCAATCTCTCCATCCCTTTTCCATACCACTTCCTTCCCTCAAAAGCTGTCAGACCTGGAATTCCCTGGTGGTCCAGTGGTTAGGAATCTGTTCTTTCACTGCTGTGGGCCCAGGGTTCAATCCCTGGTCGGGGAACTAAGATCCCACAAGCTGTGCGGGGTGGCCAAAAAAAAAAGCTGCCAGACCAGTCATTGTCTTAGCAAGATATTTTTCACAGGCACTTTGATGCTGTGGACACTTTGAGGCAACCATTGTAACAATGGTAACCACTTTACCACCAATTTTAGGATGGTAATATTTTGTTACCCATTTTTATTCCTAGTTTTAAATTTCTGAACTTTGTTCAAGGTGTTTTCAAGACAGTAATGTGCTTAGCTGAGAGCCATCTGGTAGTATAATTGTTGGTGATTTTTTTTTTAAGTAGTGCTAAGTGCAAAATATGTAAAAGTAAGATATTTTGGACAACTGAAAAAAAAAAATCAGACGGTGTCATGATTCTTCGTGACCTGAAACAGCACTCTGTAAAATCTTCAGCTATGGACCACCTCTGCAGAACACCTGTGACTTGCAAGTATATTACTATACAAGACACCCAGCAATGTGCTCCATTAGCCTGCCAAGCCACAGTTACCACCAACTCAGTATTTCCTTTTGATTGGTATTCATTATTTATGCTTAGCTGTTTGTAGCTGTACTCTCTTCACAAACTGAAGTGATGTATATTGCAAAAAAAAAGTTATGTGATCTTAGATATTACAGGTTTTATAAAAGGTAGATCTTGGTGTTCTAAACTACAGATGTCAACATTATTGAGGAAAACTGCTCAAACCAAAATCTGAGTTCATAAATTTTCTTCAGTTAAGTTGTTAAGTAGAATAGATGAAGAGTTGAGTGAAAATATTATTGTCTTGGGTGTTGCAATTTGGTTCACCAGGAAAAAAAATCCGAGGCGAAAATTAACATGCAAAAAGTTTCTTAGGGAAGTGTTCTTGGGATCAACACCTGTGGAGGAGGGAGAGAAGAAGGAGTGGGCCGGAGGGGAAGCTGAACTGTGATACAGTTGCAAGAAAGGCCTGGATCAATCCCTACTGGGAACTCTGGAACTGGGATGACACTTTTCATCTTTTCTGAACTGGGATGGCTTGGCTGGGCCTTTGTAAATACTGTTGAAGGTAGGCTGCTCCTGGTGAGGTAGCATGACATTGGACAAGGTGGCTGTCTTCAGCCCAAGGCAAGTTCCAGAGAAGGACTTAGCTGAGAGTTGCCAGCTGTCTACTCTCCCAGAAGCTAGAGTGCTTCAGACCTGAGGAGGGTGATTTAGGCAGCACACCGCAGCATCCACAAGACTGAAATTGGCAGTGGGATAAAGTATAATATAGCGGTAAACATTTTGTGGGGTAAAATTAGCTGAGATCGATCAAATTACCTATGTCCTGTACTTAAAATATATCCCAACCCTGACCAAGAATCTATAACAGCTCTCTGCTCACTCCAGGTCAATTCTAAACCCCATTCTCTGGTTTGTAAGAATCACCATAAACTGACCTTGCGCTACCTAGTAAAACCCTACTTCCCATGAATTCCCAACTGAGATCTTCAAGTTCAGTCAAGCAAGTGGACTCACATCTTTATTTCTCTCCATGCTTCTCCTCTTCTCTACCTAAATCCAGCCCAATTCCACTCTCTTTTTCCATTAAACATTTATGTACATATTATCTTACTCTCGTCTCCGAATTTGCATCCCACAGGCTATACCACAAAATTTACCCCTTAATTGTAAATAAATGATCTTCATCTCCAGTGTTGTTTTAGTATGTGGTGGGGAGGGGGAGGAGGCCACGGTCCCCAGTAGATTGAAAGCTCCTCCAGAACAGGGTTTCTGCCTTGCATTTTCTCATACCATCTCTTGTGTTAGTGGGCATATGATAGACACTGAATAGATTCAGAGGTTTAGAGACAAAAGAGACTTCAGGGACCACTTAGTCCAGCTTAATTTTACAGATGACTTAACAGAGGCTCAGAAAGATTAAGTTGTAATCCTCCTCTGAACTCCCACACTACTTTGTTTGTACCTCTTTTATGGCATTTGTTGCTTTCTGTTTTTTGTTAATTATCTTCCTACCTGTTTTACAGGTCTTTATCTGTTATTTTCAAAGGCTACTTCTCTTCTTCTGCTCATTGCTTACATGCTGGTATTCCTTAAAGCTCTGTTCGGTTGTTTTACCTGGGGTTTCTAGTCCCATAAGCTTCAATTACCACTAATAATCTGGATGACTCAATAATCTGTATCGTTAGCCTGACTCTCTCCCCAGCAGGTTTTTTTTCTTTGGCCCTGCCGCACAGCTTGTGGGATCTTAGTTCCCCGACCAAGTATTGAACGCAGGCCCCAGCAGTGAAAGTGCTGAGTCCTAACCACTGGACCACCAGGGAATTCCCTCTCCCCAGCAGTCTTTAGACAATTCCACCTAGATATTTTTCAAGGGAGGTGTTTGATACCTCTCTAATCCTTATATCCAACTGACCACCCAATCCTATTCATTTACTTTGGGCATGTCATACTAATCCTGATCTCTTCCATATTCACTGCCACTTGTCATGAATTCAGGTCCTCCTTATCTCTGAATGATAGGAATAGCTTCTTCCCTGTTCTCCTTGTAACCATCTTTTCCTACTACTCACCCTCAAAGCTGCTACCAAAGTAATCTTCCTCCCAAAGTTAAACTAATAAGTCATTACTTTCTTTAAAATTCTTTATTGGCTCTTTGTTACCTATAATTAAAAGCTAAACTTTTTACCATGGCATTACAAAGCTTTTCAGAGAGAGGCAGATAGTAAGCCTAGTGGTTAAGTCAGACTTCCAGGAGTAAATTTTGATTGTCACCTATAGCTCTGTGACCTCAGGCAAGTTTATTTATTCCTTGTGTCTGTTTCCCATGTGAAAAATATGCACAATTGAACCTGTCTGAGAGAGCTGTTGTAAGGAATACGTGAATTAACACAAGTAAAGTGTATAGAATGCATAGAACACTACATGGCACGTATTAAGTTCTGCTACAGTTTCTAAATTTAAGACAAGTTATATTTTATGGTTCATCTGCCAATTCATTATCTGAATGCAATTCTTAAGCCGTAGTGAAATTTTCATAATTCTCCAAACCTATCATGACATACCCTTTCATTATTTTGTCCCTTTTCATATGCTTTGTCCTCTCCTTAGAATACCTTCCCCAATTTGCTGCTGCTGAATTTATGTTCATGCTTTAAGGAGCAGGTAAGGGTCATGGCCTCCTGGCAGCCTTCCCTTATACTCTTCTCCATGTGACAGTTATGTTCTTCTGTGTCTGTTCTCTAAGTTGTAGACATACTTTTATATTTACTTATCACACATTATGTTAGAACTACTTGTTTACTTGTCAGTCCTCCTAGCCAGGATATGAGCCCCTAGAGGCCATGTCTTTTTTTTTGGCCACGCCACGAGGCTTGCAGGATCTCAGTTACCCGACCAGGGATTGAACCCAGCCACAGCAGTGAAAACCTGGAATCCTAATCACTAGGTCACCAGGGAACTCCCAACCATGTCTTAAGTTTTGTTTCCCTGATGCCTAGTAGAGCATCTAATGCATATTGGGCATTCAAGGGTTATTTATTAAAATGAAATATATTTTTAATGGAATAAAATTTTTAAATGTTTTTGGCTAGGAAGACTAAAATAGATTATAAGTATACCAGTTCTTCACAAAATCAATTTGTAATTTCAGTGTAGCTCCAAACCCAGATACTAATTGGTTTGTGTTTATTTGCTTATTTGGTTAGGATTTCATGATAATTTGGTTAGGATTTTAGGATAAATGATAAGTTTATCTAGAAGAATAAATGTTTGAGAAGAGCCAGGTATCATCTGACAAAGATGAATAACAGGTGGCTAGCTGTACCAAATAACCAGATAATAAATCCTATTATAAAGCTATAGTAATTTAAGCATATTGGTACTGATGCAGAAAGGGACCTAAATTGGATCAAAGGAAGATACTGAAAGTAGAAAAAATAGACTGAAATCCATGTAAAATTTAGTATGCATTAACATATTTTATTCAAATCAGTGGGGAAAGATAGATTACTCAAAATTTTAAGGCCATTTTGAAAAAAATATATACATACCAAATTTCTTCTTTATTCTTTGTATAACCATAAATTCTAGATAAATTAAAAATTATAATGTAAAGAATAAAAGCACTAGAAGAAAGTATAGGTGATTTTTAAGAAATTATTGAAGTGTAATTGACCTACAACACTATGTTAGTTCCAGCTGCACAACATAGTGTTTTGATATTTCTATACTTTACAAAATGATCACCACTATGGGTGAATTATTTTAACTTCTTGGAGTGATGAATGCTTTGTTAAACGGCACATCTAAAAACCCACAAGCCATAAAGGTAAATAGTAATAAATCAAACTACTTAAAAACTTGGGGTGTTACAAACCAAAGTTACACTTATACTAGCTTTTAGGCAAATAATTGTTTTTTTTTTAAATGTCTCTTAAGGGACTTCGCTGGTGGCACAGTGGTTTAGAATCCACCTACCAGTGCAGGGGACACAGGTTCAAGCCCTGGTCCAGGAAGATCCCATATGCCATAGAACAACTAAGCCCATGCGCCACAACTACTGAGCCTGAGCTCTAGAGCCCACAAGCCACAACTACTGAGCCACGTGCCACAACTACTGAAGCCCACGTGCCTAGAGCCCGTGCTCCTCAACAAGAGAAGCCCGCGCACCGCAATGAGAAGCCCGCACACTGCAAGGAAGAGTAGCCCCTGCTCGCAGCAACTAGAGAATGCCCATGCGCAGCAACAAAGACCCAATGCAGCCAAAAATAAATAAATAAATAAATTTATTTTTTTTAAGTCTCTTAAATCATGTAGAAAACAAAAAGTGAAGTTACAAACCAAAGTTACAATGATAACTAGCTTTTATAATTGCTCATGTATTTACTTTTACTGAGAACTTTCTTTCTCATACAGCTTCAAGTTACTGTCTACTCTCCGTTCATTTCAACCTGCGGGACCCCCTCTGGCATTTCTTATAGTAGGTCTAGTGATAACAAACTCCCTCAGTATTTTTTGTTTGTTTGTTAAATCTGAAAGTGTTTTAACTTCTCCCTCACATTTGAAGGACAGTTTTGCCAGGTATGTGATTCTTGGTTTACAGTTTGTTTCTTTTGGCACTTTGAATATATTGGCCCATTGCCTTCTGATCTCCAAAGTTTCTGATGAGAAATCTGCTAATAGTCTTATTGAGGACCCTTTGGGACAAGTCACTTCTTTTTGCTGCTTTCAACATTCGTTCTTTGTCTTTATCTTTTGATGGTTTGATTATAATTGTACTTTGGTGTGGGTCTCTTTGAGATCATTGTATTTGGATTCATTGAGCTTTTTGGATGTTTATATTTATGTCTTTCAAATTTGAGAAGTTTGGGGCCATTATTTCTTCAAATAATATATCTGCCTTCTTTTCTCTCTTCTTGGATTCCTACAATGTTTATATTGGTCCATTTGCTGTTGTCAACTAGGTCCCTTAGATTCTGTTCAGTTTTCTTCTTTTTCTTTCTATTCCTCAGACGTCACAATTTCCATTATCCTATCTTCAAATTCATTGATTCTTTCCTCTGCCTGGTCAAATATGCTATTGAATTCCTCTAGTGAATGTTTCATTTAATTTATTGTAACTTTTGGCTTCAGAATTTCTTTTTGGTTTCATTTTATACTTTGTATCTCCTTGGACATCTTTCAGACAGTTATTTTAAAGTCTTTGTCTAATAGGTCTGCCATTTTGTCCTTCTCAGGGACACTTTCTGTTGATTTCTCTCTTTCTTTTCAGTGGGCCATACTTTACTGTTTCTTTATATGTTCTGTGATTTTTTGTTGAAAACTGAACTTTTGAAACTAGTAATATGGGAACTCTAGAAATCAGAGTCTCCTTCTTCCCCAGGGTTTGCTGTTTTTTGCTTTTGTTTTTATTTTTGATTATTTTAGATATCTCTGTGCTAGGAATAAACCTGAAGTGTAAACTTAGGGTCTTCTCAAGTCTTTTCGGAGCCTGCACCTTCCCCTCAGCATGCACAATGACTTTGTATATGTGGTTGCTTTGGAATATCCTAGTCCTTAAATGTTCTAGTCTGGCTCCCAAAAGTGAAACAAGAGAAAAATAAAGAGTAAGGAAAAAAAGCATCAGTCCTCTAAATACCTTGGAAGTCATTTCAGGCAGAGCTGGAGAGGCTTGTAACAATGTGGGGCAGGGCGTAACAATTGCTGCCCATATCTATGTCTGAACTTCCATGATCAGAAGCAGCAATCATCAATCAGAACACAGATCCCCAGTATTTAGAGGACAAGATCCTTACTGCCTGCCTTGGCTCACAAGCTCCACACATTGCTCCTGAAACACCTGCACAGCTGCCTACTATGGGACTAGGATATAGGGGATAACTAGCTGCTACTGAGCGAAGAGCTTAAATTGACCAAAATTAACCACAATTTACTGTCCAAGCCTTCCCCTGGAAGTTGTGAGACTTCCTATAGATGCCAGAGTTCCAAAATAGCTACGCCAGACAGATTTTGCCAGTGCAATTGTTGTGTAGGTAGGGAGACAGATTTCTCGTGCTTTGTATTTCACTATCTTCCCAGAATCCTCCTTCCAATGCATCACTTTTTATCCTATTAAATTGGTCAATATAGGGAATTCCATTGGTTAGGCGGTCCATTGGTTAGGACTCTGCACTTTCACTGCTGAGTGCCCAGGTTCAATCCCTGGTTGGGCAACTAAGATCCCACAAGCCGTGTGGTATAGTCAAAAAAAAAAAAATTGGTCAGTATAAAAGTAATTGATAATACTCAGTGTTGCAGATGATTTGGGGGAAAAGGAACTTTCATAATGTTGAGGGCAAGGTTGGAACAAAACGTATTATAAATTGTTATCGCCTATTTTTTTTTTGTCTGTATTGGGTCTTCGCTGCTGCTTGTGGGCTTTATCTAGTTGCGGCGAGCAGGGGCTACTCTTCGATGTGGTACATGGGCTTCTCATTGTGGTGGCTTCTCTTGTTGCAGAGCACAGGCTCTAGGCACTTGGGCTTCAGCAGTTGTGGCATGTGGACTCAGTAGCTGTGGCTTGAGGGCTCTAGAGCACAGGCTCAGTAGTGGTTGCACACGGGCTTAGTTGCTCCGAGGCATGTAGGATCTTCCTGGACCAGGGCTTGAACCCGTGTCCCCTGCACTGGCAGGTGGATTCTTAACCACTGCACCACCAGGGAAGTCCCATTATAGCTGTTTAAGAAGGAAATTTGATAATACCTATAATTTTTTTCTGAATGCATATACTCTTTGATCCAAGAATGAACTCTACAGTTTTATTTGCAAAAGGACCCAAAAATACATGTAGAATAGTATTCACAGAAGTATTGTTTGTAGTAGTGAAAAACCATCCTAAGTGTGTGTTAATGGAGAACTGATTAAGTAATTTATGGAACATTCATACTATTAAATATATTACAACTCTTAAAAATAATGAACACGCAAAACTGGACATCTTTTTTTTTCGGCCATGCCGCATGGCTTGTGGGATCTTAGTTCCCTGACTAGGGATTGAACCCAGGCCTTCGGCAGTGAAAGCACAGAGTCCTAACCACTGGACCACCAGGGAATTCCCAAAACTTGACTCTTTTGACGAATACTGGACAGTTATTTTATAGGCTACCCCACAATTGGGACAATTATCCCACAATTATCTGATGTTTTCCTGTAATTATTGAGGTTCTACATTATTGGGAAGGCTACTACAAGGTGATGTACCCTTCTTAGTGCATCATATCAGGGGTACAACATGATGTTTCTATATTACTGGTGACGTTAACCTTGATCACTTGGTATCTGCCAGGATTCTCCACTATAAAGTATTTGTTTTATAAGAGGATAAAAACCTTAGTGATGAACCAAAAATGTCTTGGAATCACTTATGAATATATTGGGGAATACCTATATGTAATGTGAACATAAAATTATAACTTAGATATAGTATAATTTGTATGCTGTGGCTTTTATGAGCTGGTTCTTTCAGAACCTAGACACTAACATTATAAAAACATGGGTCTAGGGCTTCCCTGGTGGCGCAGTGGTTGAGAGTCTGCCTGCCAATGCCTTGGACGTGGGTTCAAGCCCTGGTCTGGGAGAATCCCATAAGCCACAGAGCAGCTGGGCCTGTGCGCTACAGCTGCTGGGCCTGTGCTCTGGAGCCCGCGATCTGCAACTACTGAGCCCATGTGCTACAATTACTAAAGCCCACATGCCTAGAGCCCATGTTCTGCTATGGGAGAGGCCACTGCAATGAGAAGCCCGCGCATCGCAGCAAAGAGTGACCCCCACTTGCCACAACTAGAGAAAGCCCACGCAGCAGTGAAGACCCAATGCAGCCAAAAATAAATAAATAAAATAAATAAATTTATTAAAAAAAAAAAAGGTCGTGCCCTGCCCCCTTCCCTCCTGTCTCAAAACCACACCGCAGATGGGACTTGAACCCACAGTCTTCCCACTGAAACCGCACAGTTAAGTCTCAGGACTTACTGAAGTTCAGGTCCTTTATAAAAAATATATATATGCACAGTTTTAAAGGATGGTAATGATTCTTTTATCATTGTGGTGGGTTGTATTTTCTGAATTCTTAAAGAGCCTTTCAAAATTTGGACTATCCGGTAATCACACAATAAATGATTAACATGTTAATAACAATTATATATTATTTATCCAAACACTTTAAATAAATTATATTTCAAAAGAAAGGTGTTTGGGACGAAATACAAGTAAAGACACTAGTATCCCCCCAGAATAGAGGGACTTCCTTGGTGGTGCAGTGGCTAAGAATCTGCCTGCCAATGCAGGGGACACAGGTTTGAGCCCTGGTCCAAGAAGATCCCACATGCCGTGGAGCAACTAAGCCTGTGCGCCGCAACTACTGTGCCTATATTCTAGAGCCAGCGAACCACAACTACTGAGCCCATGTGCCACAACTACTGAAGCCCGCATGCCTGGAGCCTGTGCTCCGCAACAAGAGAAGCCACTGCAATGAAAAATGTCCGTGTGCCGCAATGAAGAGTAGCCCCTGCTGGCCGCAACTAGAGAAAGCCCGCACGCAGCAATGAAGACCCAATGCAGCCAAAAATAAATAAATTAAATAAATAAATTTATTTTTAAAAAATGAAAAAAAAAAGACTTTAAAGAAAATTCAGGCAAAACCTCAGGCTGGTATTTGGGGGATTTTAGCATCCTTTTGTGTGTATTGTTTAGTTTTCCTTTGGAGGAAGGTTGAAATTTCTTTTTCTTCTCAGAGAGTTAGTGGTCAAATCAGGCTGTCAAGGAGGATCATGTGTATTCACACACTTTGGGAGCCAAACCTAGGGTGCCTACATATTCCAAAAGTGTCTATGTTAAAACTCATCAAATAGTCCACTTTAAATATGTGCATTTATTGCATGTGAATTATACCTCTTTTTTTTTTTTTTTCATGCTACTACCTATCAAAGGTCTAGAAAAATAGAGTTAACAGGGGCAGGATTACTTTTGACCAGGGTGATAATACTGCTTTAAGAAAGCACTTGGCCTCTGTCTTGTTCTTGGTATAACCTTTGTCCAGTCATTTCAGTAGCTATCAGAAGAACTACTAGAACCAACGATCAGTAAACAAATTCAAGTAAAAAGTGAATTTATCCAAATTTCAAGGAAGAATTATTTGTTGAGCCAGGTAGAATGATAAAGTCATTTAAAAGGAAAGAAAAACAAATTGGCGTAGACTTCCCAAAACAGCAGAATTGAATGCCAGAAAACACAAAAGCGATACGTACAATATACTCAAGTAAAGAAAGCCAGAGATTATTTTTTATTCAGCCAAACTGTTCTTCACACATAAAGGTTACAGATGAACAGTTTTAAGTCAGCAAGAACCCAAAAGACATTGATTTTACAAATGTTTCTTGAGGAAACTGCTCAAGAACTAACCGCAGGCAGCAGAGAACGTGGGCAAACTTTAGCTAAAGGGCTGGCAGTGAGAGTCAATTAAGATATAAAACAAATAAGCAAAAATAAGGGTACAGATAAGAAAAATAAACGTGTGATTGAGGGTGACACGATGTTACAGGCTCTGACAGTGTAGGAAAACTAGAACCATCAGAAAATGGGAGCAGAGAAACAATTTGGAAGTAAAATAAGTTTTGAAAAACTTCACCTGTAAGAGCTCAGAATCAAAAGGTATCATTTAAGGGTGACAAATCAAGTAGGAATAGGATAAGCATGTTTAATGGCACAAAAGTATGCCCTGAGTCATGTAACGTTACTGATTGAAATTGGATGAAGAGAAGGAGGTGAGAGAGGAGGAAGATACAGGCTCACGTTGTGCATGGCAGGGAAGTAATAAATATTGCTTAAACAAAAAGACGGAAAAGATAGTATATAAAGGTCTAATTATAAAGGTAACCTTGAGAAAAATGAAACAGCATTTTAAATAGCAGAACTACAGTAACAAAAAATGTAGAGAAGACAAAAAAAGAATTAAACTTCTGGTTATTGAGTATAACAGACCTACAGAAAAATACATAAAATATACAGAATAACCAATCACTATAAAGCACACACTCCTTAAACACTCCCCATGTCGGGGAAATGCAACATTACTAGCATTCCTTCCTGATCATAATCTCTTTCCCACACAGATAACCACTATCCTGACTCTTATGGTAATTACATGCTTTTTTCCACAGGAATACCTCATTTTATTGCACTTCACTTTATTGTGGTTCATCGATACTGCGCTTTTTACAAAGTGAAGGTTTGTGGCAGCCCTGTGTCGAGCAAGTTCATCAGCCCATTTTTTTTCTCCTCATTTTATTTATTTATTTAAAATTTTTTCTTCCAGCTTTATTGAGATATAATTAATATACAGCACTGCATAAATTTAAGGTGTGCAGCATAATGAGTTGACTTACCTACACCATGAAATGATTACCACTGTGAGTTTAGTGAACATTCATCATCTCATATAGATGCAGAATTGAAGAAATAGATAAAATGTTTTTTCCTTGTGAAAACTCAAGATTTATTCTCTTAACAACTTTTACATATAACATACAGCAGTGTTAATTTATCATGTCATACATTACATCCCTAGTACTTGTTTATCTTCTAACTGGAAGTTTGTACCTTTTGACTGCCTTCATCCAATTCCCCCTCCCCCAACCTCTGGTAACCACAAATCTGATCTCTTTTTCTGAGTTTGCTTGTTTCTGAAGTATAATTGACCTACAACACTATGTTAGTTCCTGTAACACAACATAGTGATTTGACATTTCTGTATGTTTCAAAATGATCACCTGTTACAATATGTCACCATGCAAAGATATTACATAATTATTGACTATATTCCCCCCATTGTACATTTTATACCCATGACTCGTTTATTTTTTTAACTGGAAGTTTGTATTTCTTAATCTCCCTCACTTATTACTCTCTTCTCCTCATCCCCTTCCCCTCTGGCAACCACTTGTTTGTTTTCTGTATCTATGTTTCTGTTTTGTTACATTTGTTCATTTGTTTTGTTTTCTTAGATTCCACATATAAGTGGAGTCATATGGTATTTGTCTTTGTCTGACTTATTTCAGTTAGCATAATACCCACTATGTCCATGTTGTTGCAAATATCTCAGCCCCATTTTTCCAAAAGCATTTGCCCACTTTGTGTCTCTATCACATTTTGGCAATTCTCACAATATTTCAAACTTTTTCACTATTATTATGTTTGTTATGGTGATCTGTGATCAGTGATCATTCATGTTACAACTATGACTCACAGAAGGCACAGATGATAGTTAGCATTTTTTAGCAATAAAGTATTTTTTAATTAAGGTATGTACATTTTTTTAGACATAATGCTATTGCACACTTAATAGACTACAGTATAGTGTAAACATAACTTTTATATAACTGGGAAACCAAAAAAATTCATGTGACTCACTTTATTGTGATATTTAATTTATTGTGGTGGTCTGGAACTAAAACTGCAATATCTCTGAGGTATGCCTGTATAGATATTTTATATATACATAAAATATATATGTAGTTTTACAATCTATGTAGACATTCCTAGTTTTGCCTGATTTGGTACTTTATATAAATAGAATCTTACTATATTTATCCTTTCATATCTTGCTTCTTTTATTTAAAAATGTGTTTCAACATTCATTCATTATGTTACTTGTATCTTTAGTTTGTGCATCTTCTTGGAAGGATAGTATTCTGTTGTCTGAACATAACAACAACTTACTAATCATGATTCTGCTCATAGATATTTGCATTGTGTACAATGGATGTGTTGTGGTACCTCACTTAGGTTTTTATTGGCATTTCATTGATTACTAACCACATTAAGCACTTATTCATATGTTTGTTAATGTCCTTATTTGTGAATTGCCTGTTCAGGGCTTTTTGCCCATATTTTTGCAGTGTGTTGCCTTTATTTTCTTACTGATTTTTTTTTTTTTTTTTTTTTCGGTCCGCAGGCCTCTCACTATTGTGGCCTCTCCCGTTGCAGAGCACAGGCTCCGTATGCACAGGCTCAGCGGCCATGGCTCACGGGCCTAACTGCTCCGTGGCATGTGGGATCTTCCCGGACCGGGGCACCAACCCACGTCCCCTGCATTGGCAGGTGGACTCTCAACCACTGCACCACCAGGGAAGCCCTCTTACTGATTTTTAACATACCTTTATATAGTTAGGTTATAAACCTCTTGTGGATTATATGTGTTGTAACTATATATGTCTTGTCTTTCTACTCTTTTTATGGTGTTTTTGGATGAACAAAATTCTTACATTTCATGTAGACCAATTTATAATATTTTTCCTTTATAAGTTATATTTTTAAAACTATATTAAGGTATCTTTCTCTTTCCTGAGGTCATAAAGATATTATATTCTTCGATATTATCTCCTAAAAGTTTTATAGTTTTGTTTTTCATGGTAGATCTGTAACTCTTGTGGGGTTGATTTTTGTGAATGACACTAGTTACTTTAAAAGGTGAGAATAAGGATCTGGGCTGAAAACAAGGAAAAAATTTGAAAGTCTACATACAGCGCCGTTAGCCCCACCAGGCCCCTTCTCCACCTGGGTGTAGCTACAACTTCTCCAGACAGATGACAAGGGAAAGTCTTCAGAATTAGGCACACCAAACACACTAGAGGGCAGGGGTTTGCCTTGGGGCTAAAAATGGGGGGAAATAAGTGAAAGTTTGGTGCCTTTTCCAGCTCTGGCCCCTGAACTCAGGCAGCCAGGCATATATTCTCTGGGAGATTGGAGAGTTCTTCTTCAAAGAAATTGAATGGCCTCAGGAAAAATACCTACAGATAAAAACAATTCTGGGGCTTCCCTGGTGGCGCAGTGGTTGAGAGTCCGCCTGCTGATGCAGGGGACACGGGTTCGTGCCCCGGTCCGGGAAGATCCCACATGCCGCGGAGCAGCTGGGCCCGTGAGCCATGGCCGCTGAGCCTGCGTGTCCGGAGCCTGTGCTCCGCAACGGGAAAGGCCACAACAGTGAGAGGCCCGCACACCGTAAAAAAAAAAAAAAAAAAAAAAAAAAAAAAAAACAATTCTGGATACTCACTACATAGGATCCTCCTAATCACCTTACATTGTAGCCCACTGTGTAACAAATTGCTCCAAAACTTAGTGGCTTAAAACAGCAAACATTTATTATCTCACAGCTTCTAAATTAAGAATCATGGCTTAGCTGAGTACCTCTGGCTCAAGGTCTCTTGTGGGATTGCAGGCAAGCTGTCAGCCAGGGCTGCAGTTTCATCTGAAGATTCAACTGAAGTGAGATCCACTTCCAAGCACATTTATGTGGTTGGTGGACTCTTGCCAAGTGGGCCTCTCCATGGAGCTGGCTCAGGACATGACAGCTGTCTTCTCCCTGGGCAAGCAATACAAGAAAGACGCTATTGTCTACAATACCCAAGAGGGAAGCCTCAGCCTATTTATAAACTCATCTCAGAAGTGACATCCCATCACTTCAGTCATATTTTGTTGGCTTGAAATGAGTCAGGAAGTCCAGCGAACATTCAAAGGGAGAGGATTACACAAAGGCATTGCAAATGTAGGGGTCCTCAAGACCACCCTCAGGTTTGATAACTTCCTAGGAATCACAGTAGTCACTAAAAGTGGTCATATTCTTGGTTACGGTTTATTATAGTGAAAGGATACAGATCAAAATCACCCAAGGGAAGAGGAACATAAGGCAGTGGCCAGGAGAGTTTAAGTGCAGAACATCCAGGCTTCCTCTCCCCAAGGAGTCGTGCAGATAGTGCTTACTTCTTACAGCAACGCTATGTGACAATACACATGTAACACTGCCAACTGGGGAAGCTTACCCCAGCCTTGGTGTCCAGAATTTGTACAAGGGCTCAGTCATGTAGACATGATTGACTACCTGCCTGACTAACCTTAGTCTGTAGCTCCTCTGGAGGTTGAGCTGTTACTGCATGGTCCAGAGCCACCACCATAAATCACATTGTTAGCTTAGACTACCTCACATGGCCCTAGGCCTCCAGGTAAATAAGATAGCCTTATCAGGCAGAATATTCCAAGGGCTTAGAACTGACCTCCCAGGAACTGAGGGCAGAGACCAGGCTCTCTTTGGAATAATCCTTCACTGCGAAGGCATGACTACTGGGAGCTGAGGGTCACTAGGGGCCATTTTAGAGCCTGCCTACCACACCCACCATCTACAGAACTTCCCCCATCTGAGTTCCTGATCAGTTTTTAAGTACCTCACTCTTAAATGTGATTGGATTACCACCCATTTAAGAAAAGTCTACAGTGTAAGAGAGAGGGCTAAACAGACCATGAAGAAAGAAGGAACTTAGAGGAAACAGAGACAATTTAGGGAATTACACTAAACTAAACTAAATTAAACTATAAAAGCAACCAACCAACTAACCAACAAAATAAAAGAAACCCTGCAATATTACTAGAGAGGTAAAATATTGCATCTGATGCCAAAAACTCGGCCTCTGTGCACAGGAGCCAAATCAAATCTCGGAGACAGAGTTTTGGGTGAAGTAGAAAAGAATAGCTTTATTGCTTTGCCAGGCGAAGGGGGACACAGCAGGTTCCTGTCCTCATAAACTGTTGTGTCGCAACCTGGGAGGATTTGGTGAGGATTTGGTGAGGAGTTGTATAGCAATAGTACTGGGGTGGGCTTGCTGACAAGATTAGGGTGTGTACCAGGCCTGCGCTCCTTTAATCTGGTCTCAGATAATCTCTTGATGAGCTTCTCTGGTTCCTTTAATCTGGCCTCAGGTGGTCTTCTCTGGTAGGAAGAATGCTGACAACTTCCATTTGTTGGGATTTAGTTCTATAAAGAGCTCAAAGGTATTATGTGTATCCCTTGAGGTGGAACCAGGAACATGCCTCAAGGCTGCACTATTGTTTCTTGGCTGCTCCTCCCTTGTCTCTGCATCCCCTCCCTTCCCCGATCAGCAACTGTTCGAATCTGCCCTTTGGAACTCAGGGAAGGTCATGGAGGCTGGAGTCTGTTTCCTACAAACAAGGAATGGGGACACAGAAAGACTTCCGTGCCCAGGAACCCCACAGGGTCCTGCTCGATTTCACACCCATAAGACAAAACAAGATAATGTGGAAAAGATAACAAGGAAGAGCATCCGTGGGTTAAAACATGGTAGATGACCTAAAATTTAAAAACATAATATAATTGTGTGAGATCGAGGAAGGGAAATGTATGTGTTTTGGTGTATGTTGAAGGGAGTGGGATATAACTAAGTCTTCATTGTCCAAATTCGGTAGTAAATCAGGGATGGATTCGAGTTTTGTAGGGCCAGCGGAACATATGATTCGAGGGATGGTCTTTAAGAAAAGTAATACAAAGTTATGTGTTTGAAGTTAAGAATGGGGACTTGTAAAGGACCTGTGAAAGTGAGGGACTCTGAAACACAAGCTGTGTTATTTTCACAAAAAATCTCCCTCTATGGTCAATGGAAAGCATCTAAAATTGGAAAATCAAGAAATAAGAGTTTAGGGAATTCCTTGGCAGTCCAGTGGTTAGGATTCCACGCTTTCACTGCCAAGGGGCTGGGTTGGGGAAATAAGATAATGCAAGCCTCACAGCGTGGCCCCCCCACCCCCCTAAAAAAAAGAATTTCTAAAAAAAAAAAGAAAGGAGAGTTTAAAAACTTTATTTAGAAATACAATATAAGTACAAAAGAAAAATCTGAAAGAGCTGAATGTTTGGGGCTGTGGAAATCGGAGTAGAGTGTGATGGGGCAAGGAATTACTATTTTTTATAATAATAATTATATTTTATATTAAAACTGTGAATACTATGTGGCTTTTTTCCCCATTCAGGGCCCCTCTCCTGTTTATTTATTCATTCATTCATTCCCTTTTATCTCCATTGCCCAGTCCCAGCTCCCTTTCTTTCCCATTCTAATGTGTTTAATGGCATCTTTTGACCAATATGGTGAAATAGATAGGCTGCTGGCTCCTCCCCTTGAGATTAACCTTCGAGAAACTATAGGTTTCCAGGAAATAACAAGCAAACCATAAGAACCCCCTGAGCAGATTAAAGGGTTTTTTTTTAATATATAAATTTATTTATTTATTTATTTATTGGCTGTGTTGGGTCTTCGTTTCTGTGCGAGGGCTTTCTCTAGTTGTGGCGAGCCGGGGCTACTCTTCATCGCGGTGTGTGGGCCTCTCACTGTCGCGGCCTCTCTTGTTGCAGAGCACAGGCTCCAGATGCGCAGGCTCAGTACTTGTGGCTCATGGGCCCAGTTGCTCCACAGCATGTGGGATCTTCCCAGGCTCGAACCCCTGTCCCCTGCATTGGCAGGCAGATTCTCAACCACTGCGCCACCAGGGAAGCCCTAAAAGGTTGTTTTGAAATAGTATGTGTGTGTGTTGGGGGGATCTAGGTGGTAGTGCTGGTGCATCCTAGAACAGAGAGTGTTGTCTTGGCTCTAAGAGGGTAATTTGGAGAAAAACAACTTACATTCCTCTTGCCTGTCCATCCCCTTGGCATTGGAACAATCATTGACAACCTTTATTTCAGAAATCTCTACTGTCCAGTATTTCCGGTCCAGGAATGAATTTATCGCAGTACAAAACCCTGCTAGAGTGAAGCGTTAGGAAAGCAGTGGGGGTGGGCTAGCCATGGGTACTACTCCTGCTCTCTTACTCTCCAAACCACCATGGTTGGTAGATGACAATCCAGGGAGTACTTCCTCCTAGTGGTTCTTCTCCCACAGGGTTTGACAGTGAAGTCCAAATGCTGAATTGCTGCTTAGAGCAAGGGGAGGTGGTGTGCTTCACTAGTTTTGTAGCACCTAGGACTCCTCCCCTTCTCTCTACTTAAATTTCTCTGGGTTGACAAAGACTATGGTCTGGCTTTCCAACCTTTCCCAATAGGCAGTGCCCAAAAGACTGGCCATCACACCCAGGGAAACATGCACTCGTGGGTTAAAATAAAGAGAGTAGAACTAGCCAAAAAGGAAGAAAAAGTAGGGGAGGAAATCACATCTATCTAAGGAAGCAGAGAAATTAGAACAGATGATAAATAATTTAAATAATAATTATTAAAAGTACATCTTTCTATTTGTATTTGTTCTTACAAAATGTGTACAGCTTTTTAGTATGAGTTATTTTTAGTTAACAAAGATGGAAAATCATGTTTTGTAATACTTCTCATTTCGTTTTCCTTTTTATTGTGGTAAAAATAAACCCATAAAATTTACTATCTTCACCGTTTTAAAATGTACAGTATCATTCAGTTTCTTATGATTTTTACTTAAAAACATGTTTTTAAGAACCACCCATGTTGCTAGCTATATAACTAGTCTGTTGCTACCAACTTTTGCATGGATCTCCATGTGAGTACCCCCTCTCCCAGGCAGGGAAACCCAGAAAGCCTCCAGTTATTCATGATCACAAATAACATTGCAGTGAATATCCTTATATATTTCCTTGCATAGGCCCATGGGAGAATTTGAGATATATACCCAGGAGGGAAACTGTCGGACATAGAGGACAGTTACCTTTAGTTTGACTAATCTGAGCAAACGTGCTTTCCACAAGGGTGCACCAGGCTACATTCCCCACTAGCAGGGCATGAAGGTTCCCAGTTAATACAGTAACTAAAATGACATATCAGTTTTGTTCCAAATTAAATGTGTCCGATTATCAATGAACCTGAGCATTTCTTCATATGCTTGGTAGCCTTTTGAGTTTCTTCTTCTCTAAATTATCTCTTCATATCCTTTGTTCATTCTTCTGTCGGGGTTGCTGATTTTTTTTCCCTGTTAATATACCAGAGTTTACTTGTATTCTAGATATTAATCCCTTATTGAATTTAGATTGCAAATATCTCATTCAGTCATTTGTTAAACTTTGTCTATGGTGGGTTTCTTTGAACAAAAATGTTTACTTAAGAAATATACTTATTTTGAAGTAATTTTGAACTCACAGAAAAATATATTTCAAGTTATATAACAAGAATAGTACAGAGAACTTTCATTTGAGTATATGATGCACGACTCTCCTGAATAGTTTGGTGTGTGATTCCTACAAACAGGTTGTTCTCCTATATAACTACATTACAATCGTCAAAATCAGGAAATTAACACTATGTAAACCTCAGACCCCATTCAAGTTTTACCAATTGCCCCAATAATATACTTTATAACAAAATAATCCAACTCAAGAGCATACATTACCAATAGAAGGGAATTTCCTCAACCTAATAAAGGACATTTATAAGTCTGAGATCTAGCATCATACTCAATTGTAAAGACTGAAAGCTTTTTCCTCTAAGATCAGGAACAAGTCAAGGATAGTTGTTTTTGTCACTTCAACCTTGTACTGGAAGTTCCAGACAAAGAAATTAGGCAAGAAGAAGAAATAAGATCATCCAAATTGGAAAGGAAGAAGTAAAACTATCCGTATTTGCAGATGACGTGATCTTATACATAGACAATCCTAAAGTATCCACAGAAAAACTATTAGAGCTAATAAACGAATTCAGTAAAGTTGCAGGATACAAGATCAATACACAAAAATCAGTTGTGTTTCTATATATTAGCAACAAACAACCTGATAAGAAAATAATTTCATTTATAATACCATCCAAAAGGATAAAATTCCTAGGAATAAATTTAACCAAAGAGGTGAAAGGCTAAACTACAGAACACTGCACAAAATAATCTCTTCTGCAGTCCCTTTTCCTCTTCCCTGCCTTATTTTCTTTATAGCTCTTAGAACAATCATGAATTATATATTTTAAATAATCTGGGGTCTGGCTTCCCATGTTAGCATGTAAATTCCACGAGAGCAAGGATTTTTGTCTTTTTTATTTATTGCTAGAACAGTGCCTAGCACAGAATAAGCAGAAGATATAAATGGTCACAAGTTAGTTAAACTTGCAATGTTCCACCATTTTATAAAGATAACATGTTCTTGTATTACTTGTCAATAAATATTAATTTTAGGAAAAGGAAGGCATAGTTGTGTAATGAGGGCTTAAGAAACTGATGTCTTAAAAAAACATACTGTTTGCTTTACAGTAAGTTAAAAGGAGCTGACTAGAGAACTGCTGAATAGCAGGGAAAGTGAACTTGAAGTTGGGTAACATGAATCTGCACAGAACCAGGTCTAAAAGGAACCATGTAACTGGTAACCATGGACCTGTGGTAGTGATTGCCTTCTGAAGTAGAAACTATCATTTAATTAAGGATTCTTAGAATTAGTGGCAGATATTCTAAGCAAGTATTTAAGGATATAAAAGGAATAATACATAAAATACATTCATAATACTGAAACATTAGAAATGACCTAGTACCTTTTAAGGGGAGTGGTCAAGAGTTAGAGAAGCTTTTTTTAAATAAATAAATAATTAATTAATTTTTGGCTACATTGGATCTTCGTTGCTGCACGCGGGCTTTCTCTAGCTGCAGTGAGCGGGGGCTACTCTTTGTTGTGGCGTGGGCTTCTCATTTCTCATTGCGGTGGCTTCTCTCGTTGTGGAGCATGGGCTCTAGGTGTGCAGGCTCAGTAGTTGTGGTGCACGGGCTTAGTTGCTCTGCAGCATGTAGGACCTTCCCCGGCCAGGGCTCAAACCCTTATCCCCTGCATCAGCAGGCGGATTCTTAACCACTGCGCCACCAGGGAAGTCCCAGAGAAGCTTTTTATTGAAGCCCTAGAATTCAGCATCATAGAGCATGAAAGAGATTACACATTTGCCTGGGAGACTTGGAATAAAGGCATTCACAAGGATCGATTTTTCCACTTTGACAACAAAAACAACATTTATATGGCTTCTATATAATATTTACCTTTTTTCAGTTTTTAAAAAAATTTCAAACCTATAGAAAACTTAAAAGAATAGCACAATGAACATTTTTCACCTAGATTCACCAGTTGCTAACATTCTGTCACACTTGCCTTATTTTTACATTTTTAATCTATTTATTATTTTTTAAACTGTTTATTACTTCATTTATTATTGCTAAACCTTTTGGAAGTAAGTTGCGGATATTATATTACTTTACCCCTAAGTAAATGGGGTAAAGCATGCTTGTCCTGAGAAGAAGGATATTCTCCTACCACTACATTACTTTTATCACATCTAGGAAAATCAACAATAATGTCTAATCATCTAATATTAGGTTCATATTTAAATGTTCCCAATTGTCTGCAAAATGTCTTTTTTATAGTTGCTTTTTTTTTCAAGGTTCACAATTTACATTTGGTGTAACGTCTCTTTACTCTTTAAAATTTTTAGAACAGTTCTGGCTTTTTAAAAATGTTTAATGAGGCTGTTTTAAGAGTCTGAGGCAGTTTTCTGGTAGAATGTTCCACATTCAGGATTTCTTTCTTTTAATATTTATTTATTTTTATTTATTTGGCTGTGCCGGGTCTTAGTTGCGGCATGTGGGATCTAGTTCCCCGACCAGGGATGGAACCCGTCCCCCTGCATTGGGAGCGCAGAGTCTTAACCAGTAGACCACCAGGAAAGTCCCAGGATTTATTTCTTTGTTTCTCCATTAGTGCAATAAATGAAATATTTTAGCAGAAATACATGTTGTACCCTTTTTTGCATAAAATCAGAAGGCACATAATGTTAGGTTACCCAATTATTGTGATGTTAAGTGTGATCTCTGGTGTTATGAACTGAACTGTGTCCCACCAAAATTCATAAGTTAAAGCCCTAACCCCCAAACTGATGGTATTTGAAGATGAAGCCTTTGCTCCCAAATTACGTATCTAATTATGTTTAGATAAGATCATGAAGATGAAGTCCTTATTGTGGGATTAGTGTCCTTAAAAAAAAGAAACACCAAAGAGTTTGCCTCTCTCTCTCTGTCATGTGAGGATACAGCAAGCAGGTGACCATCTGCAAGTCAGGAAAAGAGCTCTCACCAAGGAACCAAATTGGCCAGGACCTTGATCTTGACTTCCCAGCCTCCAGAACTGTGAAGATAAATTCCTGTTATTTAAGCCACCCAATCTATGGTATTTTGTTATAGCAGCCCGAGCTGACTAATACAACTTGGTAGAGGTGGTGACCAGTCTTTCCATTTAACATGTATATCTCCTTGTAATCATTAAGTAACCTGAGGGGTGGGTGATATTTTGAGACCCTGTGAATATCTTGTTTACCATTAACCTTTCATAATAATTTTAGCATAAATTAATAGTTCTTGCCTGAATCAGATTTTAATTCGAGGTTGCAAAATGGTGGTTTTCCCAATTCTATCATTCCTTTTATATGTATTAGCTGGCATTCTCCTATAATACAAGCTTACCCTTTCCCCCTTTATCTAGTCTCTTTAAACTCTTACTTTTTGTCCTTCCAAAGCAGACCCTGACACAGAAACCTAGTTGTGGGTAGTTTATTTGGGAGATGATACCAGAGGAAATGGGGAAATTTAGACAGGGCAAGGAGGAAAAGCCAGTAAACGGTTTATCAATGAACAGTTCTGCTGTGGATAATTGGTGCTCAGTCCCATTGAGAAACAATGTTTGAATTCCTTAGAATTGTGCTGCTAATCCCAACACCTGTTAGTTAAGAGCTGCCCTGGATGTATTAACTATCCCCCCATTCCTAACCCTCTGCACTTTCCCATTGCCTCCCTCAGCAGCCATACACTCTAAGTGGTTCCTGAGAAAGACCTCAGGCAGAGCAGAAAGGTGGGCATCTGTCAGAATGATGGGAACTGTGGATAGAAAAGAATTCAAGTGGGTTGAGGGTAATGTGGAAAAAGGCATCAACAGCATCTGCTACTCTCCCTCTCTCTTATGTCACTGTGAACTTGTGGAATTAAAAAAAAAATCCCAGCATGTTATAATCCTTTACCATCGTTATGCTGTTTGATTCCCATATTGTCTCAAATTTGGACAGTGGGAGACCCTTCACATTGGCTCCTTTGTCCTTTTGTTTCCAATAGTCTTTGAACAGTTCCTTGCTTTCTGGCACAGCCAAACACTGCAGGCTTACCTTGTTCTTTCTCTGCCCCAGAGCTGGTTTCTGCCATTTCTTTAAGGAGTTCTGATTCTTTATAGTGGAGAATAATATTTAGAAATTGTTCTGGGTTGTTATTGCTTCTAGCCCTTTTCAGTGGACAAAGCTAGGAAATGCACTTAAAAATAAAACAAAACAAAAACCAAACATCACAAGGTCTTTCCTTCCTTTCCCCCATTCCATATTTTATTTTCCTTCCCCCACAGAGAAAACCCTGGTCTCAGTATCAATTATTTGCTCTTCCTTATATTATGCACAAGAGTTTCAGAGTTGCAACACCAATATCACTACCAACGACAAATCTTCTAAGTAGAATTTTAAGATTTCATTTTAGTTGTTTGTCTTCAAATCATACCCCACTAAATGTGTACAGTGAGAAACCTGTACTCAAAATTATTTGAATTATTTTTCTCTCTGAGGTTATATCATTTTATAAATTATTTTTTTAAGCATTTAAAAATTTATTTATTTAGTTTTGGCTGCGTTGGGTCTTTGTTGCTGCACATGGGCTTTCTCTAGTTGCGGTGAGCAGGGGCTGCTCTTTGTTGCGGTGCACATGCTTCTTATTGTGGTGGCTTCTCTTGTTGCGGAGCACGGGCTCTAGGTGCGTGGGCTTCAGTAGTCGTGGCACATGGGCTTAGTTGCTCCGCGGCATGTGGGATCTTCTCGGACCAGGGATTGAACACGTGTACCCTGCGTTGGCACACGGATTCTTAACCACTGTGCCACCAGGGAAGTCCCTGAGGTTATATCATTTTATATACAATTAAGTTTATTTGTTTTTCTTTTTAAAATTTTATTGAAGTATAGTTGATTTACAATGTTGTGTTTAATTTCTTCTGTACAGCAAAGTGACTCAGTTATACATATATATATATATTCTTTTTCAAATCCTTTTCTATTATGGTTTATCACAGGATACTGAATATAATTCCCTGTGCTATACTGTAGGACCTGTTGTTTATCCATCCTATATGTAATAGTTTGCATCTGCTAATCCCAAACTCATAGTCCTTCTGGGGTTGGGGAGGGAAGGACTGGAAATTTGTTTTTCTTTTTATTCAAATTTGAGGTTTGATTTTAAAATTCACAGAATGGAATACTATGTAGCCATTAAAAAGAAAAAGATCTCTGTGTACTAATGAGGAGTGAAATTGTAAGCCACAAAATAATATATATGGTGTGCTGAGTTTTGTATAATAAAAAAGGAGAAATACAAATATGTACACATTTTTTCCAAAAAAACCCAACACTCACATACAGTAAGAAGAAACCAGTTCGTTAGCAGTCCTGTTCTGCTTTCTTGCTAATGGATGCTGTGCCTCAAATATTTTATACATTCCAAACAGGAAGGAGGATAAGGAATAAGAAGCAGCAGACTTCCACTTAACTCTCATTAGCCTGAAATGAGTCACATGGTCACACTTAGTAACAAGAGGGTCTGGGAGCACAAGCCTCTATGGTAGATTAAGGTAAGCAAAAAAGGGTTTGAAATGAAGGCTGAATGAGCCTATGTATTGTATCTGCCACTCCTTACCTTTTAGATTTTAAAATATGTAAAAGTGAAACTGAGGATGGTCATTAGTTATATCCATTAAACTAACTTCCTTGTCTAGTAAATAGTAAACTGTAATCTGTCTTCACTGATCAAGCTTGCAAAACTGCGTGCCCTTCAAGCTTCACGTAGCTTAGACAATGTATCACAAGACTCCCTTCACCACCCCCTTATAGATAGCATCTCTGACGTGTCTTAAGATGTGTGCTCAAACTGTTTTTCAGGAACTGAGTCAACTCTTGTCCACATCAAGCCGGTTGAGACCATGGACCCATTAACCGGGCCTGCTTGACTGTTCCATAGGTGACCTATTGAGTCAGAGGGCCAAAAATTCTACCCTTAGATCATGCTAACACCGCCATTTTCTGAACATACATCCTACAAAGGAGCATGAAGCCCAGTTGCACCTGTGCAGAGCAACACTTACCTCACTTCCTCTTTTCTTACCTCCAGTCACCTTGCCCTGCACCTCTGACCACTCTATGCCCTTTATCCATAAATATTCAAAACCCCTCGCCTTTGGGAGAGCTGGATTTGAGATTTGCTCTCCTTGTCTCCTTGCTTGGCTGTCTCATGAATAAACACTATCTCTGCTGCAAACCTTGGCATCTATGGGGCAAGTGAACCTGGTTTGGTAACAAAAGGACAAGAGTCTAAAGAACTAGCAATAGCATTTTTCAAAATTGTTAAAGTCATTGTAATAAAATCAGCCTATTTGTGAAGCAGAAGCCAGGTAAAAAGAAAATTTAGTGAACTGTATTATACTACAAAATGGATATCTATTAAAATTATTGTGCCATGTGTCTCTACATCTTTCACAAATCAACATCTATTTCTCTAGCTAGGTAGCTATCTATCTGATCTGTGCTTCAATTTACTTCAATTTACATCTACTAATATCTGAACTCAATTAGATCTGTTTTCCCCCTGCAGCATGGCAAAATCATATGGTATGTAAATAGGGTGACTGTTTGCCCTGGTTTTCCTAGGACAATTGCAGCATAATTACTAACAGCATCCCCTTTCATTCTCAAGCATTTTGGTTTAGATGATAAGTTATATGGTTTCCATTATACATAAAGAACAAGTGCATATGACTTGGTCCAAGTGGAGCTGTTAGTAATGACCTGGAAAGGGTCGGCAAATAGTCTGCTTTCTAGAAATGATTAAATCATATTTACATTTCATGTGAAGCCCACTAGGATTTCCCTCGTGCTAATACAAAAGACCAGGAGGCATCCTTCAGTTCCTTATAGCCATAGACAAAGTCAAAATTTTTGTAGACTGGGAAATCCCAGTTCTTCCTGTTACCAGGCCAAGTTCCTTTGCCTGACACACAGCAAGCCAAACACTGCGATTGGAAATAAGGAAAAGATGAGGTAAAGTTTCACACAGGCGAAACTAAGCTACATGCTTCTTCATTGGACACATTTTTATTTATTTTAAAAATTTATTTGTATTTATTTATTTATGGCTGTCTTGGGTCTTTGGTGCTGTGCACAGGCTTTCTCTAGTTGTGGCGAGCAGGGGCTACACTTTGTTGTGGTGCACGGGCTTCTCATTGCTGTGGCTTCTCTTGTTGTGGAGCATGGGCTGTAGGCATTTGAGCTTCAGTAGTTGTGGCACATGGGCTCAGTAGTGGTGGCTCATGGGCTCTAGTGCACAGGCTTAGTAGTTGTGGCGCACGGGCTTAGCTGCTCCGCGGCATGTGGGATCTTCCCGGATCAGGGCTTGAACCCGTGTCCCCTGTATTGGCAGGTGGATTCTTAACCACTGCGCCACCAGGGAAGCCTGGACACATTTTAAGAAAATGGTGGCATTAGCCATGTGCTGAGGGTGGAGTTTTTGGCCCTCTGATGTCAAAAGGTCATCATCAATTGGACACTTGTGCGTGTCCAGTTGGAGGGTCCATGGTCCCAGCAAGTCTTAACTAGCTCGAAATGAACAACAGCTGACTAAGTTCCTGAAAAACAACTTGGGCAAACATCTTAAGAGTCGTGACATTGTTTAGGCTACATGACGCTTGGAGGATATGCAAGTTTTTGTAAAAACAAAGCGAGCTTGATCAGTGAAAGCAGGTTACAGTTTATTATTTTTAAGCAAGTTATAGTTTAATGGATCTGATGGTTACTCTCGGTTTCACCCTCTTTTTCTTTCCTTCTCATTCAACTTTGATACTGCTTTCTTTTGTTCTTGTTAAGAATAGCTGACAGAATTTCCAGCAACTTAGGCATAGTTGCGGGTAGGACTTGGTAGTGGAGGGCAGTGAATGAGCTTTCAATAATATAGACATAAAAAAAAGGGAAATTGTAGGACTCCCATAAATTTGGAAGGCATTGCACCAATCTCTTTTACTGAACTCTACTCCAAGGCACAAATTAATTTATTGTACTCATGAATTGTATATACTATCTAACAACTCTACAACAAATGTTCTCATATCTTTGGGTGCTTGCCCAATTATTTCCTTAGAAATCCCTCTTCTATTTATTTTCTAAAATTAAACAAATATACATACTATTTTTTAATACAGTGACAATGTGTTATACCACTTAACTTACAGTACATGGGAATATATATATTTTTTCACATCTACAACACTGAATAATATTTTCTTGAACCATCTGATCTGTGACAAATAATGTCACTTTTTATTTGTATAGTTTTTTTGATTACCAGTGCACCTTTGACATTTTCATGCACTTAATATGCATTTATTTTTATTCTCATATGATTGGTTGGTCATGCTTTTTGTTTATTCTATATTGAATGCTTTTATCTTTTTGATTTTTTTGGGGGGTGGTGGTGGTTCAGTAGCTTTCTTTTTTATTTTAGACATCTTTTTTATAATATTCTTTTCCATTATGGTTTATCCCAGGATATTAAATATAGTCCCCTGTGCTACTTAGTAGGACCTTTATTCTTGATTTTTAAAAGAGTTCTTTCTATACTAGTGTAACTAGTATGATCTGCTCCACAAATTCAAGGTACAAATGTGGTCAAGTACATCCATTAATTTTCAAGGCGTGCCACATGCCCTATTAGAAGAAAGTCTAGTTTTCTCCACTGTGGTTTTCCCTCGTCTCCACTGATTGTCCAAGAATACTGAGTGGGGCTTACTCAGCCCAAATGGCACCTCTTTTAATAGCCAAATACAGAGAGAACTAGAACTTGTGTCTACTCAGTCCTCCTTTGCCACTGAGTCTTTGCACATCCACATAAATTCTCCTTAACTTCAGATCTTGGTGAGCATAAAGGGTTTTTGGTCTCCTTTTCCCTATGGGTACCAGGCTTCTAAGGCAAACTGATTCACGTCCTCCCCAGTGACCCACTAGGTAAAACTAAGGTGAGGCAGCTGCTAATTGGAAAGAAACACACACACACACACACCAAAAAGTTTTTTTTTAAATTTAGTTAATTTATTTATGGTTGTGTTGGGTCTTTGCTGCTGCACGCAAGCTTTCTCTAGTTGCGGCGAGTGAGGGCTACTCTTTGTTGCGGTGCGCAGGCTTCTCATTGCGGTGGCTTCTCTTGTTGTGGAGCACAGGCTCCAGGTGCGTGGGCTTCAGGAGTTGCAGCACCCGGGCTCAGTAGTTGTGGCACATGGGCTTAGCTGCTCTGCGGCATGTGGGATCTTCCCGGACCCGGGCTCGAACCTGTTTCCCCTGCACTGGCAGGCGGATTCTTAACCACTGCGCCACCAGGGAAGTCCAACACACCAAAAAGTTTTGTTAGAATCTTCTTGCAGGACAGTGGGTGCCTTCACCAATTACATTTGCATAACTAAGACAGCCTTCATAGAACAAAGAATATCAACTTCATCTGATTAAAATTTTAAAAATAAACAATAAAAAATACTGTTAAGAGATACGATCTTAACCCTTTATCATATATGTTGTGTACATATTTTTCCATTTGTGAATTGCTTTTTAGCCTTGAATATCTTTTTTTGTTTTTTTTAAGGGAGGGGGGCTATACCTGTTTTAAATTTTTTATGTAGTCAAAGGTACGGCCTCAACTTTTATTTCTTAAATCTTCATCAAGATTCAAAAGACATTTCTCATACCAAATTTATAAAAGACATTTACCCAAACTTCCTTTTGGTACTTTAATGTTTTCATTCTCTCACATTTCTAATTTTCATCTCTCCACAGTTATTTGGCAAAGGAGTGAGGTAACGACCTAATTTTCTTTTTGCTGTGTATGACCAGCCAGTTGCACAAACATCACTTATTAAGACCTAACTCTTCTCCATGATTTGAACTGTCCCTTTATCATATGTGGGCACTTCCCACAGCAATTATTTCAAAAATTCCCTATCAGCCACTTTTCCATCACTCTCAGCAGACAACTCTTCACAAATAATTGAGTCTGTCAAGAATTCCAACTTTTGCTGAAACTCCATTCTTCATATCAACATAGACCATTTTCTACCTCTAGAACAAGGCTCAGCAAACATTTCTGTAAAGGGGCAGATAGTAAATATTTTAGACTTTGAAGGCCAAGAGGCAAACTCAAGGATATTACATGAGTTTTTATATAAAAGGTCTACTAACGAGAAGAATGATTTTTTTTTTTTTTTTAGGAATAACATTAATTAATTGGGGGCTCTGATCAGTTGTTCATCCATTAAAATCATTCTTACCTTCTGGGACCATGCAAAAGCAGGCCAGATTCGGCCCCTGACCTTTCACATCTTCCTTCTGTCCATTAACTTGAGAAAAATTGCCCCAGACCATCCCACCTATCCACCAAGGCCATTTCCGGATCCCAATTCTTCCCTGCTTTTTCAGTGACATTAGCCATCAATCTACTTAGCAATTCTATTCCAATTCAAAATGGTCCAATCCCTGGACCATTCCTTTCAGTGACTAATTTGTATATTTACATAATAAAAGACAACCTTTTTAAGGCCAAATAAAATATAAAAGTAATTAAAAATAGGTAGGCAGCACTTTCTATTGACCATAGTATATTTACAACTAAGGGAAGTTAGTTGTAACTAACTTCCTCTAGTAAACCCACACATTTCTATGACAAGTATAATACAAAATAACAAAAAAAATTTTTAAATCATTTGTAGTTAGTTTTAGAATACAGACAATTTTTTGTCCATCAGCCTTGGTTTCCTATTTCCATTCTCTCTTCCTTATTATTAACTTATGGCTATCTTTCCTAAGGATACATTGTCTGGAGAATGGTGATTCATAACACGATAATGTGCTAGGTAGTTAGAAAAAGCCAACCTTTAACAAATAAAACACCATATATACAAAAATACGTACTACGATGGAGTCTTTATTATGTTAACATTGTATTGACTTTATGCGAAAGTGCTCCAAGGCTATAATCTAGGAGACCTGTGCTTAAATCCTGATGCTAAAACTAACCCAGGATTCATTTTTCTCAACTATCTAACAGACCACTGCTAATTTCCACTTTTAATTTTACCTTTAAATTTTTTTGGGAAATAACCTTAAGTATGTTAAAGAGTTATAAGCACAGCAGAAAAATGTTGTTTTCTTTTCCTGGCTCATTTGAGAGCAAACAGAGATGCCCCATCATTCTCAAACATTTTCAAGTATTTCCTACAAATGAGGATATTCTCCTAAGTAGCCACAGCACAACTATCAAGACCATACATCACTACTACCTCAGACCCATTTAAGTTTTACCAATCGATCCAGAAATGTCCTTTGTATCAAAACAAATTTATCATTTTAACCATTTAAAAATATACAGCTCAGGGGCATGAATACATTCACATTTTGTGCAACCATCGCCACCATCTGTCTCCAGAACTTTTCCATCTTTCCAAAATGAAACTTCATACCCATGAAGCAATAATTCTCCATTTTTTTCCTTCCCACACCACGGCAACCACCATTCTGCTTTCTGTCTCTGTGAATCTGACTATTCTAGGTACTTCACATAAGTGGAATCATACAATATTTGTCTTTTTGTGTTTGGCTTTTTTCACTTAGCATAATGTCTTCAAGTTCCATCCACGTTGTTGCATGTGTTAGAGTTTCCTTTCTTCTTAAGGCTAAATAATATTCCATGGTATGTATATACCACATTTTGTTTATACATTCATTTATCAGGGGACATGAGTTGTTTCCAACTTTTAGGTATTGTGAATAATGCTGCTATGAACATTGATGTACAAATATCTGTTCAAGTTCCTGCTTTCAGTTCTTTTGGGTGTATACCCAGAAGTGGTAGTGCTGGATCACATGGTAATTCTAAGTGTAAGTTTTTGAGGAAGTGCCATATTGTTTTCCAGAGTGGCTGCACCTTTTCACATTCCCATCAGCAATGCACAAGGGTTCCAATTTCTCTACATAAAAGCCAACACTTGTTTTCTTTTTTTCTTCTTTTCTTTTGATAATAGCCATCCTAATGTATGTGAAGTGGTATCTCATTGTGGTTTTGATTTGCATTTTGTCAGTCTTTTTAATCTCCTTCAATCTGGAATAGTTCCTCAGTCTCTCCTTGATGTTTGTGACCTTGATAGTTTTTCTTTTGGCCCTTCAAGTGAATAGTGGCTCAAGCAGAAGTTTAATTATCACTCCCATAAATTCCGAAACCAATGGTCCTGATCAGTAGATAGTGATTCAAGATTCCATGCTTCTTCCATATTGCAGCTTTGCCATCTTCTTAACGTGGTTTCCAAATGACCTTGAAATTCTGAAGATTGGAGACATGCTATTTTGTAGAATATCTCTCAGTTTGTGTTTATCTGATGTTTCCTCATGACTAGATGCAGGTTATACAATTTTAGCAGGAATGTAAAAGAATTATGTTCTGTGTTCTCATGCCATCCTAATATAGTTTTGATTTGTCTCATTACTGGTGGCTTAAATTCAATTTGTGACTAAGGCAGTGTCTGCTACTCTTCTCCACTAAAAAGTTACTCCTTTTTTCTTTGTAATTAATAAATATTTTGTAATATTTTGATACTACGTTAAGTATATAAATGAGATACTAAATTATGCAAATATGTAAACTTTGAGGATATGTTAATAAAATTTCCTCAACAAAGTTTCAATTTATTTCTTTCTTTTCATCAGTTTGGATTCATGGTTTCCTATTTTATTCAGTGGGTTATAATCTGTTCCTATCATTACTTATTTTGATACTCAAATTGTTCCAGATTTGGCTACTCAAAACTTATTAAAGCTGGCTTTTCTTACCTTTTAATGTGTTACCATCATTTTATGAAGACTTCTTTACCTGCAACAGTAAAATATTCCCAGCTCATCTTCTGTTTTCTCTGCTGTAGGCTTGGAATCAGCCATTTCACCAAAGGGCTCTAGTTCTTTTTAAAAGAGCTAGGATCTGGGTGCTAGGTGTATTATTATTATTATTTTTAGCAGACTTCAGGTTTTACTGCCAAAAATTACAAAAACAAAAAATTTCTGCTTTTTAAAACCTGTGAAGTTTTAGAATTGTAAATGAGGGGCTGTGAATCTGTAACATCTACTTTAATTTTATTTTTTTAATTTAATTTTTTTACTGAAGTATTGTTGATGTACAATATGTGCTAGGTGTATTTGTTGCTATTGGGATATTGTTGCTCCCAAGCCTCTCAGTGGAGAGACCTAAGGAATATATGTTCTATGTACACACATATACGTAAATATGTAAAGGGTGGCAGAATATGCCACCCCAAAATGTGCTAATATGGCCTAAGGATTATTTTGAACAAAATGTTCTTAAAAAACAGCAGGTGCAGGAAGGGTGTTCTGACTTCCCCTTTTCTACCTGAAAGCAGGAGATGAAACCCCCATGTAAAAGATGTATTCCTTATACCAGGAGGAAAGACACATTCTTATCACCAGAGATAGGGAGTCGATGCTGAGAAAATTGTATACAACAGACCTTGTTAAAATAACTCTTATCTTCCTTTAGTCTCCCCATATATTTAAGTTACTCTTCCACAATTGCCTTTCTTTGTTCAACTTAATATATAAGCCCTTAGGTTTCGTCATTGCTTTGGGTCATTTCCTTATGAGGGCTCCCAAGTCACATAAAACTTATATTACATAAATCTGTATGCTTTACTCCTCTTAATGTTTTTTTAAAAAATATTTATTTACTTATTTATTTAGGCTGCCCCAGGTCTTCGTTGCGGCATGCAGGATCTTCAGTTGCGGCATGTGTACTTCTTAGTTGTGGCATGCAGACTCAGTTGCAGCATGTGGACTCTTAGTTGTGGCATGCAAACTCTTAGTTGTGGCATGCATGCGGGATCTAGTTCCCCGACCAGGGACTGAAGCCAGGCCCCCTGAATTGGGAGCGTGGAGTCTTACCCACTAGACCACCAGGGAAGTCCCTTAATCTGTCTTATGTCAATTTAATTCTCAGGCCCAGCCAGAGACCTTAAGAGGGTAGAGGTAAAATTTTTGCTTCCATTATATATACATACATATACAATTATACATTTTTCTCATTTATGTATTTATTTCTGTAACTATCTCTATATATTGACACCCATGAGGACACATAGATACCACAATTCCAACCCAGCATTGCAGAGTTTGTTCTAGTTTTCTCTTTCCATATTTGTAACTGAGGAGGATGTCCCCACCCCACCAAGGCTCTGACACATTACGATGGGTTCCATTCCTGCACTGATGCCCTTCTTAACCCTCTTGGGCTACCCTATGCTGGGCTAACCCCTGCCCATGCAAAGCTGTTCTCCCATTGGATGTCTTCCTGACCCTGCTCAGAGTCTAAAACCCTACACTGGGCCTTCCTGCTACACAGATGCCTTCCCCATCCATCGTGGGCTCTGATGCCAGGGCCAGGCCATCCCCCTGTGCTGGCCACTCTCCTCACCCTGTGCTGGCTCTGATGTCCCATGCTGGGTTTCCCCACTCTTCTCTGGCTTTGACTGTCTGTGCTGGGTGATAATCCCCTGCATGGACACACTCTTCACCCTGCTTGTTCTCCAAACTCCTGATGGCCCAACCTCCCATGTAGAAGCCTCTCTCTTCATCCTGCAGAGGCTGACCCCTCTCCCCAGGGGTAAACCCTCCTTAGTCTCTGACTCTGCCCTTGAGCACAGCTGCTCTCTCTCTCTGGCACAAATACCCGCATTGTTGATCCCGCTTAATGGCTTCTGGGCAGAATTGCTGGGGAAGGGAAAAGAAACGGGTAAGAAGAGCTCAGTGACTGTTTTTCATATTTATCAGTTATAACAGACAATGCTGATTGCCTTCACAATAACTCTTCTTTCCACCATCTTTTGTTACTTGCAGCCAAAAGAATTCTAACTGCCCAACTAACCTTACTGATGCCCCTCTCTCAGCATACAGCCTTGCTTCTTTCTCAGAGGCTACACAGGCTTTTCCTACTCTTCTATCCACATCCCTTAAGGCACAACACTACCTACATCTCCACAGTACTCTATCTTCTTTCCCATAATTTCCAGGCAGTGATATTCTTTCCCTTATTCCAAGGCTAATTTACCCATCATGTTTCTATATACTATTTTCTCCCAGATTCTTAGGGAGTCTGCTTTGGTAAAAGTTTCCTTTATTTCCTTATTTTCAAATTCTGGATTATTATTAGTTCTTTTCTTTAAGCAGAAAAATGGCCAAGTCTCTTCCTTCTTATAAACAAAGATAAACCTTCCTCTGATCAGAAAACATTTAATATGTACATTTTTTTTGATCCAATATAATTCTGCTTCTAAAAGTCACTTATTGGGACTTCCCTGGCGGTCCAGTGGTTAAGACTCCACACTCCCAATGCAGGGGGCCTAGGTCAGATCCCTGGTTGGGGAACTAAGATCCCACATACTGCAACTAAGCCTGTGTGTCGCAACTAGAGAAGCCTGCAGAGCCAAAATAAATAAATTCATTAAAAAATCACTTATTAATTTATTGAATATTTATGAGCACCCAATGTGCCAGGTACCATGAATAAAATGATAAGCAGAAACAGATATCATCCCTGATTTCATGGAGCTTAATGAGACAAATATCAATCAGATAATCACACTAATGAATGCATTATTGCAAATTGAGACCTTAATGATAAAATGAAATATTATGTACTCATATTTGTTGGTCCCTATTCCACTCTTTCCATGCATTAATTTAATCATAAATAACGTATTATACGTACTATAATATGTATATAGTTTTATTATGCCCACCACTATTATGCCCACTTGCAGAAATGAAACTGAGTCAGAGAGAGGTTAAGTAACTTGTCCAAGGTCATACAGCCAATAAGTGATAGAGTTGGAATTGAAACCCAAATTGTCTGGCCCCTGCTCTTAACCATTATGCTATACTGGTCCTTACAAGTAGCTATGAAGAGGGATCTTTTTTTTTTTTTGATTAAAAAAAAAATTATTTATTTATTGTTTCTGTCTGTGTTGGGTCTTTGTCGCTGCGCACGGGCTTTCTCTAGTTGCGGCGAGCAGGGGCTACTCTTCGTTGCAGTGCGCGGGCTTCTCGTTGTGGTGGCTTCTCGTTGCAGCGCACGGGCTCTAGGCACGCGGGCTTCAGTAGTTGTGGCACGTGGGCTCAGTAGTTGTGGCTCGTGGGCTCTAGAGTGCAGGTTCAGTAGTTGTGGCACACAGGCTTAGTTGCTCCGTGGCATGTGGGATCTTCCCAGATCAGGGCTCGAACCCATGTCCCCTGCACTGGCAGGTGGATTCTCAACCACTGCACCACCAGGGAAGCCCGAGGAATCATTTTTTAGTTTTACTTTATTTTATTTTTTATTTTTCGCTGCCTTGAGTCTTCGTTGCTGCTCACAGGCCTTCTCTAGTTGGGGTGAGCAGGGGCTACTCTTCGTTGTGGTGCATGGGCTTCTCACTGTGGTGGCTTCTCTTGTTGCAGAGCACGGGCTCTAGAGCACAGGCTCAGTAGTTGTGGCACATGGGCTTAGTTGCTCCGCAGCATGTGGGATCTTCCCAGACCAGGGCTCAAACCCGTGTCCCCTGCATTGGCAGGCAGATTCTTAACCACTGTGCCACCAGGGAAGTCCCAGAAAGAGGGATCAATGAGGATATCCAACAAAGAAAACTGATCTAGACAGGAGCTTTCTGAGGAAGTACTGCTTGAGCTCAGACCTCAAGTTTGAGTAGGCATTAACTCTGCAAAGTGGGTGGTGGTGGCAGTAGGAGAAGCAATCATTTCACCTAGAGGGCAGAATGTGCAAAGGCCCTGAGGCAAGAGGGAGCATTGCACAGTGAAGAAATTGAAAGGCCAATGTAGCCAGAATGTAGAAAGCAAGGGAAAAGTGGGACATTATATGGCTAGAGAGGTAGTCTAGGCCAGATGAAATGGGGCCTTATTGGCCCTTAGGGATTTTGTTTTTCATCCTAAGAGTAAGAGAAAGCCATGAAGATAAGGATTGGGGAAGCAGGGATCAGTTTTCTTTGAAAAGATTACTCAACTCCAGTTTAGACAGTGAATTATAGGGGAGTCACAGTACATGTGGAGATGAGGCTTGTGATATCTTGAGGGTGGTAAGCTGACTTAGGGTGGTGACAGTGGAAATGGAGGGATGTGGAGAAATATTTAGAAAGTCAAATTGATAGGACTGGGTAGAAGATTAGATATGAGTGGTGAGAAGTTGTAGGTTTTAAGGACGACCCCCTCCTGTATGTAATCTGTCAATAAAATCAGTTAATGTATCTTCTAAATATCTTTCTTTCTAGCTTAAAACACCATTTATTGAGATAGGGAATGTGGAAGAAGATGAGGAGGTTTGGGGAAAAGATTACTGAGTCTTGGACGTGCTGACTTTGCAGTGCCTTTGAGACATTCACGTGGAGATATTAACTGACCTGGGCTAAAGTCATACACTTGGCAGTTATTATATGGATGGCAAATGAAGCTGAAGCATGGATAAGTTTGCCTAGGGGAAGAAAATTGATTGAAAAGAGAAGGGGGTCTAGAGCTGATATTTCAGAAAGCCCAACACTGAATAAGTCTGAGTACAGCAAAGTGCTAACTTTGTAGGCCTGTATTGATCAAACCCTGCACATTCCAAAGAAAGGCTTGTTTTTAGAACTGTTCTTGATTGACTCCTGGGAGATGATAACCTCTGAGCCCTTGGAATACTCTGCCTGTAAGAATGGTTTGTATGCCTGAGGCCTTGGGCCACACTGTATCACTTTGACTGAATAGTTTAAGCTATCAATGTGATTTATGCTGATCATCTGTTTTAGTATGCCTGAGGCCTTGGACCATGATGTATCAGTTTGGAATTTGAGCAGCTGAGGTCAGTTATGTGGGTGATCCATGCCTATGTGACAGACCTTCCCCCAAAATAAAAACCAAGGCTTGGGTGAACTTCCATTTGGCAACACTGCACAAAGGTGTTGTCACACATCATTGCTGGGAGAATTAGTGCCTGTGCAACTCCACTGGGAGGAGACACCTGGAACCTTGTGCCTGTTTTCTTCTGGAATTTTCTCCATGGACCTTTTACCTTTGCTGATTTTAATCTGTATCATTTCACTGTAATACACCATAACCATGAGCATACCAACTTTTCTGAGTCCTATGAATTCTTCTAGTCTGTTTTTGGGGACCCTGACACAGTATGTAAAAGAAAAACAGCAGTCCAAGAAGTAGGAAGAAAACCACCAGAGTATGGTGTCATGAAAGCCATGGAAGTAAGTGATTCCAGAAGGGGGAATTGTCAAAGGTGTGAAATCCCATGGAGAAAACAAGTAAGCTTAGGAATAAAATATGTCTACTGGATTTAAAAAACATGGAGGTCCTTGATGACCTTAGCAAGAGCTGTTTTAGTAGAGTGATGGAAATGGGAAGCCAGGCCAGAGTAGATTGAGGAATAAGTGGGATGTGAGGAAACAGAGAACTTTAGACAGAGAAACAAATTTGAAAAAAAAGATTGCAGGTTAATTTACCTTTATTTATAGTAGCAAAATACATCAAACATAATCTAGTTATTTAATAACCTAATAAGAACCCTTTGAATTTATATATTAAAAATTTTTACAATGGGTATACTTGTTGAATCAGCAATTCTATCTTTAGAAATAGTCATAAAAATAACTATAGACATGCAAAGTATTATTCATCACAATGCTTATCACAGTATTGTTTATAATAGCAAAAAGTTGAAAACAACCTTATTGTGTAAGAACAGACAGCTAATATATTACAGTACACTCACATTATGAAGTCTGTTTATTGTCTAAATTGGAATGTATCTTACTGGTTGCAAGAATTAGAGATAATGTGTGTGAAATCACTTTGTAAACTGTAAACTGCTGTTCAAATGTCCTGTTTATTACTGGGATTAACAATGTGCCCCCAGAAGGCCTTAGAAACATAGAAAAGCCAAAGAGCTAGCAATTAGACTCAGAACTCTGCCATTTGTCCCTCTTTTCTTGGTACTAGTGATTCTCAAACTCAGACAACTTGGCACCTGGAAGTCAAAGGGCGCTTTGCACAACATCATGAAATGCTGAGAAGTGAACTTTATTTTTTCTAAGATCTTGTTTTTAATTATCTTAAGCCTTATGATCACAAAATCTACAAATTTGTGCTGATGGTGTATCTCCCCTACTTTGTCTAATGAGTTTGCAAAGACACCATTACCAATCACATATATACAGGAGTTTTATAGTTTCATGTCATTTTGAATAGCTGTTTAAAGACAATCCTGAATTATAACTCAGTCTCACTCAGATAGTAAAGGATTTAAAAGCAAAGTTTAACTTGCGATTATATCTTGTCACACTGACTTTTAAAAGCCTCTGACCTTATAGATCATCTATAAAATGTGTGAAGTGTTAAATATTCTTTGACATTTTACATAAACCACAGTAAAATGCCTTTCGTTAAGTAAAAGGCAACATTTTACTTATTTATTTTTATTTCTTTTTCTCTTTCCTTTTTGGACGCACTGCGTGGCTTGTGGAATCTTAGTTCCCAGACCAGGGACTGAACCTGGGCCCTCGGCAATGAGAGCGTGGAATCCTAACCACTGGACTGCCAGGAAATTCCCAAAAGGCAACATTTTGGATACAGGGAATTTTGGATTGGCATAGTTAAGACCAAAAAGATAAAATGGATATTTCTACCTTGTCTTCAGCCCTTTAAAGCCTAATGAACACAAACTGAAATGCAGGTGAGTCTTGCTCAATTGTATGAGACAACAAAGCCATTTTCCCAGTATGTAAATATTATACTCAAATAATCAGTTCTATAAATCTAAATTAAAACCAATATCCTATAGGTTTTGAGATGGCATTCACCATCTTTGTGAAAAGTTCGATATTACCAATCAAGTCTGATTATATCTTTAGAAGAGGGAAACAGTGACAGTACTTGCTGAACTGGAATTCCTATCAAAATTCAAAAAGCTCATCATATTAATTTAACCACAGCCAATCTTATTTAAATCAGGACTATCCAAAAAAAATTCTGTCAGCCACTCATGATCTGAATTCTGGTATGAGATCAATTTAAATATGTTACACATAAAAGAAGTTGAGACATTTCTGTTTTGTAAGAAAATAAGGCAGTGGGCCAACTATTACTCATTAGAAGCTTTGAGATAAGCTATCAAGTCTGCCCTTTCTGTCTTCTTCTTAATGCTAGCGCAGATCATTTTTTTCCAGGGATGTACTTCTTAGGATTCTCCAAATACATTTCTCCCCAGGTGATGCCCTTGTTCTTGTTGGCATCAGTGTAAGAGAATCCCAGGGGCCTGACCTGTCTTCCATCCAGGACCATTTATTATGCTTGCCTTACTTTTCCATGGTGTGGCACTGGGCATATTTCTGGACAAAAATCTTGCCCTTCTCAACATCACCCATTTTAATTTTGGTTTTTTGACATGTGCTTTAGGAAGGTCCTTGCTCTGAAGTTGGACTTCCTGCTAAGTGCAAGGATATGCTAATCCAAGGTACATGTGCTTATGTACCTGTGTTCAGAGAAGTGAACTTTAAATCACAAGATGTCCCCTTTATATCCCCTGGCCTTACCCACTCATGATTGCTAATATGGCACATTAACAGAAATTCCCCAAATCTTTTTTTTTTTTGGCTGTGCCACGTGGCTTGTAGGATCTTAATTTTCTGACCAGGGACTGAACCTGAGCCTTTGGCAGTGAAAGCATGGAGTCTTAACCACTGGAATTCCCCAGAAATGCCCCAGATCTTAACCGCAGCTCAGCATTCCTCTGCTGGTCCTCATGACCTCTTCCATTCCTGCTGATGGCCGTAGTTGCTCTGTCCAAGAGTGGCAGAACCAGCCATTGCAAACCTTCACCCTATTCATGGGCTACTCTGCCTCACTGTTGCCAACCTGCTGTGCTCTCACCATTGCTCACCTAGCTATGTCATTCCCAGTGCTCTTTCTCTTTTCTGGACAATTGTAAAGTTCTTTTCACTTCTGGTTACCAGCAGTATCAGGGCAGTTTTCTCCACAGCAGAGCTTCTAGGCATCTACTGATAGCTCTCCTTTATTTCAGAACTGTGTTTTTCTTATAATGTTTGGGCAAGCCGGTCAGGGGTAAAAGATAGCCTAGGTTAGGGGAATGGCTGGATCCTTACACTTGCTGCTCAGTTCAGCCCACAGAATGGTTTCTCGTCTTGAGATTTTTCTCTGAGGTATCTTTGTTTCTCCCTCCAGTTCTGCTCCCTTCATGAACCTTTAGGTCTGTCTACTTTTACATTCATTTCATGTTTACCATGCGCCAGGTACAGTTAGCACTTTACAAATATTTAATTGTCAGCCTTGAAGTAGATCCTACTAGTAACAAAAGCCCTTTTACAAATGAGGAAACTGAGGCAAGCGAAGTGAGTTACCCCAAATCACACAGCTAGTAGGTGGTGGAACGAGGCTTCAAACTAGGCATTCTGGCTCCAGCACAGACTCAACCTCCATGCAATACAGTCTCTCCATCAGACAGGTTTATCCATATCATACATCAGTCTTATGATTTCACAATTTCTCCTGCAAGAATTCTGGGTTTCCATTGCAAATTGAGAATGCAGCTGATTCAATGTCCCCAAGTACTCCATGACAATTTAATTCCAGGCACTGCATTCTCAGAGCACACAGTAAATTATATTGGTGGGGGGACAGTTTGCTCTCTATAAAATTATATCGTTTTCAAAAACAACACTTTTGGGCTTCCCTGGTGGTGCAGTGGTTAAGAATCCGCCTGCCAATGCAGAGGACACGGGTTCGAGCCCTGGTCCGGGAAGACCCCACTTGCTGCAGAGCAACTAAGCCTGTGCGCCAAAACTACTAAGCCTGTGCTCTAGAGCATGTGAGCCCCAACTACTGATCCCATGTGCCACAACTACTGAAGCCCACGCACCTAGAGCCCATGCTCCACAAGAGAAGCCACTGCAATGAGAAGACCGTGCACCACAACGAAGAGTAGCCCCCGCTCACCGCAACTTGAGAAAGCCTGCATGCAGCAATGAAGACCCAATGCTGCCAAAAATAAATAAGTAAATAAATAAAAATTTTTAAAAAGTGTTTAAAAAACAAGCAGTTTTATACTAGATTTTTATAGTATTTATTTATTTTTTGGCTGTGCTGCACGGCATGTGCCGAACCCATGCTCCCTGTAATGGAAACATGAAATCCTAACCACCGGACCATCAGGGAATTCCCTTGTACTAGATTTTAATAAAGGCAAGTCGTAGCAGGCATCAAAAGCTTAAGAAAAATGCAAGGAAACAAAGACTTTGGTTGAGAAATTTGGTCCACTAATTTGTTTTTTTGAAGTGAATTTGGAGAAAAGTCTTTATTTGCTCTTTATTATATATACACCTTATTTTTCACCACCTGTACAGATACCACCCTGGTTCAATCCACCATTATTCCTCGGCTGAAATATTATTGTATTAGCAACCTAACTGGTCTTCCTTCTTCCACTCTGACCCCCTACAAGGGAGTTCTACAGTAAACAGCCACAGTGACTCTTTTCACAACTTTGGGTCTTTGATCAAAACTCATCCAAGATTTCCTATCTCACTCAGCATCTTAAAACTGGAATATGAGTATTCGGGTACTACAGTGGAGGAAATTTTTCCAAAGGGTACACAAGGATAGTTTTAAGAGATTTAATTTTATATTAATTCATATATATATATACACATATGTATACATGCATTTTTTAATGCAGTGCTCATGTCAATAAAAATGAAAAATGGAATTGATACAGGACTTTATCTCTTCCTAGTAATGTTATATACATCCATGCCTACACAAACTAAAAAAAAACTATGTCATCTCATTAAAAGACAGTCCCAATTAACATTTTACTTTTCATGTTTAATATTTATTTAATGAAATAGAACATTTTTGATCATGTACTTTTAAACTGGATGACGATGTTTGTTAAACTACTTGTTTACCTTTCCATTGGATAGATTTAAAAGTAATGTGACAATTAAAAAATGTTGGTATTGCAAAATGTCAGAAATGGCACTCTTTGCAACTATTTACACTCCTGATGAAAAATGTTAAGAATCAACTTATGATGTTCGAGGGAGAAAATAGTTTTTCTAAGTTCTTTTCCCGGGCACAGAAGTTTAAAAAGTTGAAGGCCATTTCTGTATATGACCTGGCTCCTTTACTATTATGTCATATTCTACTACTCTTTCCCCCTTCAAGCCACTCCAGCCACACAGACTCTTTGCTGTTCCACTTACAAGCCAAGACTGTGCCTCAGGCCCTTTGTACTTACCGTTTGTTCCTCTGCCTGGAACACTCTTCCGCAAGAGAACCACAAGCTTGTTCACCTATCAGCCGAGGCCTTCCCCAATCATCTCTAATCTCTTTTACTCTGCTTTTTTTTTTCATAGCATTTATCACTCCCTGCATATATTTATGTCACTCTTCCTCCAGACTGCAAACTCCTTGAAAGTAAGGATCTCCTTTGTTCTTTGCTGTAATCCTAGCATCTCTAAAACACTACCTGACTCATAGTAAGAGGTCACTATTTTTGAACGAATAAATGAAAAATGTTTCGAGGTGGTTTAAGGACTTTTACCAGCTCAAGAATAACGGTTTCTTGGGAACACTGTCAGAAGAGGAAAGCACTTCACAATCCTAACATTAAAACAGCCGTAGTACTGGTTTCTCAATAAAGACCCTTCCTGAAAGCTTCTATTACCGACACTGTTAAGGCATTTGCAACCCAACTCCCGCCAGGGCACTAAGTGAGACTCTCAGGACATAATACTGGTTAGATCGTGACTCCCCAAACTGACGCACATCAGAATCAGCCAAAGCGCTTTCAACATTCATGAGCTCACCCCCACTTCCTGATGTAGGTCTGGGGTGTGGTCCTGGAACAGCTCTGCTTTGAAAAAGCTTCTCAGTTGATTGGTTTTCGGAAGCGTAGCAACGTCAGAGAATCAATCACCTTAAGAAGCTAAAAATAGCTGCTAAAATAGCTGTTTTTCCTCATTGGGTCTTTTCAGCCTATTTCTGGTACGCCACCAGTTAAAAACAAAAATCCTCACTTTACTGCTCCCCTGAGACACAACCATCCAAAGGAACGCGGCCAGTTAAAGCACAGCGACCCAGGAGGTCGGCACCTCGGAGCCAGGAGGCCAAGGCGTCTGACCCCGCGCCGAGTGAGGTTTCGGCGGAGACGCGCCCGCCTCTGGGGACCTCGCCGCCAGAGAGACACTCCGGCCTTCCACCCTTGCCCGCTCTTCCCCGCACCATCGCCGCGGCCGAGCTCTTAACCACCCAGACCAAAGGTAGTTCAGCGTCAAGAGCCTCTGACTCTAAACCCTCACTGCGAGCCGAACTGCAACGGGGCGGACTCCATGCGCCGGCCACGGAGGTCAGGAAGGGCGGCCAGAACGTCTGCGCGCCCGCGCCCCAAGTTCCCGCCTCCCTCCGGAGGACGTCCGTGCGTACGTGCGCGCGCCGCGCCCGCCCTCTTGCAACAGCGCGACGCGAGGGTGGGGGCGCCGCGTGCGCGCGCGTTCTCGTTCCTTCGTTCGCTTGCCTGCTCGCTCTCGGCGGCCGCTCTCGTTGCGGCTGCGGCTGGGGCTGGGGGCGGCGGCGGCTGCGGCGGCGGCGGGCGGCGCGGGGCGGTCCGGCGGGTTCAAAGAGGAAAACATGGCGGAAAACAAAGGCGGTGGCGAGGCTGAGAGCGGCGGCGGGGGCAGCAGCAGCGCGCCGGTAACTGCCGGGGCCGCCGGGCCCGCGGCGCAGGAGGCGGAGCCGCCTCTCGCCGCGGTGTTGGTGGAGGAGGAGGAGGAGGAAGGCGGCAGGGCCGGCGGGGAGAGCGGCGCGGCCGGGCCCGACGACGGGGGGGTGGCCGCGGCCTCCTCGGGCTCGGCCCCTGCAGCCTCAGTGGGCCCTGGAATTCCCGGGGGGGCGGTATCGACGCCGGCCCCAGCTCCGGCTTCGGCTCCTGCTCCGGGTCCCTCGGCGGGGCCGCCTCCTGGTCCGCCAGCCTCGCTCCTGGACACCTGCGCCGTGTGTCAGCAGAGCCTGCAGAGCCGGCGTGAGGCGGAGCCCAAGCTGCTGCCCTGTCTTCACTCTTTCTGCCTGCGCTGTCTGCCGGAGCCCGAGCGCCAACTCAACGTGCCCATCCCGGGGGGCAGCAACGGCGACATCCAGCAAGGTGAGCGGGAGGCCCGGCCCGAGGTCTGGGCCGAAGGGGATTTGCGGTGCCGAGGAGGATCTGAGGACGGAGGTGTTCGGGCCCGGGGCTGCTCGGACCGGCGTAATCCTAAGGGGTCTGAGGTGAAAGACACGGCTCCTGGGACAGTTTCCCGAGAAGCTGGATCTCCAGAGATACGGGGAGGGTGAAGGGAGGGGTGCCGGCTGCGAGAGGCTGGGGGAGGGGACACCGGCTGCAGGGGAGGTTCGCGATGTGCGGATACGGGCCGGGAAGGGGTGGACTCTGGTCGAGCGCAGGTTCGGGAGCCGGTGGAACGGACTGTGAGAGAAGAGGGGGTCTGGGAATCCGCTTGTGAGAAGCATTTTGGAGGAAAGGCCTAGGCGCGAGAGGTGTTGAGGTGTAGTAGTTCAGAGATAAGGGCAGTAAGGATGAATTGCCTTAGAGGGAGAGGATTTGATCTGTTCAAAGCTAGGGGAAAGAAGGACTAGGGAGGTTAAAGGGCATTAGAGAATTTGGGGCTACGAGAAGCCGTCTAGTAGAGAGTAATTTTAGGATGACATTGAGAAGGAGGAACTCTGGAAGCAAAATAGCTGTGAGGGGCCTGCATGGATAGGGAAAAATCTTAAGGTTTAGGGGTGAAGGAGAAATGAACTTTGAAGGGAATTGGGGGTTAGGGAGAGCTGGGCATGAATTTCAGTTCCTTGTACATTAATGAACACTTAGTGTTTCGGATACTGTGCTAGAATTGGATAAAATACTCAATGAGGAGCTCATTCACAGTCCAACGTAGGGGAAACAAACATATAAGGTACAGCAGTGGAGGTGGGTCCTTGGTACAGTGGTTGTGGCACAATCAAGAGAAGGTCAAGGAAACTTCACTGAAAAGGAAACCCTTGAGTAGGTTTCTTGAAGGGTGAGTAGCTCCCTGGGTTGGAGAGTTTTCAGGGCACAGGGCACCTTACACATCCCTGGAGCTAAGCAATGTGTAAGGTGATTGGTGGAAATTAGGTTGGTTTGATGGGCTGAATAGGTAGGGGGTCTGCAGTGCCTTATCTGAAACCCTTGAGACCAGGTGTGTTTTAGACATCAGAATAGGTTGGAAATTTTTCTTTTTCCTGGTAAGGTCTCTAACACTACTGCGGGGTCTGGGTTAACAACTCATTATCAAATATTAATGTTTCTGCAGTGAAGTGTGTGAATATCATTCTAATGGGATAGACCAATAACCTCCTGCAATTCAGAGTGGTTGTGTTGCAGAATTATGAAAGAACTTTAAAATTTCAAAGCTTTTGAATTTTGGAACTTCAGGTACGGAAGGGATTGTGGACTTGTACTAAAGGGTTTGGGATTCATCCTGTAGAATGTATCCTGTACAGTGTAGATAGATTAAAGGGAGTCCCTAACAGATTTTTGTATCAGGAAGGTAAAAGGATCACATTTATGATCTAGAAAGATCACTTGGGGGCACATTGAAGGGTAAGGGAAGAAAAGATCCAAGGCAGGGCCAGTTAGGAGAATCCTGGCAGTAATCTAGGGGAGAAGTTAGCATTTGGAGTAGGTAGTAAAGGACTGATATAAGGTGATAAAGAAGGAAGTGTTTTGGTATGGGGGAAAGGTATGGACTTTGGGAGAAACATTTGAGTTTGGATGCCTACTTTGTCACTTCCTACTTGTTACTTGGACAGATTAATTTTACAAGGACAAAATTACCTACCTCATACAGTTATTGATAGAATGAAGTGTGTTAAGTGACTAGTACATGCTAGTTATTAGTGAAATGGCAGCTAGTTTATTATTAGTGGTAACTAATCGTAAGTAGCTGTGGGAATGGATATGAGAGGCCAGTTGAGACGAGTGAGAGAGACACACATGTCTAGGCCAAGTTCCAGGTTTCTTGTTTGGTGGGTGGCAGTGTCATTAACGCAAATAAAAGAATTCAGGCACAGAAGCAGGTGTGTGTGGGGTGGAGGGAGGATATAGTTATTTCAGTTTTGGGTTTGAAGTATTATTGAGATCTGCAGGTAAGAATGTTAAGAGTAACGGTTTGATTGATGGAGAAGATTCTAAATCATAATGGGTATGTAGAGGGTGGATAATGGGTGTATAACTAACTGCTCATGGCCTCACTGAGTGTAGTAAGACATGTAGGATTCAGTGTTCTTGTGGGAACCTGGATTAGGTGAGAGATTTAGAGTAAACACAAGATGAAAATTGTGTTTGATTGATGTGGCTGAGGGACTGAGGTTATGAAATTAGCTCTGTGTTACTTATGCAGGAGAGAGAATAATAATGTGTAAATTCCCTCTTCATTTCTCCATCTTTTGTTTTTGAACTAGGAGAAATAAGTAGATGGGACTAAATACTGTCAATCTTAAGGCAGTGTTGCTTTCTAACTGGTATCTAAAACAAATTAAGTCTGGAAGCCATCATGTTTTTAGGCAGGGAGTCTAGAAAGTAACTTAGTATCAACTCCTGTATGTATCCTTTGCTTTGCTGTTTAAAAAAATGGAACATGCTGTTCTGGAAGTAACACTGGATTTGGAGTCAGGGGACATAGTTCTGCCCCTTAATTGTTTTCTGGTTCCCTCAGGTTCATGTTTCTGTCCTTCAGCTTCTTTATCTCTACATGTAGCTAATAGTCCTTCACTTATATCTCACTAAATCGTATTAAATAATGAAAGTGAAAATGCTTTTATAAACTGTGAAATGCTTTGCAAATGTAAGGTATTATTGAACAGCCTGTGATTCCATTTCTGGTCTGGGTACCCATGGTTGGTAGTTTAGTTCACCATCTTAAGTGGTCCCGAAACAATGACATTACCCTCCCTTCTAATGGACTTTTTTTCTGTTTCTCTAACACACCAGAGTTATTCAAACCTTTTAGCTGTTCCCTTCAGATTGATGATTCTCCAAGTGTGGTTTCTGGACTAGCAGCATCAGCATCATTTGCAATCTTGTTAGGAATGCAAATTCTTGGGCCCCACTCAAGACCTTCAAACCAGAAATCATTTTTAGTAAGTCCTCCAGGTGATTTTGATGCACACTAAGTTTGAGAACCACTATTCTTTTTTTTATATATATAAAATTTATTTATTTATGTATTTATGGCTGTGTTGTGTCTTCGTGGCTGCGTGCAGTCTTTCTCTAGTGGCGGCGAGCGGGGGCTACTCTTCGTTGCGGTGCACGGGCTTCTCATTACGGTGGCTTCTCTTGTTGCAGAGGATGGGCTCTAGGCATGCGGGCTTCAGTAGTTGCGGCACGTGGGCTCAGTTCTGGCATGTGGGCTCTAGAGTGCAGACTCAGTAGTTGTGTCACAGGGGCTTAGTTGCTCTGTGGCATGTGGGACCTTCCCGGACCAGGGCTCAAACCCATGTCCCCTGCATTGGCAGGCAGATTCTTAACCACTGCGCCACCAGGGAAACCCCAAGAAAACCACTGTTCTTAAGTGAAGGGCTCCTCACTTCAAATGTTGCCTCTGCAGAAAGACCTTCTCTTGATCACTGTTTTTTTTTTTTTTTTTTTTTAAGGGCTTTATTTTTAAAGAGCAGTTTAGATTTACAGCAAAATTAAATGGAAGATATGGAGATTTCCCATATATCCCTTCTCCCCAGACCTACATAGCTTCTCCCATTATCAACATCCCTCACTAGTGTGGTACATTTTTTAGAGTTGATGGCCCTACATCATAATCACCCAGAGTCCACAGTTTATGTTAGGGTTCACTATTAGTGTTGCACAATCTAAGGGTTTGAACAAATGTATAATGACATGTTTTCATCATTATAATATTATACATAGTATTTTCACTGCCCTGAAAATTCTGTGTCTGGCTGCTCCTTTTAAGGTACAGTTGGCTCTCTGTATCTGATGGGGGTTTTGGAACCAATCCCCTGAGATTGCTGAGGGACAATTGTAGTCCTCCAGGTCACTCTTTGACATATTATCTTTATTTCTTCATAGGACAGCTAAAGTCCAGAATGTTTACTTGTTTTTGTTTACTCATTTGTTCCTTGTTTCCCACTAGAATATTGTAGAGTGAATGTTCAATAAATAACTTTTGGATGAATAAGAATCATCTGGAGAGCTTTTTAAAATACCATTTTGGGAGTTTCAGAGACTGTTTCAATTGACTTGGGGATGACACTAGGATTTGAATTTTTAACAAGTATCATGTGATTCTGATTCTGGAACCTGCCACACTTTGAGAGACATGGATTTAAATATTTTGAGGAGAAAGACTGATTTATGTGCTGTTGGAATATTTGGAAAAGGAAAATCAAAATAGATAATTTAGTTAATATTTGTTGAATCTCAATTGTGAGCTTTTTAAAGTGCTTTTGTGACTTTTATTTTTTTAGGTTTATTTCAGGTTCAGTCAGAATAGCTATCAGTAGTGGGTATGTACAATCTACAATGTATCAGTAAAAATACAAATATGTATTGATGCATCTGAACAGCCTCTCAAATGAACTCTTGAAGGAGGTGAGACTTTTGTAGTAAGGCATAGACAGCATGGTGATGTAGATGATTACCTGGATTGGGAATAACTTGCATTGGGTTCTGCTGTTAATATGCTGTGTAGCCTTGGGCAAGTCACCTAGACAGCCTCTCCAGGTTTGCAATATGAAGTTGAGTTCCTATCCAGTAAAATTCTGTGTGATTCTGTTATTGTCTTTTATGCTAACTTTTTATATCTACATAAGTTTAATATTCTCATCTTTTGTGGGGAATAATCAACGTGGAAAAATGATTCTGTTTATGAATCTTCAACTTTTTGTGAAAAGTCTGAGATGTCAACAGTCATGTGGTAAGTGGGAGGGAATAACTCTGGGTATAGTGTGAAGAGCACCTCCTCACAGTGGTCCTGTTTTATCACTGAGCATGGTGAGCCACTCAGGGCAATCTTCTGTTTGAGCTCTTGGAAGTTCTTGTCCCAGGAGTACATGTAATATTTAGCAGTTTGCTAGTTCTGGGTGTGGCTTATCTGTTTTGGGATTTTTTTAGGTCCTACTTTCTCTAATGCTCTGTTTGACATAAACATGTTTGAGTTTTTGAATGATAACATAGTCATCAGCAATCAGTCATTAAAGACGTATCAAAGAAAAACACTTTTTAATATCTTACGGCATTGTGGTTGGTGAAATGCACACAATTCAGGAGTCAGACTGCCTGCATTCATTTTTGAGCTCCTTTATTTACTACTAGAATGACTGTGGATATGTTACTTAACATCCATAAATTGAGAGTAATAATAATAATACCTATTTCATAGTGTTAATTGTGCGGATTAAATGAGTTAATACATTGTAAATTGCTTCATAGAGTGCCTGGCGCCTGGTAAGCCCCCAATAAGTTGTACTGCTGTTGCCTTTGTGATTACCTCTATCTCACAGTAAGCAGAAAAGAAGAGGCAGGAAGGCAAATTGTTGGTGTTTTTCTAGGTTTTTCTGACATCTAATGAAGTAGAGCACACCAGACAAAGTAATTTGTATTCCAAACCTCTCTTCAGCTGCCTAAAACTTACAGTGTAAAAACTTGTAAACTAATGTTCTAAATCCTAAGTTTTTACAAGGTTTAATATCTGTACACCAAAAATTTCAGTTAGGGGAATCTAACTGCTTTTCATTTCCTTATATATACTCCTCTTAGCAGACACTAAATGAGAATAGTACCTTAAAGTAGATTCTCAAAGTTGGTCCATGAAACTCTGAGTTAGGGGATAGGGGGATTGTCTCTGATACCCTTTCAGGTGTTGGCAGAGTTGAAACTGTTTTCATTATAACACTGATTCATTATTTGCCTTATTCACTGTTCTGACGTTTGTATAAATAATACAAAAGCAATGATGGGTAAGACTGCTTGGCACCTTAGCAGGAATTAAGATAGTGCCTCCAAAGCACTCTAAAAGTTATTGTAACTTTACCATCACATACTTAGAGTAAAACCACCGCCACCAACAAAAATTATGTTAGTTTTACTTTTATGTCCTTGATGAAGCAATGAAACTTGTTTTTAAAATATATTTTTTTTAATATTTATTTTATTTTGGCTGCACTGGGTCTTAGTTGTGGCGTGCGGACTTCTTAGTTGTGGCGTGCGGGATCTAGTTCCCCGACCAGGGATTGAACCTGGGCCCCACGCATTGGGAATGGAGTCTTACCCACTGGACCACCAGGGACGTCCCTATTTTAAAAATCTTTATCCTTAATATTCTGTGCGATGAAATGGGGTAATGCATAAAGTGCTTCTGCTGCAGACTGAAGTGCAATAAGAAAAGTACTTGTGCAGTTGTTTGAATTCCAAGTTGAATTAGCTGCTTTTTTTCTTGGAAAATAATTTTTACTTGAAAGAATGAGTAACAAACTGTGGTTTTCAAGAATGGATATTTGGCAGATATTTTCTTTAAAATGAATGAATTGAGCCTTGTCACTTCAAGAGAAACAACTGATGTTGTTATATGTTGCCAGTGATAAAAATTGAGCTTTTAAATGAAAATTAGGATTTTGGGGAAACTTGTATATGCCACCATGAGCTTGACAGCTTCTCAATATTTAAAGGCTTTTCTGATGAGATTGGTAGTGATATTAACACTTTTTTTTTTGATATTGTGCAATGAAATGTCAACATTTGGAAGATCTACATAGTGAACCAGTATTTGCCAAATGACCAGTGCATCATGTTACAAAATCAGGCATAGGAAAAAGATTCAAAGTGCAAAATAGACCAATAGATTTTCATGTAAGGGCGTAGTAAAAGTTCATCACTATAGTTTGAAATTTCACACTGCAACTGATGTTTAAGAAATAAATAAAAACACTTTAAATTTTTTGAATGTATCAAAGAAGAATATCCACAGATTGTCTGAAAAGACTGTTAAAATACTCTTCCCTTTTCTTAAGTACATGGTTATATGAGGCCAAGTTTTCTTTATAGTCTTCAAACAAAACAATCTCTCACAACAGATTAAATGCAAAAGCGTATATACAGACATCTTCTATTAAACTAAACATTAAAGAGATTTAAAAGTGAAATCAGTGCCACTTTTTACTAAAAAATTTTTTTGGTTTTGGAAATTAGTTATTTCTGTTAAAAATGTTATTTAAACATGCAATGTGTTTATTTTTATTTATTATTATTTAATGTGTTTATTTTTAAATGAATTAATAAAATATTTAATTTTAATGAAACATTATTAATTTGCTATTATTTATTACAATTTTAAATATTTTAAAATCTTCAGTTTTTATTTCTAATACTGTACACATGGATAGATAAAATCCATCCAAACAAATGCTTTTTAGGTCCTTGATGATTAAGAATGTAAGAGGGGTTCTGAGACCAAAAAGTTTGAGACCTGCTTCTGCGGTACACAGGCCTCTCACTGCTGTGGCCTCTCCTGTTGCAGAGCACAGGCTCTGGATGCGCAGGCTCAGCGGCCATGGCTCACGGGCCCAGCCGCTCCGCGGCATGTGGGATCTTCCCGGACTAGGGCACGAACCCCTGTCCCCTGCATTGGCAGGTGGACTCTCAACCACTGCGCCACCAGGGAAGCCCAGAGACCTGCTTCTTTAAAGGGGCTATAACCAAGTGATAATGTAAAGTCATTAGGAAGAGTGTCAGACCATGGAATAGTAGAAGGTGGCAGATTCGTGCATTTATAGTCCTTCATTTTGGGGTACCCATCACAGTTCATAAAGAGCTTGCCCCAAATGTAAATGTAAAGAAGAAAAAAGTACTTAATAACTAAAATTGACCTTTTGTAAATAGCGTGCTGTAGATCTGCTGATTTTTTTTTTTCATATTTATTACTGGTTGACTGAGTTCTATCATTTTATTTTCCAGAGGACAAGTTCTGAGGTTGGGATCATGGTGTTGGATACATTAATCTGTGTCTCCTCTCTGGCCACAAATTGTACCTTCATCCTTAGCCAGCTTCCAGAATGGACACTGGTCTCAAGGGAAAGTGGGAAAAAACAAGGATGAATGAACATAAATGCATCATTTTTAGAAAAATATTTAAATTCTATGCCTTTATGATACGTAAATAGCATGAATTACGTGGTTCTAGGGAAAAATACTTTTTGAATGCTTGTTACGTGCGATTTATGTTGTTGCTTCTGTGAATTACTTGTCCACATGTCTTCTATTTTTTTTAGTTTGCTAACGTTTTTTTGTTTTGATTTACAAGAATTCTTGGTAAGTTCTACATACTGATCCTTTGTTGGTTATGTAAATTGAAGATTTGTTCTTAGCCTACTATGGCTTAGTGTGGTAGCCAGCCTCTGAGGTGGCCACAGTGTTCTTCTCTTCTGGTATTCACACCCTTCTTTAGTCTCTTCTCACAGTGACTCAGGGCTTGTTTGGGTGACCAAGAGAGTATAGCAGAATTAACAGTGACTTCTGAGGCTTCATTAAAGGTATACAGCTTTTTCCTTACTCTTTGGATTCCTTGTTCTAGGCAAAAACAACTATCACTCTTGCAGTTCTGTAAAGAACTGGGGTCTGTTAACATCCAGCATCCACTTCCCAGCCATGGGAATGAGCCACTTTGGAGGTGGATATTCCAGCATGGTCAGGCTTTCAGATGACTGCAGTCCTGGCTGACATCTGACTGCAGCCTCATTAGAGGCTCAGAGAGAACCACTTGCCATATCACTCCCAGATTCCTGACTCAAAGAAACTGAAAGATAAGGAATTATTGTTTTACCCCATTAAGTTTTGGGGTAATTTGTTACACAGCAATAAACTAATACACTTGACTTTTCCCTTTACTCTTTAGAGAGCTGTCTTTTGATATATGAGAGGTTTTTTAAAAATCAGTTTTCCCCCCATTTTTCTGCCTTTATTGCTTATTATAAAGCTATAGTAAACTTTGTTATTCGTTAAGGTAATTTCATCCCCCTCCACATATACCTTGTTCATCTTAAAGATTATCTTGACTGATCTTGGCTTTTAGCTCTTAAACATATTAGAATCATGTTGTGAAAGTTCATTTTAAAAACTTGTCAGCATTTTTGTTGGAATTGCTTTGAATATATAGATTAATTTGGGAGAAAATGCAATCTTTACAATATGGTATCTGCCTGTTCAGAAACATTGCATGCCTTTCCATTTGCTTAAATCTTTTATTTTTGAATATTATATAGCTTTTTTCCTAGAAAAGTCTTGTACGTCTTTTATGAGTTATTCTGATATATTTTATACTTTGTTTTTACTATAAATGGCTTCCCTTAAATTACATTTAGCTGTGTTTGCTTTGTTTTCTTGTTTTTCATTTTACTTTTTATTTTTTAAATATCTGAAGTGTACTTATTTCATATTTATATTTGATAATTCCATTATCTAAAGTTCTTGAGGTCCTATTTTACTATTACTTGCTTCTGCCTATTCCTGATTATTGTAGATGGTGTTCTCCAGTGTTTTATAGTTTTGGAGTTTGAGTGTGTTTACTAGGGCTTTAACTATGAACCCTGCCAGACCTGATTTTTGGAAACAAGCCTCCAAAGAGTATTTTGTCCTTGCTTCTGTCAGGTACCACCAGTGAAAAGTCACTGATGTTAATTTTTAGTTTGGTGTTTCTTAGAATTGGCAGATGTTGATTTAGAGTTTACCTTATAGGCTAACCTGTATTTGAAACTTCTCAGGAGAAAATTTTTTCCCTCACTCTGAAACCAGGGAGTGACAGTTTTTTTTTTCTATGCTTATTGTCTGATTTATTTATTTTTTAAGTTTTACTATTATTATTTGCTTATGCACCCTTCTAACTGAGGGTGTAATCTTTCAAGCCTGCCTTATGAGGAGAGTCTTGCTTCTAATTATTTTACACAGGCTTCCCCATTCTTTGTTTACTCCCTTGTTTGTACATACTAAGAAAGAATCGTTAAGAGTAAAATTTCGGAGCCTTTGCATTTTTGAAGTTCTTTATTTTATTCTTCTATTTAAATGGTAGTTTGACTGGATGTGGAATTCCAGGTTCAAATTTGTTTTTCTTCAGAACTTTGAAGGTATCTCCTCCCTTGTTTTAAAGTAGTCAGTGTTGCTCATGCTAGTCTGATTTTGCTCCCTTGTACAACCCCAATTGGGTTTTATTTACCTCTTCTTGGAAACTTTTAATATTTCTTCATCCTTTTCTGGAATATAGTGATTGTTTCTATTTTTTTTCTTTATCATTTTTAAAAGTTCACTGTGCTTTTTCTGTTAGTCTTCTACTCTTCATTTATAGTAAGAAAAAGTTTAAACTTAAAAATTTTTTTCATAAGGATCCTCTCTCTTCATGCCCTTCCCCTTCAGGCCCCCCTTTCTCTCACTCTTTTTGGAACTGTTTCTATTTGAATGTTGGAGCTACTGGGTTCATACTCTCTCCTACGTTTTCTCTTATGCTTTCCTTCTCTTTGTTTTCTTTCTTTTTTTTTTTCTGGCCTCACCACGCTGCTTGTGGAATCTTAGTTCCCTGACCAGGGATGGAACCGGGGCCCTCGGCAGTGAAAGTGCCAAGTCTTAACCACTGGACCAACAGGGAATTCCCCTTCTCTTTACTTTCTTATTCAACTGACATTCTGAAAGATCACCTTGACTTTATTTTCTTTCTTCCTTTTCTCTTTTTTTTAAAAAAAATATTGGTTTATTTATTTGGTTGTGTTGAGTCTTAGTTGCAGCATGTGAACTCTTAGTTGCAGCATGCATGTGGGATCTAGTTCCCTGACCAGGGATCGAACCCAGGCCTCCTGCATTGGGAGCACGGAGTCTTAACCACTGTGCCACTAGGGAAGTCCTTGACTTTATTTTCTAACTTTGTTTTTTTCTTTTTATCCTTATCTCTTCTTGTCTCAAAGGCTTCCTTAAACAGTGGATAATCTTTGGTTCTTTTCCTATTTGAGTGAGGCAATAAAATTCTAATTGGAAGTTCTGTGCTTGTTAATTGTTGGACCTTACTTTAGATCAGGGGTTGGCAAAATACTGCCCATGGGCCAAATCTAGCCTGCTGCCTGGTTGTTGTTGTTGTCGTTTTTCAGTATCTTTATTGGGGTATAATTGCTTTACAGTGTTGTGTTTGTTTCCGCTATGTAATAAAGTGAATCAGTTATATGCATACGTATATCCCCATATCCCCCCACCATGCGTCTCCCTCCCACCCTCCCTATCCCACCCCTCTAGGTGGTCGCAAAGCACCTAGCTGATCTCCCTGTGTGATGCTGCTGCTTCCCACTAGCTATCTGTTTTACATTTGGTAGTGTAGGTATGTCAGCGTTACTCTCTCACTTCGTCCCAGCTTTACCCTTCCCCCTCCCTGTGGCCTCAAGTCTATTCTCTGCATCTGCATCTGCATGTTTATTCCTGTCCTGCCCCTAGGTTCATCAGAACCATTTTTTTTTAGATTCCATATATATGTGTTAGGATACTCTATTTGTTTTGCTCTTTGTCTTACTTCATTCTGTGTGACAGACTCTAGGCCCATACACCTCACTACAGATAACTCAATTTCGTTTCTTTTTAGGGCTGAGTAATATTCCATTGTATATATGTGTCACATCTTTTTTATCTATACCACTGTCGAAGGACACTTAAGTTGCTTCCGTGTCCTGGCTATTGTAAATAGTGCTGCAGTGAACATTGTGGTACACGACTTTTTTTTAAATTTTTAAAAATTTTTTATTTTTGACCATGTTGGGTCTTCGTTTCAGTGCGAGGGCTTTCTCTAGTTGCAGCGAGCGGGGGCCACTCTTCATTGCAGTGCGTGGGCCTTTCACTGTCACGGCCTCTCTTGTTGCGGAGCACAGGCTCCAGACGCGCAGGCTCAGTGGTTGCTCCGCGGCATGTGGGATCTTCCCAGACCAGGGCTCGAACCCGTGTCCTCTGCATTGGCAGGCAGATTCTCAACCACTGCGCCACCAGGGAAGCCCTACATGATTCTTTTTGAATTATGGTTTTCTCACGGTATATGCCCAGTAGTGGGATTGTTGGGTCATAATGGTAGTTCTATTTTTACTTTCTAAAAAAATTTATTTATTTATTTATTTATTTATGGCTGAGTTGGGTCTTTGTTGCTGCGTGCGGGCTTTCTCTAGTTGCAGCAGCGGGGGCTACTCTTCTTTGAGGTGCATGGGCTTCTCATTGTGGTGGCTTCTCGTTGAGGAACACAGGCTCTAGGCTTGTGGGCTTCGGTAGTTGAGGCTCATAGGCTCTAGAGCGCAGGCTCAGTGGTTGTGGCACATGGGCTTAGTTGCTCCGCGGCATGTGGGATCTTCCCAGACCAGGGCTTGAAACCGTGTCCCCTGCATTGGCAGGCGGATTCTTAACTGCTAAGCCACCAGGGAAGCCCTTATTTTTGGGTTTTTAAGGAACCTCCATACTGTCCTCCATCGTGGCTATATCAGTTTACATTCCCACCAACAGTGAAAGAGGGTTCCTTTTTCTCCACACCCTCTCCAGCATTTATTGTTTGTAGAGTTTTTGATGATGGCCATTCTGACCGGTGTGAGGTGATACCTCACTGTAGTTTTGATTTGCATTTCTCTAATGATTAGTGATGTTGAGCATCTTTTTATGTTTGTTGGCAATCTGTATATCTTTGGAGAAATGGCTATTTAGTTCTTCTGCCCATTTTTGGATTGGGTTGTTTGTTTTTTTTGATATTGAGCTGCATGAGGTGCTTGTATATTTTGGAGATTAATCCTTTCTCAGTTGCTTCGTTTGCAAATATTTTCTCCCATTCTGAGGGTTGCCTTTTCGTCTGTTTTTACGGTTTCCTTTGCTGTGCAAAAGCTTTTACGTTTCATTAGGTCCGATTTGTTTATTTTTGTTTTTATTTCCATTTCTCTAGGAGGTGGGTCAAAAAGGATTTTGCTGTGATTTATGTCATAGAGTGTTCTGCCTATGTTTTCCTCTAAGTTTTATAGTTTTATAACCTTACATTTAGGTCATTAATCCATTTTCAGTATTTTTATGTCTGGTGTTAGGTAGTGTTCTAATTTCATTCCTTTATATGTAGCTGTCCAGTTTTCCCAGCACCACCCATTGAAGAGGTTGTCTTTTCGCAATTGTATACTCTTGCCTCCTTTATCAAAGATAAGGTGACCATATGTGCGTGGGTTTATCTCTGGGCTTTCTATCCTGTTCCATTGATCTATATTTCTGTTTTTGTGCCAGTACCATACTGTCTTGATTACTGTAGCTTTGTAGTATAGTCTGAAGTCAGGGAGCCTGATTCCTCCGGCTCCATTTTTCATTCTCAAGATTGCTTTGGCTATTCGGGGTCTTTTGTGTTTTACACCACCTTCCTGCTGCCTGGTTTTATATGACTCGTGGGCTAGGAATGATTTTTACATTTTTAAATCATTGAACAAAAATCAAAAGAAGAATACTTTGTGATGTGAAAATTTTATGAAATTCAGATTTGTTTTCATGTTAAATTTTTGTGACACATTTAAGCCCGTTTGTTTATGTATTGTGTATGACTGCTTTCATGCTACAGTGGCAAAATGAGTAGTTGTGACAAAGACTGTATGTGGTATTTATTGCTTTGTAATGACTTTTGGTGCACTACAAATTGCAGTGAAATAGTTATAACTTGATAGGCATATGTATAAGTATAGCATGACATTTACAAAAATATTTGTTACCAGTGCATACTTACCTCTTCAAACAAGAAAAGAGAAATGTGGGTTTCAGATGTTACACTTTTAAGACACAGTGGAATGTGGGTTATTTTCCTTTAATGGCAAAGTGTTTATTATGCACTTTTACCATATAGCTTTGCTAAAAAAGTATAACATGTGTGGGCAATACCAGACTAAGTATGGGACATGATATTCCCAATTCACAGGAAAGCAGTGGACAGAGAAATTAGAAAATTTAGAATGAAATACTTCATCGTGGCAGAATTTCTTAAAAATGAAACCATGGTTTTTTACTTTGAAATATGGTTCAGAAGTAGCATTAGTCATGGCTGAAATTCACAGCTTTCGCTCTTAATGTTGGTTGGCAGGTGATGGTCTCCCTTCTCATGTGCATACAATGTGACTGATTTTGGCTCTTAGGCTTTTGGCTGTAATCCAGGCTGCTTTAACTTTGATCCAATTTTCTTTCTCTGTTTTCCATTCCCTACTTTGTTGTATGGTTTCAAGGTGGGGTATCTGAATTAGTAATGGCAGGAGAGAATTAGATAAGAGTAGGTTTATTTGAATCTGACTAGACTTCATGTTCCTTACCTGTAGAATAATATCAGCTTCAGTTTAAATTTTTTTTACGTTTTTTTAATTTGCTTATAAAATTTTTCTCAGGTAATATTATTCTCTTTTGTTTTTTAAACAAATGAACTGAGGCAGAGAGGTAAAATTTTACCTAAATGTGGCTCTCCCGTGTGGAGAGAGTAGACCAGCCTAAATGCCTTCAGGGGCACCTAGTAGTAAGGCTTACGGGAGTATCAAAGCTTGCCTTACGTAAAAGGAGTAAAATTTAAACTTTAAAAATACTCCTTCCTGATCAGATGATACCAGACTGCCAGTTTTCTACCTTTGCCCTTATTTGGATCTGATTAGTTACTTTTATCTGAGTTGGATATAATTAATTTATAATTAGTTAGAAGTCATAGTTTTAAAAGCTTAACTATTTATGTAAACTTTTTCCTTTAGAGTGTTTCAGTAAGTGATATTGTAATATTTTAATAAGAATTAAACATCATTAGAAGATGGTTGTTCAGAGACACTAGTCTGCCATCTTCTCGGTCTGCTGGCTTCCCAAATAAAGTCGTATTTCTTGCCTCAAAAATAAATAAATAAAAAAAAAGAATTAAACATCATTAGAATGACTAGTATTTTTACTAGTAAGGGAAGAAGGTAAGAGAATTGTCTAGTCAAATTTGGTAAAGTGATTGAAATGCTGAAAAATGGTGATTAGCAAGTTCACAAAAGTCTGTTTAACTGATGGTATAGGTGCCTTCAAAATTTTACTAATTCTGTACCAAACCCATATTATAATATACTTCTGTAATTTACCTACCTGTTCTTCCCACTTCTAAAAACACTCAAGTTTTTACATGTTCAAAATGGAATTAGGTGAATGGTTCTCAGTTGATGTGTCATAGCAGCATGTTACACTTGAGCACTTCACAGGTGTACTGCCAGATTCTGAACAGTGTGAAATTAATTTTTGTTACAGTGGCACATTTGATGTCTGTTTGATCTAACTGTTGAGTCCAGTGTGTCGTTTAACGTGACATAAAACATGACACAACTTGCTTAATCCTTGCAGAAACTTGGGAAAAGACAATCTCATGCCAAAGAAAAGTTGTATGAAAACTTTGCCTTTTCAGTAGAGAGCATGGTCAAGGTAGTAAACAGATTTGCTCATACAGAGTAGTTTTGTGATGGGAGACTAAAATATTGGTTTATTTTTAATGATGTGTGCAGTTTTTAAAGTAAACGTGCTATTGAAATATACATAAATGGAAGTATAAAAATCAAAAGCATATAGTTCAGTAAATACGCATAAACTCATTTGTAAGTCTAGCAACCAGAATGAGAAAGTACGTTATTAGCACCCTATAAGCCTGTACTCTTTGTGTCCCCTTCCTGTTACTACCTATGAACCTAACTTCTAACACCATGGGTTAATATGCCTGTGTTAAAATTTTATTTAAATAGAACTAAACAGTATGTACTAGCTTGTGACTGACTGCTTTTGCTCAGCATTGTGAGATTATTCACATTGCTTATGATGGTAGTTTGTTCATTGCCTTCACAGCATTCATTGTATAAATATACTAAAATTTATTCATCCACTCAAATGTTGGTGATCATTTGAGTTTATAGTTTTTTACTATTATGAATGTGTTCATTTAACATGTCTTTTGGGGGAACATATGCACACATTCTGTTGATTTCGTATCTTAGCGTGGACTTGCCGAGTCATAAGTTGCACATGAGTTCAGCTTTACTAGATATTGCCAAACAGTTTTCTTAAGTGGTTATATCAATTTACACTTCTGCCGTAGTGTTTGAGATTAATTGCTTTATATTCTTACTAAGACATAACATTATCTGTCTTTGACATTTTAGCTGTTCTGATGGGCGTGCAGTGTAGTAGGATAGCATTGCAGTTTAATTTGCACTTCCCTGGTAAACTGTAAAATCGAGCACACTTTTTTATGTTTATCGGCCTTTGGATATCTTTTATTGTGATATGCTTGTTCAAGTTGTGCCCATACTTTTTTTCCTATGGGTTGTCTGCCTTTTCCCAGATGCTTTTGTGGAATTCTTTATATATTCCAAGCATGAGTCCTTTGTCAGATATACATCCTATTCTGTGGCTTGCCTATTTAATTGTATTTTTAAAACTTGAATTTATTTTAGCTTTTTAATAAGTAGTACTTTCACATGGCTCAAACGTTTAAAAAGTATACAGAGCTAAATAGTGAGAAGCCTTCTTTCCACTCCTTGTCCTCATCCAGTTCCTATCTCCCCCAATATATAACATGTGTTAATAATCTATTTGTCCTCCCAGTACATCCAGATGATTTTTGACAGGAGTGCCAAATCCATTTAGTGGGGGAAAGAATAGTTTCTTCAACAAATGATGTTGGAACAACTGGATTTTCCACATGCAAAAGAATAAAGTTGGACCCCTGCCTCCCACCATATTAAAAAAAATGAACTCAAAATGGATCAACAACCTAAATATAAAAGCTAAATGCATAAAACTCTCAAAAGAAAACATAGAGATAAATTTTCATGACTTTGGATTTGGTAGTGGATTCTTAATATAACACCAAAAGCATGAGCAACAAAAGAAAAAGTTGATAAACTGGACTTAATCAAAATTAAAATTTTGTACATCAAAGGACATTATCAAGAAGATGAAAAAACAACCTACAAGAATAGGAGACTCAGATAAGAATCTAGTACCTGGAATATATAAAGAATGCTTACAACATAATTTAGACAAAATTCAATTAAATATTGAGCAAAAGATCTGAATAGACAATTCTCCAAAGAAGACATGTGGCCAATAAACACATGAAAAGATGCTCAAGATCATTAGTCATTAGAGATGTAAATCAAAATCATGAGATACCACTTCACATCTACTAGGGTGTGTCTAATAAAGAAATCAAAGTGTTGGCAAGGATATGGAGAAATTAGAACTCTTGTATATTGCTGGTGGGAATGTAAGGTGGTGCTGCCACTTTGGAAGACAGTTTGGCAGTGATGGTTAGATGGTTATATAACTTTGTGAATGTAGTTCAATGCTGTAGAATTGGATACCTGAAAATGGTTAAAATGGCAAATTTTATGTATATGTATTTTTACCACAATAAAAAGGTACTTTAAAAAACTTTGTTTTTCCTTCCAGAGATTTAAAAACTATATAGACTCAATTCTCAGTATTTGTGAATTCTGTATTTTAGAATTTATCTACTCACTAAAATTTATTTGTAACCCCCAAATCAGTAATTGTGGCACTTTCTCATTTGTGACACGTGCAAAGTGGCAAAAAATTCCAGTTGTTCCATGCATGTGTTCCAAGCTTAGGGAGAACATGGTAATATTCTGCCTTCTTTTCAGCTTTCATGCTGGAAACTCTGGTGCTTCTTGTGGTCTGTTTTGTGCCATGCTTTCCTCATTTTTGTGCTTTTTTGTTTGGTGATTTCACTGCTTAAAATGGCCCCCAAACATAGAGGGGAAGTGCTCTTGAGGATTTTTTTTTTTTTTATCTGCACTCCACATCCCTGGCTTGTGGGATCTTAGTTCCCCGACCAGGGATTGAACCTGGGCCCTGACGGTGAAAGCACAGAGTCCTAACCACTGGACTGCCAGGGAATTCCCTGTCTAGTGTTTTTAAGTGCAAGAAGACTGTGTGCTTTATTGAGAAAATACATGTTAGATAAGCTTTTTTCAGAGATTTATAGTATTATTGGAGTTATAGTGCTTTTGGCTTGAATTCAGTGTTAATGAACCAACATTATATTGGGTTGGCCAAAAAGTTCCTTTGGTTTTAAACTAAAAATAAAAGACACATTTGGGACTTCCCTGGTGGCGCAGTAGTTAAGACTCCGTGCTCCAAATGCAGGGGGCCGGGTTCAATCCCTGGTCAGGGAACTAGATCCCACGTGCATGCTGCAACTAAGAGTTTGCATGCCACAACTAAGGAGCCTGTGAGCCACAACTAAGGAGCCCACCTGCTGCAACTAAGACCCGGCGCAGCCAAATAAATAAATAAATATATTTTTAAAAGGCACATTTTTCATTTTCATCAAGAACTTTATTGAACAACATATTCATCATTTTGTTCCACTACCTTCTGCCATTTTTCAGGCAACTTCATAATTCTATGTTCCCAAAACTTCTTAATCTTTTTGAGCAAAGAACTGTTCCAGATGCCTTTTACAGTCTTCCAGGGAATTGAAATTTTTTCCATTAAGACAATTTTTAAAGACTGAAATAAATGGAAGTTCAAAGATGCAATGTGTGGTGAATATGACAGATGAATCGGAACTTCCCAGCCAAGCTGTAACAGTTTTTGCCTGGTCATCAAAGAAACATGCAGTCTTGCGTCATCCTGATGGTAGATTATGCGTTTTCTGTTGACGAATTCCGGATGCTTTTCGTGGAGTGCTGCTTTCAGTTGGTTTAATTGGGAGCAGTACTTGTTGGAATTAATCGTGTGGTTTTCCGGAAGGAGCTCATAATAGAGGACCCTCTTCCAATCCCACCATATACACAACATCACCTTCTTTGGATGAAGACCGGCCTTTGGTGTGGTTTGTGGTGGTTCATTTCATTTGCCTCACGATCTCTTCCATTCCACATTATTGTGCAGTATCCACTTTTCATTGCCCATCACAATTTGTTTTAAAAATGGAAAGTTTTTGTTACGTTTCAGTAGAGAATTGCATGCAGAAATACAGTCATTTAGGTTTTTTTCGCTTAACTTATGTGGAACCCAAACATCAAAGCGATTAACATAACCAAGCTGGTGCAAATGATTTTCAACGCTTGATTTGGATATTTTGAGTATGTCGGCTGTCTCCCGCGTGGTATAGTGTTGAGTTTCTCAGTGTCTTGATTTGATCGCTATCAACTTCAACTGGTCTACCCGACCGTGGAGCATCATCCAGCGAGAAATCTCCAGCATGAAACTTCGCAAACCACTTTTGACATATTCAGTCAGTCACAGCACCTTCTCTATACACTGCACAAATCTTTTTTTGCATTTCAGTTGCGTTTTTACCTTTCTTGAAATAATAAAGCATAATAGGCCAAATATGTTGCTTTTTTCTTACATCTTCAATATTAAAATGGCTACACAAAAATGCACCAATTTTTTTTTTTTTTTTTTACGGTACGCAGGACTCTCACTGTTGTGGCCTCTCCCGTTGTGGAGCACAGGCTCCGGACGCTCAGGCTCAGCGGCCATGGCTCACGGGCCCAGCCGCTCCGCGGCATGTGGGATCTTCCCGGACCGGGGCCCGAACCCATGTCCCCTGCATCGGCAGGCGGGCTCTCAACCACTGCGCCACCATGGAAGCCCAAAATGCACCAATTTTGATAAGTTTTTTTAAAATGCATGCTGATATGACGGCTGTCACAGTACAGTCTAACAAAACTGTTTCGAATGAAGTGAAAAACGACTAAGTACTACTAGAGCCATCGTATGGAAAAAACCGAACGAACATTTTGGCAAACCCAATATATTAACTAAAGTGTATTAAACAGAAATACACATAAAACAAGGTAGTGTATTGATTGATTGTTTTAAATGTTCTGACCAGAGTCTCGCAGGAACCTAACCCTGTGTTTCTCCTAGTGATGGTTTAGTATCCACTAATGCCTTTTTGTAGCAACTTTATAAAACAACTGCTGTGAATAATGAGACCTGACCCTATGTAAATACAAATAAAAATCACACTGCTGTGTTTAAAATGGATAACCAAAAAGGACCTACTGTATAGCACAGGGAACTTGCTCAATATTATGTGGCAGCCTGGATGGGAGGGGAGTTTGGGGGAGAATGGATATGTGTATATGTATGGTTGAGTCCCTTTGCTGTGCACCTGAAACTATCACAACATTGTTAATTGGCTATACTCCAATATAAAATAAAAAGTTAAAAAGAAAAAAAACCCCAAAATCATTTTTCTGTTTTATGTAAATGGAAACATTAAAATTTTTCATTTATTTTTATTTATTTATTTATTCATTTATTTTTTGCGATACGCGGGCCTCTCACTGTCGTGGCCTCTCCCGTTGCGGAGCACAGGCTCCGGATGCGCAGGTTCAGCGGCCATGGCTCACGGGCCCAGCTGCTCGGTGGCATGTGGGACCCTCCTGGACTGGGGCACGAACCCGTGTCCCCTGCATTGGTAGGCGGACTCTCAACCACTGCGCCACCAGGGAAGCCCCTCATTTATTTATTTTTTTAAAAAGATGTATTCATTTTGGCTGGGACGGGTCTTAGTTGAGGCACACGGGATCTTCGTTGCAGCATGTTTAGTTGTGGCATCCATGTGGGATCTACTTCCCCGACCAGGGATCGAACCCAGGCCCACTGCATCAGGAGTGCGGAGTCTTAATCCACTGGACCAGCAGGGAGGTCCCCAATTTTTTCATTTAAAATTGTATCTTGGAGATATTTTATTTTTTGTTCTGAAATCTATAGTATTTGCATGTAACCTGTTCTTTTATGTACTTTAAATGATCTCTAGTTTATTTATAACATCTAATACAATGTAAATGCTATGTAAATAGTTGCCAGCACGTGGCAAATTAAAGTTTTGCTTTTTGGAATTTTCTGGAAGTTTTTTCTTTGTGAATGTTTTTTATCCATGGTTGGTTGAATCTGCAGATGAGGAACCCGCTGATACGGAGGGGTGATTGTAATTCATACATTTGAAGTGTACAGCTCAATAATGGTTTTTAGTGTATTCAGAGTTGTGTAACCATCACCTCAATTTTAGAACATTTTTATCACCCTAAAAAGAAACCCTGTACCCATTAATGGTCACTCCCCATTTACCCATAATACCCACTCCCAGATCTAGACAACCACTGTTCTACTTTTTTGTGTCTATAGATTTGCCTGTTCTGCACATTTCATATAAATGTGATCATAGAGTATATAGTCTTTTGTGACTGGCTGCTGCTTTTTTTTTTTTTTTTAAAATTTGGCTGCGTCCCTTGACTTACAGGATCTTAGTTCCACAACCCCGTTCAAACCACAACCTTAGTTCAAACCCAGGGCCCCGGCAGTGAGAGTGCCAAGTCCTAACCACTGGACTGCCAGGGAATCCCTGTAACTTCTTTTATTTGGCACAAAGCTTTCAAGGTTCATACATACTGTAGCAGTGTTAGCACATTATTCTTTTTTTAAAAAAATATCAATCTATCTGTCTATCTAATCTATCTAAGCTGGATCTTTTAGTTTTAGTTACGGCATGTGGGATCTCTAGTTGTGGCGTATTGGATCTAGTTCCCTGACCAGGGCCCCCTGCATTGGGAACGTGGCGTCTTAGCCACTGGACCACCAGGGAAGTCCCACATTATTCTTTTTAGGCTTGAATAATACTCCATTTTATGGCTGTCCTATGTTTTGTTTATTTATCGGTTGATGGACATTTGAGTTCCTTCCCCTTTTTGGACTATTATGAATAATGTTGCTGTGAACATTTTTGTACAAGTTTTTGCATGAACATATGTTTTAACTTTTCCTTTTTTCTTAAAAAAAAATTTATTTATTTGGTAGCCCCAGGTGTTAGTTGCGGCAGGCGGGCTCCTTAGTTGTGGCTCGCAGGATCCTTCGTTGTAGCATGCAAACTCTTAGTTGCAGCGTGCATGTGGGATCTAGTTCCCTGATCAGGGATTGAACCTGGGCCTTCTGCATTGGGAGCTTGGAGTCCTGTCCACTGTGCTACCAGGGAAGTCCCTGTTTTAACTTTTCTTTTTTTATTTTAAAGGTTAACAGATTTTCTTTTTTTTTTTTGGCCGCATTGGGTCTTTGTTGCTGTGGGTGAGCTTTCTCTAGTTGTGGCGAGTGGGTGGCTACTCTTCGTTGTGGTGCGCAGGCCGGGCTTCTCATCGAGGTGGCTTCTCTTGTTGTGGAGCACGGGCTCTAGGCGCTCAGGCTTCAGTAGTTTCGGCTTGTGGGCTCTAGAGCGCAGGCTCAGTAGTTGTGGCTCACAGGCTTAGCTGCTCCACGGCATGTGGGATCTTCCCGGACCAGGGATCGAACACTTGTCCCCTGAATTGGCTGGCGGATTCTTAACCACTGTGCCACCAGGAAATTCTCAACTTTTCTTGTATATATATTTAGAAGTGGAATTTTGGGGTTATAATGTAACTCTATACTTAATCTTTTGAGGAACTGCCTGTTTTCCAATGTGTCTAATATTTTGCAGTATCTCGTTAGCAATGTTTATGAAGGTTCCATTTTTTTCCCCATAATCTTCCTAACAGTTGTTATTCTGTCTTTTTTATTAGAGGCATCCCAGTGGGTGTGAGGTGGTGTCTCATCGTGGTTTTGATGTGCATTTTCCTGATGGCTAATAATGTTGAGCATCTTCTCAAGTGCTTATTTACTGTATTAGTATATCTTCTTTGAGGAAATGTCTGTTCCGACTTTTGCCCATTATTTAATTGGATTATTTGATGTTATTAGGTTGTCAGAGTTCTTTATATATTCTGGATAGTAAACCCTTATATCTGACTTGAACGTATCTTCTGTCTTTCATTTTTTCGATGATATCATTTGCCACACAATTTTTTTTAACATCTTGCTATTTTTTTATTGTAGAAAAAGATGTAACAAAATTTGCCACTTTATCCATTATTAAGTGTACATCTTTTTGGCATGAATTGCATTCATAGTGTTGACAGCACAAAAACTTCTGTGCTGAAGTCCAATTTAATATTTTTTTCCTCTGCTTTTATGTTTGATGTTGTATCTAAAGTACCATTTCCTAACCCAAGATCATGAAAATGTACTTTTTTTTAAAAAAGAACTTTACAGTTTTATCTCTTTACTTTTGGATCCATGATGCATTTGAATAATTTTTGTATGTAAAACTTGTGTGTGAGGTAAAGATCCAGCTTCAGTTTTTTTTAATGTGCTTATTCATTGTCCCTGTACCATTTTTTTTTTAATTAGTTTATTTTTTTGGCCACATGTCAAGGCTTGTGGGATCTCAGTTCCCCGACCAGGGATTGAACCTGGGCCACAGCAGTGAAAGCCAAGCATTCTAACCACTAGGCCATCAGGAAACACTTGTCCCAGTACCATTTATTGAAAGGGCTATTCTTTCCCTGTTGAATTGTCTTAGCACCCATAGAAGTGAATTTTTGTTTTGGGACTCTCAATTCCATTGCATTCATCTACAGTTGGCCCCCCATATCTGCAGCTTTCACATCTATGGATTCAACCAACTGCAGGTAGAAAATATTTGGAAAAAAATTTTCAGAAAGTTGCAAAGAGCAAAACCATCCTGGCAACTAGTTACATAGCATTTACATTATTAGGTATTATAAGAAATTGAAAGATGATTTAAAGTATATGGAAGGATGTGTGTAGGTTATATTCAAATATTATTTCAATTTATAAAAGGAACTTGAGCATCTGTGGATTTTGGTATCCATGAGGGTCCTGGAACCAATCCCCCATGAATACTGGGGATGACTGTTTTTGTGCATCCTTATGCCTGAACCAAATTGTGTTGTTCATTGTAGTTTTGTAGTAAGATTTGAAATTGGTAGTAAGTCTGTATCTTTGTTCTTTTTCAAGATTATTTTAGCCCTTCTATTCTAGGTCCCTTGACTTTCCATATAAATTTGGAAAGTCAAATACTGGCCTGTTGATTTCTACAAAAAAGTCATCTGGGATTTTGATAGAAATTGTGTTGAATTTGTAAGCCAGTTTTGAGGAGTTTTGCCATCTTAATATTAAGTTTTTTGATTCATGAATCTGGGACATCTTTACATTTACAGGCATACCTTGCTTTGTTGTGCTTTGCAGATACTGCGTTTTTTACAGATTGAAGTTTTGTGGTAACCCTGCATCAAGCAAGTCAGTCAGCACCATTTTTCCAACAGCATTTGCACACTTCATGTATCTGTCATATTTTGGTAATTTTTGCAGTATTTCAAACCCTCCACCAGCAAAGAGATTACGACTTGCTGAAGGCTCAGATGATGGTTAGCATTTTCAGCAGTAAAGTATTTTTAAATTAAGGTATGTGCATGTACATTTTTTTAAATATGTAATGCTGTTGCACACTTAATAGACTACAGTATAGCATAAACATAACTTTTATATGCACCTGGAAACCAAAAAATTTGTGTGACTTGCTTTATTGTGATACTCACTTTATTGTGATGGTCTGGAACCAACCCCACAATATCTCGAGGTATGCCTGTATTTAGGTCTTCTGTAATTTCTTTCAACAGTATGTTATAGTTTTCAGAATACAGGTTTTATGCTTTAAGAAATTTATTTCTAAGTACAGTTTACCCTTGAACATTATGGGGTTTGGGGTGCCAATCCTCTGAGCAGGCAAAAATCTGTGTATAACTTATAGTCGACCCTCCGTATAAGCAGTTTGTTTCTTCCATATCCACGGTTCTGCATCTGTAGATTCAACCAACCATGAATTGTGTGGTACTGTAGTATTTACTACTGGAAAAAAATCCATGGGCTTCCCTGGTGATGCAGTGGTTAAGAATCCGCCTGCCAATGCAGGGACACGGGTTCGATCCCTGGTCCAGGAAGATCCCACATGCCACAGAGCAACTAAACCCATGCTCCACAACTACTGAGCCTGTGCTCTAGAGCCCATGAGCCACAACTACAGAAGCCCACGCGCCTAGAGCCCGTGCTCCTCAACAAGAGAAGCCATTGCAATGAGAAGCCCGCACACTGCAACGAAGAGTAGCCCTCGCTCGCCACAACTAGAGAAAAAGCTCGTGTACAGCAACAAAGACCCAATGCAGCCAAAAATTATTTTAAAAACAATTTTTTTTAAAAAGCCATGTATAAGTGTTGTTCAGACCCATGCAGTTCAGGGTCAACTGTACTGTGTTCTTTCTAATGCTCTTGCAAGTGAAATTGTCTTCTTAATTTCATTTTTTTAAAATTGTCTGTTACTTCATGTTCCTTAGTCATTCACTGCATAAAAATATTGAGTTTTGTACATTGGTCTTTCATTCTTCAACAGATTCTGGGGGATTAGGAAGTACTGTAATTAGTATAGCCATTATCTTTCTTATGGTTGCTGTTTGTATCTTTTCTTACCCTTCTACTTTGAGCCTATTTATGTATTTGAATCTAAATTGTATCTTTTGGAAACTGTGTGTAGTTGGGTCTTATTTTTGTTTTTAATCCAGCCTAACAATCACTGTCTTTTGGTTGGATTGTTTAATCCATTTACACTTAATGGTACTGTTGATATACTTGGATTTATGCCTGCCATTTTGCTTTTTCTCATATCCTTTGTTCTTCCATTTTTCCATTTCTGACTTCTTTTGTGATACTAATCTCCCCCACCTCCAGGGCTGCCAGTTGGTTTATTTGTTTAGTGACTGGATGGGATCATTTTAGTGAAATCAACTTTATTTTCCACTACAGTGTGAAGCCTCTGCTATCTCTTGTCAGAGAGCTTAATCTTGGGCATGTGTAGTCACCCTGGGATATCATGATTTTAGGTAGGCTCTTTGTTTATTTTCTTGATCTGTTAAGCTCTCTACCTCTCTTGATATCATACCAAGCTGTTAGGCTCTGCTAATCGTGATCTGGTTGCTCTGTTGTTTCTTTCTTTTTTTCCTTTAATAAATTTATTTGTTTATTTATTTTTGGCTGCGTTGGGTTTTGTTGCTGCCCGCAGGCTTTCTCTAGTTGCGGCAAGGGGGGGCTAATCTTCATTGTGGTGTGTGGGCTTCTCATTGTGGTGGGTTCTCTTGTTGCAGAGCATAGGCTCTAGGTGCATGGGCTTCAGGAGTTGTGGCGCGTGGGCTCAGTATTTGTGGCTCATGGGCTTAGTTGCTCCATGGCTTGTGGGATCTTTCCAGACCGGGGATTGAGGCCATTTCCCCTGAATTGGCAGGCAGATTCTTAACCACTGCACCACCACAGAAGTCCTTCTCTGTTGTTTCTGACAGTGCCCTGGGGCATAACTTTTTCCATAGTCTGTTAAAATGAAATTCAGACCCCTTTCCAAGGTGGTTTTTGAGGTTGTCTTTGAGGTTTGTTATGACCCTAGGTGGGCTCCTTATTAGGTTCCTTGTGTCCCTGATAAACAGTTGGCCTGTGGTTTAGCTTATTTTTCTCATGAACGTATCAACTTCCTCTTATTTTTTTTCAACTTTTAAATGTATATTTTATTTCTACATCAATTTTTTTTAACATCTTTATTGGAGTATAATTGCTTTACAATGGTGTGTTAGTTTCTGCTGTTTAAAATAGTGAATCAGCTGTACATATACATATATCCCCATATCTCCTCCCTCTTGCATCTCCCTCCCACCCTTCCTATCCCACCCCTCTAGGTGGACACAAAGCACTGAGCTGATCTCCTTGTGCTATGTGGCTGCTTCCCACTAGCTGTCTGTTTTACATTTGGTAGTGTATATATGTCCATGCCACTCTCTCACTTTGTCCCAGCTTACCCTGCCCCCTCCCCGGTCCTCAAATCCATTCTCTTCATCTGCGTCTTTAATCCTGTCCTGTCCCTAGGTTCTTGAGAACCTTTTTTTGTTTTTTAGATTCCATATATATGTGTTAGCATACAGCATTTGTTTTTCTCTTTCTGACTTCACTCTGTATGACAAACTCTAGGTCCATCCACCTCACTACACATAACTCAATTTTGTTTCTTTTTATGGCTGAGTAATATTTCATTGTATATATGAAATATATACATCATCTTTATCCATTATACACATCATCTTTATCCATTCATCTGTCGATGGACACTTAGCTTGCTTCCATGTCCTGGCAATTGTAAATACAGCTGCAGTGAACATTGTGGTACATGACTCTTTGAATTATGGTTTTCTCAGAGTATATGCCCAGTAGTGGGATTGCTGGGTCGTATGGTAGTTCCATTCTGTTTTTTAAGGAACCTCCTTAAAGTGTTCTCGATAGTGGCTGTACCAATTCATATTCCCACCAACAGAGCAAGGGGGTTCCCTTTTCTCTACACCCTCTCCAGCATTTACTGTTTGTAGATTTTTTGATGATGGCCATTCTGACTGGTGTGAGGTGATACCTCATTGTAGTTTTGATTTGCATTTCTGTAATGATTAGTGATGCTGAGCATCCTTTCATGTGTTTGTTCGCAATCCTTATATCTTCTTTGGAGAAATGTCTATTTAGGTCTTCTGCCCATTTTTGGATTAGGTTTTTGTTTTTTTGTTTTTTGGTATTGAGCTGCATGAGCTACTTGTAAACTTTGGAGATTAATCTTTTGTCAGTTGCTTCATTTGCAAATATTTTCTTTCATTCTGAGGGTTGTCTTTTCGTCTTTTTTATGGATTCTTTTGCTGTGCAAAAGTTTTTAAGTTTCATTAGGTCCCATTTGTTTAATTTTGATTTTGTTTCCATTTCTCTAGGAGGTGGGTCAAAAAGGATCTTGCTGTGATTTATGTCAGAGTGTTCTGCTTATGTTATCCTCTTAAGAGTTTTATAGTGTCTGGCCTTACATTTAGGTCTTTAATCAATTTTGAGTTTATTTTTGTGTATGGTGTTAGGGAGTGTTCTAATTTCATTCTTTTACGTGTAGCTGTCCAGTTTTACTAGCACCACTTACTGAAGAGGCTGTCTTTTCTCCATTGTATATTCTTGCCTCCTTTCTCAAAGGTAAGGTGACCATGTGTGCGTGGGTTTATCTCTGGGCTTTCTATCCTGTTCCATTGATCTGTATTTCTGTTGTTGTGTCAGTACCATACTGTCTTGATTACTGTAGCTTTGTAGTAGTCTGAAGTCTGGGAGCCTGATTCCTTCAGCTCCGTTTGTCTTTCTCAAGATTGCTTTTGCTATTCAGGGTCTTTTGTGTTTCCATAAAAATTGTGCAACTTTTTGTTCTAGTTCTGTGAAAAATGCCATTGGTAGTTTGATAAGGATTACACTGCATCTGTAGATAGGTTTGGGTAGTATAGTCATTTTCACAGTGTTAATTCTTCCAATCTAAGAACATGGTATATCTCTCCATCTGTTTTTGTCATCTTTGATTTCTTTCATCAGTGTCTTATAGTTTTCTGCCTACAGGTCTCTTGTTTCCGTAGGTAGGTTTGTTCCTAGGTATTTTATTCTTTTCGTTGCAGTGGTAAATGGAAGTGTTTCCTTAATTTCTCTTTCAGAGTTTTCATCATTAGTTCAGCTTCCTCTTAGTTGCTTGCCACCAAAAGTTTTTTTCAGGAAGTGCTCTTAGGTTTGAACTTTTGCATATTCTATTCCAAGTAAAGTCAGTTCTTCATTTGCAAATATTCTCAGAGGAACTTCAGAGCTTTTTGTTCTTATAGTCTACCTCTTCCCCTGTGTAAATTCTCTGAGTCACTGCTCTGGAGCTGTAGGTGGGGCCAGTGCCTCATTTCTTTGGGTGACTTCCCTACTGTATGAGCAGGATACTAGGTGAAGTACAGTTGTCTCTTGTCTTATTGGCTTGCCTCTCTTAGGCATGGAGCCTCTGCATTACAAGCAGATGAGCCAGTTGCCAGAGTATTTTAGTCCTACTGTGCCTTGGATAGAATTGTGCCTTATATATTGGGTCTGCGTGGAGAAAGGGAACTCCTGACCCTTGGTTGTACTGCCTTGAATTTAGCATTTGTAGTCCAGAGCTGTGCAGGTTGAGAAATGCTGATGGCCTGCCCCTTTTGGGGAAGGTATTGTAGACCTTGACTTGGAGCCTGTGGGAAAGGTCTTTTTGGTCGTATCTACCTGGAGTGTTGCTTTCATCGTGTTGAGTTGGTGGGGAGGTGGGGAGTGGGTTGTGGCTTCAGTGCCACGGATTTGTTGTTTTATCTACCAAGATCTAGTAGCTTTTCTTAAGTAAATCTTTCTTTCTTTTTTTAAACCGTATGCTCTTAGGACAATTTCCAGAGATTTTAAATGGTTATTATTATTATTTTTTGGCGGTACGTGGGCCTCTCACTGTTGTGGCCTCACCTGTTGCAGAGCACAGGCTCTGGACACGCAGGCTCAGCGGCCATGGCTCACGGGCCCAGCCGCTCCACGGCATGTGGGATCCTCCTGGACCGGGGCCCGAACCTGTGTCCCCTGCATCGGCAGGTGGACTCTCAACCACTGCGCTACCAGGTAAGCCCTAAATGGTTATTTTTTTAAAAATCATTTTTCCCAATTATGGTTATTTCCCCAGGAAGGCATCTGCAGAGCTCTTCCCACTACCTTTTCAAAAATTGTTCCTGTCCTGATTTTTAAGAAAATTAATATCTTCATGGTGTGTCTTTTCCTGTCTTTTTGCTTTCAGTGTGCTTATGTCTTTTGTTTGAAGTGATTTCTTTTAGAGAATATATTGTTGGATCATGTTTTAAACTTACCCATTCTGCCAGTCTTTGTCTTTTAATTTGTGTATTTAGACCATTTACGTTTTAAGGCACTTATTGATATGCTAGGGATTAAATCTCTTATTTTTTTGTTTGATTCCTGTTTTTTTCTTGCCTTCAAGGGGGTTACCTAAACTTTTTTTTTTAAGATTCCATCTTTGTGTTGTGTTCGTATAGTTTTGTGTAGTGCTTGAGTAGTGTCTTAGTGGTTGTTCTAAATATTGTAATGCTCATTTTTAACTTAGAGTCTATTTATATTGATGACTTACCATTTGGAGCTGACTACAGAAACTTTACTTCTATTTAGATCGTTTTATCCTTCCTAGTTGTAAAATAGGATTGTCTTTAAATATTTCCTCTACATATAGCACCTTGTGAGATAATGTTATAATTGTAACATCGGCTATCATATAACATTTAAGGCACTCATGAGAAGTATTATGTTTACCCTCATTCTTAGCCATTCCAGTGTTCTTTTCTGAAAATCGAAGTTCCTTCTGTTAACAAGTCTTCTCTGTTTAGCAAACTTCCTTTAATCATATGTTAAGGGTAGGTTTGCCAGTGACAAATTTTTGTAGTTTGCTTCATGAGAATGCGGTTTTAATTCTCTTTCACTCCTGAAGAATACTTATTATTGCGTACAGGATTTGTGGTTGCATTCTTTTGTTTTAGCCTTTGAACAACACTGTAGAAGTTCCTTCTGTCCTTCACTGAGAAATCCACTGCCGTTTGAATTTAATGTTCCCCTGTAATGCAATCACTGGCTGCTTTCAAGGTTTTTTCTTTGCCTGTAAGCTTTCAGAACTTAATGATGGGTCTTGGTGTGGATTTCTTTGGATTTATCCTGTTTGGAATTTTTAAGGATTTTCATTCTGTAGGTTTATGTCTTGGCAAATTTGGGATATTTGCAGCCATTATTTGTTGAAATACTTTTTAAGTTCCACTCCTCTCCTGGGATGCCAGTGATATGAATGTTAGCTGTTTTCTTATTGTCCCATAGGTCCTTGAGACTGTTGAATTTTTTTTCGTCTATTTTGGGTAAATTATATTGATTTGGTCTGAAGTTCAGTGATTTTATTCTCTGTCATTTTCGCTTTACTATTGAGGCTGTTTATCAAGGTTTGGTTATTGTATTTTTTAGTTATATCATTACCATTTGGCTTTTTAACTTCTGTTTCTTTGGTATGTTTTTTTAAAATTTGTTTCAAGAGAATTTGTAATTGCTTTTTGAAGCCCTTTTATGTTGATATCTTTAAATGCTTTGTCATATAGTTCTAACATCTGATTCTGTTGATACATCAGTTGTCTTTTCTGATTTAAATTAGATATTTCTCGTTGTTAGTTTGACTGATTTTTTAGTGTACTGTGATGTTTTGGATATTATGTTCTGATACTTGAGGTCATATTTAATCTTTTTAAGCAAGTAGTCTTCCTGTGGAAGGACATGATGATTAAATGGATGTGTATGTTCAGCTTCTCACTGAGCCCTACTGTCACCATTCCAGCAGAAGTGGAGTGCTGACTTTCACTGCCTTGTTGCAAATGGATGAGGTGAAATTTCAGTTCCCAAAAATGAGATATGAACTCATACAACTTTGTTGCCATGTCTGCTCAGTTCCACTCAGCCCCACTGACACAAGGGAAATAGGAAGCATAGGGCTGACTCACACCACCTTTTTGTTGCAGGGTAAGGGTGGAATCTCATCTACCCCCCTGAGACTTTAGCCTAGCAGAGACTGGAAGTAGAGTGATGACTTGCCTCACCTTCCACTGTCTTATTCCTTCTTGTTATTGCCAAGTCGGGGTGGAAGTTCAGCTCCCTGTTACTGCCCTCTGACATGGAGGGTAAGAGTTATTTTTAGTAGTTTAGGTAAGAAAAAATAATCTGCTTCAACTAAAATGTCATTTGTTTTTAAGATCATGACAGTGGAGATAATGAGGATTTTTTCCCTTTTTTTCAGCTTTATTGAGGCATATTTGACAAAATTGTAAGATATTTAAAATGTACATCATAATGATTTGATGTACATATATATCGTGAAAGGATTCCTCCCCGTCTATTCAGTAATAACACATCCATCACCTCATGTTTTTATATTTATAGGTGAGAATATTTAAGTTCTACTCCCTAAGGAAATTTCAATTATATAATACAGTGTTAGCAACTATAGTCACCATGTTGTACATTAGATTTTCAGTTCTTTTCTTAGAGCAGAGAATTTGTATCCTTTTACCAACCTCTCTCTCTTCCTGTATTCTTCACCCTGGGCTCTGACAACCACTTTTCTACTGTTTCTTTGAGTTCGACTTACAATTTTTTTTTTTTTTTTTTTAGCTTCCATATATAAGTGATACCATGTAGTATTTGTCTTTGTCTGGCTTATTTCACTTACGTTTATCCACGTTGTAACAAATGGCAGCATTTCCTTCTTTCTCATGGCTGAATACTGTTCCATTTTGTGTGTGTGTGTGTGTGTATGTGTGAGTGAGACTGTTTGTATGCATGTATGTATGTATGTATGTATACACACATGCCACATTTTCTTTAGCCATTTATCTGATGATGGACATTTAGGTTTCCCTATCTTGGCTATTGTGAATAATGCTTCTGTGAACATGGGAGTGCAGGTTTCTCTTTGATATCCTGTTTTCTTTTTTCTTTTTCTTTTTCTTTTTTTGGATATATACCCGGAAGTGGGATTGCTGGATCATATGGTAGTTCTGTTTCTAATTTTTTGAGAAATCTCCATACTGTTTTTCATAATGGCTGTGCCAGTTTACATTCCCACCGTCAGTGCACAGGGGTTTGCTTTTCTCCACATCCTCACCAACACTTATCTGTCTTTTTGATGAAAGCCATTAAAACTATTGCCAAGACTGATGTCAAGGAACTTATTACACCCTATGTTTTGAGTTTTATAGTTTCTGATTTTAAATTTATATCTTTAATTCACTTTGAGTTGATTTTTGTGTATGGTGTAAGACAGGGGTCCAGTTTCATTCTTTTGCATGTGGCAATCCAGTTTTCCCAACACTATTTGTTGAAGTGGATATACTGAGAATTTCTTTAGGTCCTGACATTTTACACTTTATAGGTGTGAAATTATAGAATCATGACTCATTGAATTCTAGCTTCAATTGCTGTTCTGTGCAAGGCAGTGTTAGATGATTTCTGATCTCAGGGTATCATATTTGGGTTTAGGAGACTTGAATAAGTGCTTAATTTTTAACAATTGAAGGGATGATCAATATAATTTATTATTTATTTACTTATTTTTATTCTTATTTATTTTTTGGCTGCATCACGTGGCTTGTGGGATTTTAGTTCCCCCACCAGTGATCAAACCCTGGGCCCTCAGCAGTGAGAGAGCTCGGAGTCCTAACCACTGGCCCACCAGGGAATTCCCGATATAATTTATTTTTGCAAATGGGAAAATTTACAGGTCAGAAAGTCGTGGTCAAGGGTATTTGGCTATAATATTTTTCCACCATTTTGTCTTTTATAATTATTTTGAAATACTAGAACGTGGACATGATTAGAATTTTGAACAAGATAAATGGTTATATAATGGTAACTCATTTAAATCCATAAATTACTAACATATTAAATACTTACTATATCATTTTTACCAGGAAATGTAAAAATACATATCAGCTAAGAAGCTAATAAGAGTACAGGAAGTCTTGACAGGTAGGCCATTACTTCAGAATAAAACATTATATTATCATCATGCAGTCTCACTCAAGCACAGTTTTAACACAACTGCCTTTTTCTTGAATGACCCAGATGCATTTCAGATTTACCATATTTAAAATTGAACTTGTCTCAAAAATTATTGAATCTCCTCTTGTAAGCCCTTTCTTATTCTTCTTATTCCTAAGCAAGAAACTTGGGAATGATCCTTGTCTCCTCTTCTATTACATCTCTGTCTCCAGTCTAATTTTCTGGGGATATAGTGTCTGTGATGTCTTGTTCATCTTATGTCTTTGATAACATGGCCTCTTAAAACAAATTATGAATTTTCTTCTCTTTTATTTTTAACATCTTCATTGGAGTATAATTGCTTTACAGTGTTGTGTTAGTTTCTGCTTTATAACAAAGTGAATCAGCTATATGCATATGTATATCCCCATATACCCTCCCTCTTGCAGCTCCCTCCCACCCTCCTTATCCCACCCCTCTAGATGATCGAAAAGCACTGAGCTGATCTCCCTGTGCAATGCAGGTGCTTCCCACTAGCTATCTGTTTTACATTTGGTAGTGTATATATGTCAGTGTTACTCTCTTACTTCATCCCACCTTCCCCTTCCCCTTCCCCACGTCCTCAAGTCCATTCTATACATCTGTGTCTTTATTCTTGTCCTGCCCCTAGGTTCATCACAACCACAACCTTTTTTTTTTTTTTTTTAAGATTCCGTATATATGTGTTACAATATGGTATTTGTTTCTCTCTTTCTGACTTACTTCACTGTGTTTGACAGACTCTACTGGGTCCTCTCACCTCACTACAGATAACTCAATTTCGTTTCTTTTTATGGCTGAGTAATATTCCATTTTATATATGTGCCACATCTTCTTTATCCATTCATCTGCTGATGGACACTTAAGTTGTTTCCAAGTACTGGTTATTGTAAATAGTGCTGCAGTGAACATTGTGGTACATGATTCTTTTTGAATTATGGTTTTCTCAGGGTATATGCCCAGTAATGGAATTGCTGGGTTGTATGGTAGTTCTATTTTTAGTTTTTTAAGGAACCTCCATACTGTTCTTCATAGTAGCTGTACCAATTTACATTCCCACCAGCAGTGCAAGAGGGTTTCCTTTTCTCCACACCCTCTCCAGCATTGTTTGTAGATTTTTTGATGATGGCCATTCTGACCAGTGTGAGGTGATACCTCATTGTAGTTTTGATTTACGTTTCTCTGATGATTAGTGAGGTTGAGCATGTTTTCATGTGTTTGTTGGCCATCTGTATGTCTTCTTTGGAGAAATATCTATTTAGGTCTTCTGCCCATTTTTGGATTGGGTTGTTTGTTGTTTTGATATTGAGCTGCATGAGCTGCTTGAGGATTTTGCAGATTAATCCTTTCTCAGTTGTTAGGTTTGCAAGTATTTTCTCCCATTTTCATCTTTTTCATGGTTTCCTTTGCTGTGTAAAAGCTTTTAAGTTTCATTAGGTCCCATTTGTTTAATTTTGATTTTGTTTCCATTTCTCTAGGAGGTGGGTCAGAAAGGATCTTGCTGTGATTTATGTCATAGAGTGTTCTGCTTACGTTTTCGTCTAAGAGTTTTATACTGCCTGGCCTTACATTTAGGTCTTTAATCCACTTTGAGTTTATTTTTGTGTATGGTGTTAGGGAGTGTTCTAATTTCATTCTTTTACATGTAGCTGTCCAGTTTTCCCAGCACCACTTATTGAAGAGACTATCTTTTCTCCATTGTATACTCCTGCCTCCTTTATCAAAAGTAAGGTGACCATATGTGCATGGATTTATCTCTGGGCTTTCTATCCTGTTCCATTGATTTATATTACTGTTTTGTGCCAGTACCATACTGTCTTGATTGCTGTAGCTTTGTAGTATAGTTTGATGTCAGGGAGCCTGATTCCTCCAGCTCTGTGTGTCTTTCTCAAGACTGTTTTGGCTATTCGGGGTGTTTTGTGTTTCCATACAAACTGCAAATTTTTGTTCTAGTTCTGTGAAAAATGCCATTGGTAGTTTGATTGGATTGCATTGTATCTGTAGATTGTTTTGGGTAATATAGTCATTTTCACAATGTTGATTCTTCCAATCCAAGAACATAGTATATCTCTCCATCTGTTTGTATCAACTTAAATTTCTTTCATCAGTGTCTTATAGTTTTTGCATACAGGTTTTTTGTCTACTTAGATAGGTTTATTCCTAGGTATTTTATTCTTTTTGTTGCAGTTGTAAATGGGAGTGTTTCCTTCATTTCTGTTTCAGATTTTTCATCATTAGTGTATAGCAATGCAAGAGATTTCTGTGCATTCATTTTGTATCCTACAACTTTACCAAATTCATTGATTAGTTGTAGTAGATTTCTGGTAGCATTTTTAGGATTCTCTATGTATAGTATCATGTCATCTGCAAACAGTGACAATTTTACATCTTTTTTTCTGATTTGGATTCCTTTTATTTCTTTTTGTCCTCTGATTGATGTGGCTAGAACTTCCAAAACTATGTTGAATAATAGTGGTGAGAGTGGGCCACGTTGTCTTGTTCCTGATCTTAGAAGAAATGGTTTCAGTTTTTCACCATTGAGAACGACGTTGGCTGTGGGTTTCTCATATATGGCCTTTATTATGTTGAGGTAGGCTCTTTCTATGCCTACTTTCTGGAGAGTCTTTATCATAAATGGGTGTTGAATTTTGTTGAAAACTTTTTTTGCATCTATTGAGATTATCATATGTTTTTATCCTTCCATTTGTTAATATGCTGTATCACATTGATATGCATATATTGAAGAATCCTTGCAGATAAACCCCACTTGATCATGGTGTATGATCCTTTTAATGTGCTGTTGGATTCTGTTTTCTAGTATTTTGTTGAGAATTTTTGCATTTGTGTTCATCAGAGATATTGGCTTGTAGTCTTCGTTTTTTGTGACATCTTTGGTTTTGGTATCAGGGTGATGGTGGCTTTATAAAATGAGTTTGGGAGTGTTGCCCCCTTTGCTATATTTTTCAAGAGTTTGAGAAGGATAGGTGTTAGCTCTTCTCTAAATGTTTGATAGAATTTGCCTGTGAAGCCATCTGGTCCTGGGCTTTTGTTTGTTGGAAGATTTTTTTTTTTTTTTTGTCGTATGTGGGCCTCTCACTGGTGCAGCCTCTCCCGCTGTGGAGCACAGTCTCCGTACGCACAGGCCCAGCGGCCATGGCTCACGGGCCCTGCCACTCCGCGGCATGTGGCATCTTCCCAGACCGGGGCACGAACCCGTGTCCCCTGCATCGGCAGGTGGACTCTCAACCACTGCGCCACCAGGGAAGCCCTTATGAATGTTTTCTATCTGTTTTTGAGTTGTCTTTATAATAAATCAGTAATAGTAAGTTAAGCACTTTGCTGAGTTCTGAGTCGTTTTGTATGTAATTGAACCTGAAGAGGGGATTGTGGAAACCCTTTGAATTTCATCACTGGTTGGTCAGAAGTACTGGTGTCAACCTAGGACTTGTGACTGGCATCTGTAGTAGGGGCAGTCTTGTGAGACAGCCCTTCTTTTGTGGAGTTTAATGCTACCTGCAGGTAGTTAGGGTCGGAACTGAATTGAATTGTTAGACACCCAGTTGGTGTCAGAGAGTTGGAGAAGTGGTGTTAGAAAAGATACCAGGTATTTGATGTCAGGAGGTAAAAAACCTCTCAGAACTCTTTGAAAAATGTAAACTACTGCTTAGCTTGTGGGCCATACAGAAACAGACTGGGCTTGATTTGGCCCATGGGCCTTAGTATTAGTGCCCATCTTTGGACTAATACATGATCTGTCCTTGAGAATGTTTGATTTGTGCTTTAGTAGAATTTGTATTGTACTGCCTTTGTGTGGATTGTTTGTTGATCAGTTACATCAAGTTGGTTACAGTGTTGTTCAAGGCTTTTATATTTTACTAAGATAGTTGCTTTTATCAGTTTCTGAGAAATGAGTATTGCAATCTCCATCTGACATTGTTGAATTGTCCATTTCTCCTTTTATTCTGTTAGGTTTTTTTGGTTTTGTTTTGTTTTGGTTTTTTTTAGCTGCAGCTGTGCAGCATGTGGGATATTAGTTCCCCAACCGGAGATCAAACCTGTGCTTCCTGCACTGGAAGCTCGGAGCCCTAACCACTGGACTACCAGGGAATTCCCGCATTCTATTAGTTTTGCTTCATGTATTTTTTAGGTGCGTATACACGTATAATTGTTAGATATTTCTGATGTATTGGTCCTTTAGCATATAAAATGTTTATATTTGAGTTGAGTAATACGTTTTATCTGAGAGTCTTTTTCCTGATACTAATATAACCACTCCACCTCTCTTACGGTTATTATCTTCATGGTATATCTTTTTCCTTTTTTTCCCTTTCATCCTGTTGTGTCTCTGGGGTTGAACGTTTAAGATGCCACATAGTTGTGTTTTACCCAGTCTAATTTCTGCCTTTTTATTGGAGTGCTTAGTCCATTTATATTTAATGTAAGTAATGATATGGTTGGATTTAGGTTGTTTGTTTTCCATCTTTGTCATGTCAGTTTTTGGTTCCTTTTACTAAATCTTTTGTGTTCACCAGTATTTTCAATGTTCTATAAGTTTTTCTCTCATTTTGTTTCTACTTTGTTTTTGTTTTAGCTCTAGCAATTATATGTCTAATTTATTACATGCCACTTCAAGGTAATACTGTATTAATTTTGTTAAAACGTAGCAACTTTGCTATAGATCCATTCCTCTTCTTTGTAACTATTGTCATATTATTTCGTTTGTATGTTTAAAAACTATCAGTACATTGTTCTGATTATTGCTTTAAACAATCTTATGGTTTTTTTTTTTTTTTACAGAAATTAAGAGGAAAAAATAGTCTTTTGTGTTTTCCATGTTTACCATTTCTAATGCTCCTCATTTTCATCCTGTCGATTCAGGTTATAGTCTGATTTCAGTTCTTTTCAGCCTGAATGGGCTTCATTTAGTATTTTTTGTTGTACACATATGCTAGCGACATTCTATTAATTTTTGTTTATCTGAGGATTTCTTTATTTTGCTTTCATATTGAAGAATATTTTTGATTTATATAGAATTCTTGGTTTTACAGTCTTTCAGTTACTTTAAATATGTCATTTCATTGTTTTCTGGTCTGCATTGTTTCTGATGAAAAGTCAGATGTCAGTATTGTTTCTCTGTGTGTGATGAATTGTTTTTCTCTTGCTGCTTTCAAGATTTTCTTTGAAAATCTTTGCCTTTCAGCAGTTTGAGTATGATAAATCAAGGTTTGATTCTCTGTTTTATTATGTTTGAGAATTCTTCCACCTTTTGACTCTGCAGATTAATGTATTTCATCAAGTTTGGGATGTTTTTGGCCCATTATTTCCTCAAGCGTTTTTCCTACTCCTTACTTTCATCTCCTGGGACTTCCACTACATTTATGTTGGGATTCTTGATCTTGTCTCCCTGGTCTCTGAGAAGCCGTTTCCTTTTTTTTTGGTCTTTTCCCTCTTTTAAGGATTGGATACTTTCATCTATCTACAGGCTCACTCAAGTCTGTAATTTTTCTAACAGTTTTTAAAAAATATATTTATTTATCTCGCTGTGCTGGGTCTTAGTTGTGGCACATGGGATCTTTGTTGCCACGTGCAGGATCTTTAGTTGCGGCATGCAAACTCTTAGTTGAGGCATGCATGTGGTACCTCGTTCCTTGACCAGGGATCGAACCCGGGCTCCCTGCATTGGGAGTGCGGAATCTTAGCCATCGGACCACCAAGGAAGTCGCTCAGGTCTACTATTGAGCATAGCTGTATGATGAAATTTTTATTTTGGATGTTGTACTTTTCATCTTATGGATTGTTATTATAGTTCCTAGTTCTCTCTTGAGACTTCCTGTATGTTGAGTACTGCCATTGTATTTTACTTAGTACCTTTATGCTTAGCTGCTTTGAAATCTTTGTCTTCTAACTCCAATGTCTGGACTCAGTTGATTAGTTGACTGATTCCCCACCCCAATCCCCCTACCATCAGGTTCAGTCACACTTTTCTGTTTCTTTGTATGTTTTGTCAATTAGATTATATTATATTGTAGCAACTGTGAATTCTGCTTTATTTTTCTGTGGGTTGTTGGTATTTTTTAGTAACTTGCTTAAAGTATGGAGTCTGTACAGCTTACAGCCACTGATGTCTCTTTTCAGTATTTTTACTTTAATTGTTTAGCCTGGCTTGCTACGGTTCCCTTCTGTATCTGCATAGCTTGGTGTTCAGCCAGTGCTTTGGGTGGAAGTTGTGGTCAGACACCTTGAGCCTATCAGCCTCACACCACTGATGATCCATCTCTGTTTAGTTTAGGAAAGACACTAAAAGTTGCAGCCAGTTTTTAGTCTCACTTGGCCTTTCATTTTTGCTGGGCTTTCTTGGGTGTCCCTTTTAGTTAGCCAGCTATGTGTGGAGAGTTTGTCTTAGTTCTTCTGTGACTCTCTCATTTTAAGTGTCTTATATTTATTTTCTGAATGGGCTGCTGCCACAGTATAGGGAAGCTATTCTTTCCTAACTTGGATACCCACTTTTAGCTGGCAAATGTTCTGCTCACATTTGCCCTCCTAACCTAATTGATCCTGCTTCATGTGGCAGCAGAGCTGCTATTTTGCTTTGTTTTTTTTAAATTGAAGTATAGTTGATTTACAGTGTTACATTAGTTTCAGGTGTACAACAGAGTGAATAAATATTTTTATAGATTGTACTCCATTCAAAGTTATTATATAAAGAAAAACAAAGAAGAAAAAACCAAAAATGTTGTTATAAAATATTGGCTGTTTTCTCTGTGCTGTACAATATCTTCTTGTAGCTTATTTATTATATACATAGTAGTTTGTGCCTCCTAATCACCTACCTTTATCTTGCCCCGCCTCCTTCACTCTCCCTACTGATATGTTTTCCATACTGTGAGTCTGTTTCTGTTTTGTTATATCCATTCATTGTTTTATTTTTTAGATTCAGCATGTTAAGTGATAACATACAGTATTTGTCTTTCTCTGTTTGACTTATTTCACTAAGCACAATACATTCCAGGTCCATCCATGTTGTTGTAAATGGCAGGATTTCATTCTTTTTTCTTTTAATGGCTGAATAGTATTCCATTGTGTATATGTGTGTGTGTGTGTATATACACATATATATTCCAGTTCTTCTTTATCTGTTCATCCATTGATGGACACTTAGGTTGCTTCCATATCCTGGCCATTGTAAATAATGCTGCCATGAACATTGGAGTGCATGTATCTTTTCAAATTAGTGTTTTCATTTTCTTCAGATATATTCCCAGGAGTAGAATTGCTGGATCATATAGTAGTTCTATTTTTAGTTTTTTGAGGAACTTCCATACTGTTTTCCAAAGTGGCTGCAGCAATTTACATTCCCACTAACAGTGTAGGAGGGTTCCCTTTTCTCCACATTCTCACCAACATTTGTTGTGGTCCTTTTGATAATAGCCATTCTGACAGATGTGAGGTGATACCTCATTGTGGTTTTGATATGCATTTCTCTCATGATTAGTGATGTTGAGCATCTTTTCATGTGCCTGTCAGCCATCTGTATATCTTGTTTGGAAAAATGTCTATTCAGGTCTTCTGCCAATTTTTTAAATTGGGTTTTTTTCCTTTGATATTGAGTTACATGAGCTGTGTATATATTTTGGATATTAACCCCTTATCGGTCATATCATTTACAAATATTCTCCCATTCAGTAGGTTGTCTTTTTGTTTTGTTGGTGGTTTCCTTTGCTGGGCAAAAGCTTTTAAGTTTAATTAGGTCCCATTTGTTTATTTTTGGTTTTGTTTCCTTTGCCTTAGGAGACAGATCCAAAAAATATTGCTACCATTTATGTTAAAGAGTGTTCTGTGCTTTGTTTTAGTTTTATTGTGTCTGGTCTTACACTTAGGTCTTTAATGCATTTTGAGTTTATTTTTATATATGGTATGGGAACAAAGCTGCTGTTTTTAGGATCATCCTCAGGCAAGAAAGCCAGTGCCTTCCACTGTGTTTACCAGAAACTCTAGCAGTTTTTTGTAGAATAAGCACTGCATTTTGTCTCATAATCGTTGTTTCCCCATGCTTTGAAATAGGTTGGTTCTTTGTTTGTGTGTGACATGTGTGACAGTTTTGTCAAGTTTTTAGGCGAGGATTCGCTTTTTTTTTTTTTTTTTTTTTTTTTTTGTTGGGTCTTTGTCGCTGTGCACGGGCTTTCTCTAGTTACGGCAAGAGGAGTACTCTTCGTTGTGGTGTGTGCGCTTTTCATTGTGGTGGCTTCTCTTGTTGCAGAGCACAGGCTCTAGGCGTGCGGGTTTCAGTAGTTGTGGCACACGGGCTCTAGAGCGCAGGCTCAGTAATTACGGCGCACAGACTTAGTTGCTCCACAGCATGTGAGATCTTCCTGGACCAGGGATTGAACCCGTGTCCCTTGCATTGGCAGGCGGATTCTTAACCACTGTGCCACCAGGGAAGTCCTGAGGATTCACTTTTCATTCTTCCATTAGTGGAAGTTGGCTAGCTGTCAATTTTTTTTTTAATTTTATTTTCTCAAAAATTGAAAAAGTTTTATTCTTTTAAAAAAAATAAGTCATATCTCAGGTATATTTTCTAGGCATGAATTGTCCAGTACCGTTGCCATTAGTTACTTGTGGTTATTTAAATTTTAGCTAACTAAAATTAAATTAAAACTATTTTGTTAGTTACGCTGAGCACCTTTTGAAGTGCTCAGTGGCCACTTGTTATATTGGCTGCTGCACTGGACAGTGCAGATATAGCACATTTCCATTATTATAGAAAGTTCTGTTACACAGTGATGCTGTAAAATCTTTGAGACAAATTGTAACTAATAATAATAGCTACCATTTTCTGAGTACTTACTGTGTGTTGGAGTTTACATTTATTAATCCATGTGCTCTTCCAACACCCCTTGAGATAGGTACTATTATGATCATTATTTTACAAATGGGAAACCTAGACTCCAAGGTTAACAAGGTTACCCAAAGTCACACAGTGCAGAAGGGGATGGGCTTGGAATTTAATCCTAATTAGTCTGGTTCCAGAGTTTGGGGCATTATTTTGTTGTATTGCCTTTTTGATGAGTCGTGCTTGTTAGTTTCTGACTTGAAAAGTTTTTTAATGTTTTGCTATTTTTTAATGCTATTTGATGGTTTGGGGGAAATGATTCTTTTCATATGTAAATTGTTTGCTTGTATTCCTTAGAGTTTTTATTATCTGAATTTTATCATATGCCACTTTAGCATCTACTTATATAACCGTATGTTTTTCTCCTTTAGTTGTTTTAATATTATTTTGTTAATATCTTTGCTGTCGAATAATCCTTGAATTCCTATATGAAGTTTAGTAATCTGTCTGGTAATCTGTCAGAAGAATATTATGATCAACTTATATTTTATTCAGTATTTTAATCAATATGTTAGAATAGTCTGCCATTTTCTTTTGCATTGTTTTTGCCAACTTTTAATGTTAAAGTAATGTTGGACTTTATAAAATGAATTGGGATTTTTCCTTTTTTCACTTTTTCTAGATTAGCTTAAATAATAATGGAATGCTGGTCTGTTATTTAAACATTACTCTTCTGTAAAACCATCTTGATTTGGAAATTTAAAAAATGGTGTGTGGCTTGCAGGATCTCAGTTCCCTGATCAGGGATTGAACCTGGGCCATGGCAGTGAAAGCCCAGAATTCTAACCACTAGGCTACCAGGGAATTCCCATTATTTATCTGTTTTATATACAGTAATGTTAATATGTTAATCCCAAACTCCTAATTTACCCCCCCCATCCCCTTTGGTAACCATAAGTTTGTTTTCTATGTCTGTGAGTCTATTTCTATTTTGTAAATAAGTTTGTATCATTGTTTTAGATTCCACATATAAGTGATATCATATGATATTTGTCTTTGTCTCACTTCACTTAATATAATCTCTAGGTCCATCTCTGTTGCTGCAAAAGGCATTATTTCATTATTTATGGCTGAATAATATTCCATTGTATATATATACATCTTCTTTATCCATTCATCTGTTGATAGACATTTAGGTTGAAAGATAGGATAGATTTAATGTCTTTGAGTATTAGCTGTTTCTGCTACACTGTTTTCTGGAGAGCTTGTAATTTTAGTTTGTATTTCCAACTGGAATCCATTTTTTTGGGGGGTTTTGTGTATGTGACCATTTCATTTATTTTTACTTTGTAAACATTTTTATTGGGTCATAATCAAGATGTGGACTGTACAAATCAGTACAGTCTGAATTGGAAGTTTTTTTCTTGTTTGTTTTTGGTAACTAAATACAAGATTAAATTTTGTCAGTATTCTACACTAATATTAAAAACGTATGTTTTTATTCCAGAATGTATTGTGTTATTTACTCTCTTGTTTTTTTTTTTAAATCCCATTCAAAAGTGTACTGAAAAGTTTCATTATACTTTTATCTTTGTCATGGTCTCCATTCATTTTAATGCTTTTAAATTTATTAGTTGTTTTTGTTTCTTAATTTCTGGGTTTTTTTTTTTCAATCTATTTTTGTATCGTTTTCCCTTGGTCATAATTAATGGTATTCTGTTTTTATTACATTAAACATTCATTTTATATTTATACGCTAATTCTATGTCTGTAATCTCTGCTCTTTGTTTTCCCCCCTGTAGTTTGTAATTTCAGTTGGTTTGTTTATTCATGTGTCTGTTTTCTTTGCTTTCACTGCTTTAAAGATGGCATTCCATTAACAACTTCTGGCTTCTGTAGTTTCTAATGAAAGGTGTGCTGTCATCATTATCTTTGTTCCTTTGTATGTAATGTGTCTTTTCCCCTACTCTGCTGTTAGGGTTTACTCTTTATTATTAGTTTTTAGCAATTGATTTTATAATGTGCTTTGGTGGGGATTGTTCTTTCTTTGTTTTGGTTTTTTTTTTTGGCCACATCATGCTGCATGTGGGATCTAAGTTCCCTGAACAGGGTTCGAACCCACACCCCCTGCATTGGAAGCGCCGAGTCTTAACCACTGGACTGCTGGGGAATTCCTGGTATGGTTTTATTTAGAGTTATAATCCTCAGAGATTATTAAATTTTGGGTTCTTTTTGTTAAAGTTGGAGAAAATTTGGCCATTTTCTCTTAAAAAATACTTTCTGATCTTTTTTTATATCCTCTCTGGAATTCCAGTTACACATATATTAAACCACTTGATAATGTTTCACAGGTAGTGGGCCTATGTGTTTTTTTCCCCCGCTCATTTGTTCACCTTCATGCTTCGTTTTGTCCATCTCCCTTCAGTTCTACTAGGTTTTTCTTACATATTTGAAGCAGTCTTGTTAGGTGCACATATGGTTATAATTATATCTTCCTTAAATTGACATTTTTATAATTATAAAATGTTCAATTTGTGTCTAGTAACTTTTTTCTTGAAAAATATTTTATCTGATATTAGTATAGCTACTCCAGCTCTTGCATAGTAACAGTTTCCATGACATGTTTTTTGCATCTTTTTTTCTTTCATCCTATTTATGTCTTTGATCTCTAAAGTGTGTCTCTTGTAAGCAGCATATATTTAATCTTTTTTTTCTTTTTGGTATCTAGTGTGACAGTCTTACCTTTTGATTGGAGTGCTTAATTCATTCTCATTTACTATCATTATTTATATCAAATCTGTGTTAGTTGTTTTGCTATTTTCTATGTAATGTATTTTTTTGTTCCTTGGTTCTCCCTTATTTCCTTTCTTTTATATTATATAGATACTTCATAGTGTTCCATTTTAATTCCTTTGTTAGTGATTGCTCTAGAGATTCCAGTATGTCTCTTAGTTTATCACTGTCTACTTTAGATTACTACTAACTTGATTTCAGTAAAGTATAGAAACTTTCTCCAGTATGGCTGCTTTACCTTTTCCTTCCTTTGTGCTACTGTTGTTACATATGTTCCATTTATATGCTATAAACCCAGCAGTACTGTTATAGTCATAGTTTATACACTTTTATGGTTTTTAAAGAAGAGAAGAAAGAAAAAAGTACATGGTCTTTCCTATTAACCTGTATATATTAACATTTTTGGTACTCTAATTTCTTTGGGGGTTTGGGTTATGGTTTGGTGTTATGTCCTGGTGCTAGCCAGTGTGACTCCATTTCCTCTCTCCTCCTTTGTGATATTATTGTTTTATGCAACTTTAAAAAAATCAGTTAAGGGAAGAGAACAAATAAATTTATATTCTTTAATACATTTACCAGCATAGTTAACCTTACCTGTGCTGTTTATTTCTATAGGCATTTGAGTTACTGTCTGAGGATACTTTGTTTCAACCTGAGGATCTTCTTTTAAGGCAGGTCAACTTGAAATGAATTCTCTCAACCCATGATTATATGAGAATTTCTTTATTTCATTTTCATTTTTGTAGGTTAGTTTTGATGAATATAGAATTCTTGGTTGGTAATTTTTTCTTTTACCACTTTGAAATATGTCATCCCATTGCTTTCTGGCCTCTGTTGTTTCTGCGAAATCTACTGTTAATCTTATTGTCGTTCCGTTGTACATCAGGAGTCACTTTTTTCTTACTTCTTTCAAAAATTTCTTTGACTTCAGTAGTTTAACTGTAACTATGTGTATCTTTAAAAAATAAGTTCATGTTCATTAATTGTTACAAGAAAAGGCACAAAGGCCAAATATTTTCCTCCCTTTGTATTTTGCTGAGTGATAATTTGTTATAAAATAAAGTTATAAAATATTTTCCATTTTGGTAGTTTAAAATTTTTTTCACTTAAGAATTTCCTGTTTGAGCCAGAATATCATTTCTTATTTAGGAATCATTTCAGTTCTTTTGTGGGGTGGGGAGGTCATATTTTTATTTATTTATTTATTTTTAGAGTTATTGGATTATGTCCATATATATAGTCAGTAAAACCTTTTACTTTTTTTTTTATCATGGCCAGGTCACATGATTAAAGTTTTATGGACATAGGAAAACAAAAATACTTTATTATTTTTATGTTAAAAGATTCCATTCATGGATTCAGCTTTGTGTCAAGTACCTTTTGGGATGCATAAATTTTCATATTTTAGAGAGGAAAGATGGTACTTAACCTTTCAGCAAGGTCTGTGGTAGTATCTTTGTAATGAAATACCTTAATATTTTGCAGCAGTATTTACACTTAGTAGGGACATAAAGGTATAGTTTCATGCCAGTCAGGTCAGGTCTTTTTCCCTAAATGTGTTTTGAAACTAAACTTTCATCAAAATTTTCTGGATTTCAGAATTTGGATAAGGAAATATGAGTTCGAGAGCCACTAAATTTTATGTTTTACCATTAGGTTTGTATATATTCAGATATTTTTACTTTTTGTTTGTGGCTGCCATCTTGTTTGTTGCATAAAAGTTTATGACAGTTTATGGATTGTATACTTCACTGTTAAATAAAATTCCTCCTTGTTCTATTTAATGCTTTTTGAGGTCAAATTAGACTTATCTAATGCTATACTGTTTTTCCTCTTTTTTTTGGTTCTACCTTCTTCCACCCACCCCCATTTGCTGATATTTATTTGTTTATCCTTTTCTCTTTAAACCTTTCTTTTGTTTTAGGTATGTTTCTTAATTTGATTAATTTGCTTCTTAGAAGTTACCTTTTGTTTTTTTCTTTCAGGTCTTCTGTTTTTATAAATGAAAATCACGTTTATTTAATTTTAGCAGAGCTCTTTTTTTTGTGCTTGCAATGTATATTCTAATTGCATTTCTCTTGAGTAAGCTTTTTTTTTTCTAGTCAAGTTCTCTTTTGTTTCTTCCACTAGTTCTGCCTCAGTAGGAGCCAGTCAGCTGGTTCTGATTGTTCACCTTGGTCTCCCTCAAGTTACTGAACCTCCTCAAATGGAATATACTTATTCTTTGCCTGTTCATGAGTATGGCTCCCTTTACAGGGTCAATTTTGTGGGGGATGGTTTTATTGGTCAGTGGTGAACTAGTAGACCATGAAAGACATGATAAACTTTGTTTCAGCTGCCCTTTAATGAATATATTTTCAAATTAATTACCTTATTCCAAGAGTAGCAGAGCCTTACTGTTTCCCTGCTCAACTTGTACAGCTGGGGTGGAACAGTCCTCACTGAGGATCCAGGGACTGACTGACTGACTGAGCCTATCGGTGCAAAATTCAGATGGCCTCCTAAAGGAGGCAATGAATAAGTAGATGCGGTGAACCAGGCAGCCATGGAATCCTGGCTCTTCATAGTGAAGGCTCCAGGTTCCACTAGGACTTTTCAGTTCCATGCCTCCTTCCCCCATGAAAAGAGAGTAAAGAAAATCTAGGTGCATGCAAGTAAGCACATGTATGTATACACAGATTGAAGCCCTCTCTCCTGTGAGCTGTATCCACAAAGAAGACTCAGAATTCCTGTAGTTTGGGATTTGAATACTTGAATTCAAGAACTGTCTAGAAGTTAGTAAAAAATCATTCATTCAAACTAGATGTTCAGTACTTTTTCTGTAAAGGACCAGGTGGTTTATATTTTATGCTTTGCAGTACAAATACTATGTCTATAGCTTTCTCTTTCTTTCTTCTTTTCCTTTAGAAGTATAAAAATCATTCTTTTTTTTTTTTTTTTTTTTTTTGCGGTACGCGGGCCTCTCACTGTTGTGGCCTCTCCCGTTGCGGAGCACAGGCTCCGGACGCCCAGGCTCAGCGGCCATGGCTCACGGGCCCAGCCGCTCCGCGGCATGTGGGATCTTCCCGGAACGGAGCACGAACCTGTGTCCCCTGCATCGGCAGGCGGACTCCCAACCACTGCGCCACCAGGGAAATCCAAAAATCATTCTTAATAAGTTATTGGCTGAACTGTTTATTATTTTTTAAACTGTGCTTTTTCGTAGCTAGCAGGCTGTAACTTGCCCACATTACCAATTTAAAAGTATGTTATTTTTTACACAAGTTTCTGTTAATATTGAAAAAACTTCGGCAACCTTATTTCAAACAGTGCTGAGTACTGGAATTAGATTGCTATATTTGGTAATGAATTTACTCATAATTTTCTGAGTATGTTAGGTTTTTGAATTTTAATTTAAAGATCTATCTTTAAGAATTAGGAAGCTTGGGCTTCCCCGGTGGCTCAGTGGTTGAGAGTCCGCCTGCCGATGCTGGGGACACGGGTTCGTGCCCCGGTCCGGAAGATCCCACATGTCACGGAGCAGCTGGGCCCGTGAGCCATGGCCGCTGAGCCTGCACGTCCGGAGCCTGTGCTCCGTAACGGGAGAGGCCACAACAGTGAGAGGCCCGTGTACCGCAAAAAAAGAAAAAAAGGAAGCTTAAAGAATACCAAGAAGCTTTATGATAACATCCATGCTTAATTACTGTATTTCCTAAATATATTTTGTTTGTTTGATAATCAGTGTTAGGTCTTATATGATCATTTGTGCATGTAAGTGGCCATATATAACTATGACTTCAGCTTAAGCCAGTTCTATATTTAGTGGTAAAAACAATTTTTTTTTGGCTTTTCGAGTTTTTGTTTTATTGTGCTCAGCCTGCATATGTGTTATAGATATTCTTTTGTACATGACAGGTGTTCAGTTTTTTGCATAATTGATTTACAGTATTACATTAATTTCAGGTGTACGACAGTGATTCGATATTTTTATACATTACAAACTGATCACCACAGTGGTGAAACTGACTTGTGCAGACTTACTGGATACGTACTACTAATAATTTAAATACATTCTGTATGGTATTAGTTTGTAGGGTTAAGCCAATTTGATTATAAATTAATTTATTTTCTGTATTATATCTCCAATTTTTTCCTGTATAAAGCAGTATACTACTTTATTTTGCCTCTCCATTCTTTTCCCTCTCTTTATTGACACCTTGTTTTGTAAGAATGGGCAACATATTTAACATTCCATATTTCTAGCTCCCCCGTATTCATATACAAATCTTTGTGCTGCTACCTCCACTGTTACAACAAAATTTCTGTAGAAAAGATCAGTGACTTGTTGCTTCAGAATCTAGTTATTTTTTGCCTTCCTCCTTAGCAAATATGTACTTCTTCCTAGGTGCCTACTATTGTGTGCACACAGGGAAGGAATAGAGATGAACGGGAGATAGGTGCAAGGTGAAGGGAGGAATTAGCATTGGGAATGGTTATACCTTTCAAACTTGGGGCTCTTGACACTACCCACTAATCTTATTCGCTCCAGCCTCTTTTTCCTGTTCCCTGAATTATTCAATTCAGACTTTCAACAGTCAACTCACAAGACTCACCCTCATCACTTGATCTGGCCTCCCACTTAGGTAATTAGAGGCCATAGGTGTAAATTCCCTTCCACTCCCTTCTCCACCTGAAAAACATGTCTGTATTTTTTCATTCATAATTACTTTCGAAGGGAAAGGAGGGGAATTGATGATTGAAGATTTGAACTAACTACTCCACAGTATGGGAAAGAAAACTAGGGCTGAATAAAAAGATTGTTAGGTTATGCCAAGAGTCAGCTGATATTTAAGAATATTTTGTGACTCTAAAAGTAAATTGCTACAGGCACGACAGGATCATGAGTGGTTAATGGAAAAAGTAGTTGACCCTTGTTTGATTCTCATTTATTTCAGCTACATGTATGTGTTTCATGTAAAATGTACTTATTGTGATTTGCAGTTGAAAATGTTTGGAATTTGTCTCCTAAATCTGAGACCTCCTTTTCTTTTGCTTAACCCATAAATATTGGTGTACAAAGGGGTATTGTCCTTGATCCTGTTCTCCTTTCACTAATCATAACTGCACTTCAGATTTGAAATACTTATATGCTGGTGGTTCACACTCTTCAGTTCTAGAACTATGCTAAACAGTCTGTCCGAAACTTATTCATTACGTTCTGGCTAAAATTACTTTTCCCTCATTTTGAGTAATTGTGTAATTATCCATGAATTACCCATGCCAGAAACTTGCAAATCATCTAGAATTTCAAATTTCTTCCCTTGCTGTAACTGTTACCTCTCCATCTTCACATATTCATTCATTAAGTAAATCAGTTCTGCCTCTAATTTATCATCTACGTTTCTCTTATGATTGCCTTAGTTTGGTCTCTTGTTTTGTTACTAATAGACCAGTCTTTTAATTAGAGGGCGAGTTTAGCATAGGTTTTAAAGAGCATTGGCTGTAGGTTCAGACATTTAGGTTTCAGACCTTGGTCTCCTCTCCCCTCCATTTACATTGTCATATAGCTTGAGAACATTATCTAATCTCTCTGAACCTCAATTTTTTCACCTTTGAAGTGAGGATAGTAATTGAACCTACTTTACAAAGCTGTTAGGAGGACTGAATGAACTAATAAATATACATTTCCCAGTAAATACTACCTGATCTTACAGTGAAACCTTGTACTAATGCAAATATAGATATAATTTGATTATTTCTTGTCCCCAACACAGCCTTTGTTTTCAAACGGGCAGGTTAAAATTCTTTCTGGGATAAGGGCAGAAGTACAAGGTAGAGCAAAGTTGGGCTGGAAAACATCTGACAAGGATTGTGGGGTGGCAGAGAGTTCCTGTGTCCCCAGTGTCTCCTGAGCCAATTTATGTGAATCAGACTGGAAAAAAAGGTGCCAACTAATAGAGATGCCTGGAATTTCTGAAATTTGACTCTCCAGTTTGTGTGATTGAATTTCAAGGCCTTTGCTTATTTTGTTAAGGCAAGGTTTTACCTTATTTTAATTGACATAATTTTAATCATATCTCAATTTTCCCTTCATATTATAATTAGAATGATTTTTAAAGCTGAAGTTTAATTATAATAGAACAGATTATTATATTTTTCTATTTTAATTTAATTTTTAATCTCTTTTATATATTTACTTTTAGGCCATGCATTTAGATATCAGTATGTTTTATTGATGCCTTTGCTAATTAATTTTTGCATCTTCTAAGTATTTTTCCATGTTCTTAAATATCAGGTTGAACTGTATAAAATTACCATATTTGCAGGTCACAAGTGGTCAAATACTGGCAGTTTTATATGGTTCAGTCTAATGCTTCATTCTTACAGCAATGAATAAGTACTGTTATATGTCTGATAATTTGATTTGCTTATATTCTTGAATAATAGCTTAATCAGGATACAGATTGCTGGTTGACTGTTATTTTCTCTAACAGCTTTGAAGATAAACATTCCTGTTATCTTTTGACAGTTTTTTTTTTTTACTGATGAGGTCAGCTGTAAGTCTGATTTTCTTCTATTACTAGTAGTTATTAAGAGTTTTTTTCGGGAGTTCCCTGGTAGCCTAGGGGTTAGGATTCTAGGCTTTTCACTGCCATGGCCTGAGTTCAATCCCTGGTCAGGGAACTGAGGTCCTGCAAGCCACATGGATGGGCAAAAAAAAAAAACAAAACCAAAGTTCTTCATTTTTGCTATGTTTATGTGCGCACATTTATTTTTATTTACCCTGCTCAGGATTTGGATTGCAATCTGAGTGTTCATTTCTTTAGTTCTGAAATTTCCAACTATTATCTCTTTAGCATCTCTACTTCAGTTCCTTCATGAACTTTTAGAACTTCTATTTTACACATGCTGGAGTTTCTCATTCAGTCCCCGTCCCTTTTTTTTTCAGTATCCAAAATGTATTTATTGGGATGGTTTCCCATTCATCTTGATTCAGGGTGATTTTAATGCTGCTTCTGTCTGAAGGAGCATCCTTCTGTAAGCCTTGCTTTTTCCTCCTGTAGGCTGGCAGAATATAGTAGAGCAGCCAACACAAAAAGTGTTTGTGCATTGCTAAAGACAGTGGTGATTTTATAACATCTTGAACATTTCACATCCATGAAATAGGAATTGGGGCTCTGCACCAGGTGCTTCTTCTTATGTTTCTTCTTCTTTTCTGGAGAGGATGAAGGAGATCCTTTGTGAGAGGCTTGTTCTTGTGGGGAGGTTGTCACAGCCAGAAAGCCTCATTCAGTTCTTTAGCTTGCTTTTTATCTTTTGTGGTTTCTATCTCTCCTTATCTCTGTTGAATTCTATATGATTTCTTCATATCTATCTTCTACCTTGATAATTTTTTTACAGTTATCACTTATTATTTAGCTTGTATTGTGAGTTTATTCAGTAATTTTATTTTCTGGATTCTTTTTCAGATCTACCCATTTTCATAGATCCCATTTGTCACTTTGTGAAAATTTTACACATATTTGAAGTCTTTATCAGACTGATTTGTCTTCTGTGGATTAGGTTTCTACTTCTTGGTGTATTGTATTTGTTGACTGTAATGGTACTGAAATTTCTTCATGTGCATTGTAGTCTTATTTATGAGCTTATCTTCAGTGGGAGCTCCACTTGTGCCTTGGGTTGGGAGGAGTTCTAATGAGATGGTTTTGTGTTTGTAAGGGTCCAGACAAGCTTCTTTTTGTTGTTGTTGAATGAATATGTTAATTTACTTATCTAAAGAGGAATCCCAGGAAAACAAGTAGCTGTTAGGCAAAAATAATGACTTCTGCTTCGTGGACATTTTGTTTGGAGTTCTGAGTTGATTAAAAAGGAGATTTTAAATAAGAACTTGAACTTAGGATAGAGAACAGAGGAGAAACGTTGAGTTCAGCCTTGGGAAAGATGACTAGTATGATGGACTGGTTTCCTTGGGTTCCTTCTGGTTCATAATAGATTTACTTCCAATTTTCCATTCAGTGTTTCTGAAATCTCAGAAAAACTGGTGCCAGGACACGAAGGTTCAGGGCTGGAGATTGCATCACTACGTGAACCCTAAGTCATCCGGCATTGGATAGATTACCAGTTATTATAAAAGAATATAGCTCAGGAACAGCCAGATGGAAGAGATGCATAGGGCAAGGTATGTGGGAAGAGGTGTGGAGCTTCCATGCTCACTGAGTATGTCACTCTTCCTGAATATCCCCAAGTTCACCAACCTGGAAGCTACTCCTAGACAAGCTTCTTATTAGTTTCTTGACTTGGCCTTTCTATGTACTGTGCGGATAGTACACACGTTAGTTATGTATCTATGCAGGAAGCTTGTTTGTGTTCAGACTTCTTGTGGATGACTCCACGGCTGGCAAGGATTTTAGGTTTCAGAGTACTTAAAGCCTGCCCTGTGGCTTTATTGAGGGAGTTCAGTTTCAACTTTTAACCTTTGTCTTCCTATTCCCAACGGTGGTAACAATAACCCCTGTGGCCCACTTGCATCACTGCCTTACCACTTAGGCTTTGAGTGCCCTTTTGGTTTCTGGCACTTCCAATTTTGACTTCTTGGTTGTAGACTCAGTTATATATTTTTAGACCTTTAATTTGTTATATGTTAGCCATTTCTGTGTTTGAGTTGGGGGTCAGGTGGTCTTAGATTTGCTTAGTGATCCATCTTGAATGGAAGTCCACCAATTTAATGAAGCTAATAAATTCCAGTTAACAACACTGTGGAGATAAACTAGTTTGTAGACTTGTCTATTTTAGCCTTTAAGCACTCCCCCCAAAGATTATACATTTTAGTAAATTGACACTTAAAAGAAATTAATCTAATAGGTATGAATGGGTCTCTCAGAACATTGAAGTAATGAAATCAGTTCTAGGGACGTTATGCGTAAAACTTGGTCAGTAGGGGCTTCCCTGGTGGCGCAGTGGTTGAGAATCTGCCTGCCAATGCAGGGGACACGGGTTCGTGCCCTGGTCTGGGAAGATCTCACATGCCACGGAGCAACTAGGCCCGTGAGCCACAGCTACTGAGCCTGCGCGTCTGGAGCCTGTGCTCCACAACAAGAGAGGCCGTGACAGTGAGAGGCCCGCGCACCGCGATGAAGAGTGGCCCCCACTCGCCGCAACTAGAGAAAGCCCACGCACAGAAACGAAGACCCAACACAGCCAAAAATACAAGTTAAAAAAAAAAAAACTTGGTCGGTAGCTTTGGCTCTGAAGTTTGGGTTTCAGTTTTGTATAGTAATGAAAACTCAACATGACAACTAGTACTGAGTGATTGAGTCAGGAGCACGCTCATCTGATCACTAATTACAAGGACATTGTTACTCATAAACTCGAATGGAAAATGACTCACCTTTTCAACACAAACATTTATATAATTTAAAAATTTATTTATAAATATAGAGGTAAATAGCAGAAAGATCCCTAAAGAAGCTTCAACTCTTTGTTTTGGTGGTAAGACACCTTGGCTGCTGGGTAATCTGACAGAAGTAAGTAGTCAGCATAGGAATGGGTTTGGCTGATGGTCTGCAGACTTAAATTTTCCTGTGTCTCATTGGGGGTTCTTTCATGCCTTAGATTTCTGAATTCCAAGCTTCTCTGAAAACCTTTATGGCAAATAAGAGTCTTTCTCAAATGTATCCCTCTATTCTTCCTGTACTTTGGGTTGTGTTTCTTCTGCAATGTTTAGGTATCCTTTTGCCATCTACATTTTTTGAAAAAGATAAAAAGTCGTTAAAAAAAAAAAAAAAAAAGTCGTAAACTGTGATGTCAGCTTGCCAGGTAGAAGTAGAAATTGTAAGAATCTGAGAATCAGCTTATTGAGTTCAAAAAACAAAACCTAGTATGACTTACATCAAATCATACATAAAAGTATAATGGATACTTTTATATATTGAATGTTTCTTGCTCAGAACAGAATGTCTCTTCAGCGATATTCCTTCAGAGTTATTCCTTCATTAAGATGTTACAAATTTCTTAAGAACTTTCTCAATATTTTACATATATATATAATTATATATACATATAGTTATATATACATATAATTGTCTATCTATAGACTCCTTTTTTTTTCCATTTGTGAACTTCGCACCTGCTCTTCTTGGTTTGCATGCTGTTTCTTCCTTTTCTAGTTTTGTTGGGGGTCCCCAAGACCATCCTCAGGTTCAGTGATTTGCTGGAAGGACTCACAGAATTAAGAAAAGCTTATACTCATGGTTGATTTTATTGCAGTGAAAGGATACAGATTAAAATTAGCAAAGAGAAAAGGTGCATGGTGTAAAATCCAGGAGAAAGCAGATGCAAGCATCCAGCTGTCTCCTTTCAGTGGAGTTGCACAGGGAGAGTCTTAATTCTCCCAGTTACAATGTATGACAATATGCAGGAGGAGTATTGCCAACCAGGGAAGCTCACATGAACCTCTGTGTCTGGGTTTTTCTAAAAATAAATTTACTTATTTATTTGATTTTTGGCTGCGTTGGTTGGGTCTTCGTTGCTGCGCGTGGGCTTTTCTCTAGTTGTGGCGAGTGGCGACTATTCATCGTTGCGGTGTGCGGGCTTTTCATTGCGGTGGCTTCTCTCGTTACGGAGCACGGGCTCTAGGCGCGCAGGCTCAGTAGTTGTGGCACACGGTCTTAGTTGCTCCCTGGCATGTGGAATTGTGCCAGACCAGGGGTCGAACCCGTGTCCCCTGCATTGGCAGTTGGATTCTTAACCACTACGCCACCAGGGAAGCCCTTGTCTGGGGTTTTTATTGGAGACTCAGTCATATAGGGATGCAGCATCCACAGAACTGATAACACCTACTTGGACTCCAGCCGATCCCACAGGTCAAACTGAATACAGATGGCCCAAGGCCTCAGGCAAACAGAAACGCTTTTATCAGGCATATATTCCAAGAGTTCGAAGGCCATCTCCCATATGCCCATCAAGGGCTAGTGTTGAAGGCCTTCCTTAGGAATGTGTGGGGTTTAATGAACCCAGGCCAACCAAGCATACTCTTTCTTGCACATTAGTGAATGCATGTTGATTCTTCAAGACCATGTATAAATGTCACCTCTTCAGTGAAAACTTACCTTATTCACTGTGAGAAGTTAGTTGCTTGCGTATTTTTGCTCCTAAATTACTTATCCTCATCTCCTCTGTAGTTAATGCTGTAGGTTTCCAGGATTTAAAAAAATATTTATTTATTCATTCATTCATTCATTCATTGGCTGCATCGGGTCTTAGTTGTGGCATGCAGGATCTTTCATTGTGGTGCTCAGACTTCTCTCTAGTTGTGGCGCATGGGCTCTATAGTTGTGTGCAGGCTCGGTAGTTGAGGCACACGGGCTTAGTTGCCCCATGGCACGTGGGATCTTAGTTTCCCAACTAGGGATTGAACCTGCTTCCCCTGCATTGGAAGGCAGATTCTTAACCACTGGCCCACGAGGGAAGTCACCCTTCAATGGTTTTTAATTCATGCCATCTTAGATGTAAAAATATTTATATTCATTTTCCCCTTTCTCCTGACCATACTGTTTCTTCCTTTGATTCAAAAAAGTGTTTTTATGCATTTCCTTTGAGCAGGATCTTTGTATGCATTTCGTGTTATAAAAACAATATTTTGTTTTCATATGTAATGGTAAATTTGAGTTTGTTTTACCAATATATGTATGTCTGCTGAGGGACTGATATTCCTGCTTTTAGCATGACATTTTGTTTTCATTTTCCATTACAATTACTATATAAGTTACTGTAGTTTGTATATGTACAACTCTTTGCAGTCAAATGCTCTACCACTGAGCTATACCTCCTATATGTACAACTCTTGGACTGTTTATATCCCTGTCTTTGTATGCTGCTTCCTATAGTTGTGCGTGGTATAAACTATAAAAATCATATACTAGTCTTGAACCCTTTTTTTTTTAATATACTGCAGTTTTATTTCAGTCACACAAACGAAGTTAGTATATAGGAAATTTAAATGAAACAGTATGGTAAAAATAGCTGAGAACCAAAAAATCTAAAAAGGAAGTACACCTAAAGGATGAGAATTCAATATGCACTAGTGTTTCATCTTTAGTTTTGATTGACACTTGATGCTTGCAGATTTCAAAACTTTGAGATCATGATGACTATTCTGAAGAGATTTCAGCACCAGCACTAAGATTTTGTACATTCAGTTGGTTTGCAGTTGACTTGTTAGCCATTTACATAGTGTATAGTACAGATTTGTCACAGGTCAGATCACAGTGTTGAAGGAAAGAAGTACCTTCCTGTAATTAGAAAGGATCCCCTGAACTGCACTCACCTTAAGACATCCAGTATACAGGAGCATGAAAACCATCATAACAATGTGGCTCCAGGGAAGATAGTTTTGATAAGGAAAATAGCCTAAGCTTCTGTTTCCCATTTTAATTACTGAAATCTCTAACAGTGACAGAACTGTCACATAGGACAGTAACTGTATACAGTAATTCAATCAAACTTCTTGGAAAGAACACATTTAGCAATCTGGGATAATGCAGAATGACAAGAAGTATAACGTGATTCAACACTGGTTCTTTTTGTCATTTTACACAGATATCATGTTTGTTCATTTTTTTAATGACAGGATTTTTATTTTTATTTTTTAAATTTTTGGCCGTGCAGCACGGCATGCAGGGAACTGATCTCAATTCCCCAACCTATTCCCCCTGCAGTGAAAGCCAGAGTCTTAGCCACTGGACCACCAGGGAGGTCCTGACATGTTATTATTAGACCAAAGCACAAAACGTTTAGTGCATAAACCAGTTTCTATTTTAAGATCTAGCATTTTTATTGTAGTCTTTTATCTTAGTTTGTACCACTTTTACCCAGTACTCTATCCTACTGTAGATTGTTTAACTTGATGAACAAAATCAAAAGTGATTTCTGACCAGATTTATGGGGGACATAAACATTTATATCATCTAAGTGTTTGCATAACCAAGAGTGCAATAATAAATATGAAAATGCCTATTTCATTTAGAAAATAAGCTTGCTGCATCTTTTTTTTGAATTTTATTTTGTTTATTTTCTTATACAGAAGGTTCTTATTAGTTATCCATTTTATACATGTTAGTGTATACATGTCAATCCCAATCTCCCAATTCATCACCGCCCACCCCCCACCCCGCCACTTTACCCCTTGGTGTCCATATATTTGTTCTCTACATCTGTGTCTCTATTTCTGCCCTGCAAACCAGTTCATCTGTACCATTTTTTCTAGGTTCCACATATATGCTTTAATATACGATATTTGTTTTTCTCTTTCTGAGTTAACTTCATTCTGTATGACCTCTAGATACATCCACGTCCCTACAAATGACCAAATTTCGTTCCTTTTTATGGCTGAGTAATATTGTATTGTATATATGTACCACATCTTCTTTATCCATTTGTCTGTCGATGGGCATTTAGGTTGCTTCCATGACCTGGCTGTTGTAAATAGTGCTGCAGTGAATATTGGGGTGCATGTGTCTTTTTGAATTATGGTTTTCTCTGGGTATATGCCCAGTAGTGGGATTGCTGGGTCATATGGTAATTCTATTTTTAGTTTTTTAAGGAACCTCCATACTGTTCTCCATAGTGGCTGTATCAATATACATTCCCACCAACAGTGCAAGAGGGTTCCCTTTTCTCCACACCCTCTCCAGCATTTGTTGTTTTTAGATTTTCTGACGATGCCCACTATAACGTGTGAAGTGATACCTCATTGTAGTTTTGATTTGCATTTCTCTAATAGTGATTTTGAGCAGCTTTTCATGTGCTTCTTGGCCATCTGTCTGTCTTCTTTGGAGAGTTGTCTATTGAGGTTTTCTGCCCTTTTTTTTTTTTTTTGCGGTATGCGGGCCTCTCACTGTTGCAACCTCTCCCGTTGCGGAGCACAGGCTCCAGACGCACAGGCTCAGCGGCCATGGCTCATGGGCCTAGCTGCTCCGCGGCATGTGGGATCTTCCCAGATCGGGGCAGGAACCCGGGTCCCCTGCATAGGCAGGCAGACTCTCAACCACTGTGCCACCAGGGAAGCCCCCTCTGCCCATTTTTTGATTGGGTTGTTTGTTTTTTTAATATTGACCTGCATGAGCTGTTTATATATTTGGGAGACTAATCCTTTGTCCATTGATTCGTTTGCAAATGTTTGCTCCCATTCTGAGGGTTGTCTTTTTGTCTTGTTTTTATTTCTTTTGTTTTGCAAAAGCTTTTAAGTTTCATTAGGTCCCATTTGTTTATTTTTGTTTTTATTTCCATTTCTCTAGGAGGTGGATCAAAAAATATCTTGTTTTGATTTATGTCAAAGAGTGTTCTTCCTATGTTTTCCTCTAAGAGTTTTATAGTGTCCAGTCTTACATTTAGATCTCTAATTCATTTTGAGTTTGTTTTTGTGTATGGTGTTAGGGAGTGTTCTAATTTCATTCTTTTACATGTAGCTTTCCAGTTTTCCCAGCACCACTTATTGGACAGACTGTCTTTTCTTGTGTATCCTTGCTTCCTTTGTCATAGATTAGTTGACCATAGGTGCATGGGTTTATCTGTGGGTTTTCTGTCCTGTTCCACTGATCTATATTTCTGTTTTTGTGCCAGTACCATACTGTATTGATTACTGTAGCTTTGTAGTATAGTCTGAAGTCAGGGAGTCTGATTCCTCCAGCTCCGTTTTTATTCCCTCAAGACTGCTTTGTCTATTCGGGGTCTTTTGTGTCTCCATACAAATTTTAAGATGTTTTGTTCTAGTTCTGTAAAAAGTGCCATTGGTAATTTAATAGGGATTTCATTGAATCTGTAGAATGCTTTGGGTAGTATAGTCATTTTCACAATATTGATTCTTCCAATCCAAGAACATGGCATATCTCTCCATCTGTTTGTATGATCTTTAATTTCTTTCATCAGTGTCTTATAGTTTTCTGCATACAGGTCTTTTGTCTCCTTAGGTAGGTTTACTCCTAGGTATTTTATTCTTTTCGTTGCAGTGGTAAATGGGAGTGATTCCTTAAGTTCTCTTTCAGATTTTTCATCATTAGTGTATAACAATGCAAGAGTTTTCTGTGCATTTATTTTGTATCCTACAACTTTACCAAATTCATTGATTTAGCTCTAGTAATTTTCTGGTGGCATCTTTAGGATTCTCTATGTATAGTATCATGTCATCTGCAAAGAGTAACAATTTTACTTCTTCTTTTCCAATTTGGATTCCTTTTATTTCTTTTTCTTCTCTGATTGCCGTGGCTAAAACTTCCAAAGTTATGTTGAATAATAGTGGCAAGAGTGGGCAATCTTGTCTTTTCCTGATCTTAGAAGAAATGGCTTCAGTTTTTCACCATTGAGAATGATGTTGGCTGTGTGTTTGTCATATATGGCCTTTATTATGTTGAGGTAAGTTCCCTTTCTGCCTACTTTCTGGAGGGTTTTTATCATAAATGGGTGTTGAATTTTGTCGAAAGCTTTTTGTGCATCTATTGAGATGATCATATGGTTTTTATTCTCCAGTTTGTTAATATGGTGTATCACATTGATATGCGTATATTGAAGAATCCTTGCATCCCTGGTATAAATCTCACTTGATCATGGTGTATGATCCTTTTAATGTGTTGTTGGATTCTGTTTGCTAGTATTTTGTTGAGGATTTTTGCATCTATATTCATCAGTGATCTGCTTTGTAATTTTCTTTTTTTGTAGTATCTTTGTCTGGTTTTGGTATCAGGATGATGGTGACCTCATAGAATGAGTTTGGGAGTGTTCCTCCCTCTGCAATTTTTTGGAAGAGTTTGAGAAGGGATGGGTGTTAGCTCTTCTCTAAATGTTTGATAGAATTCACCTGTGAAGCCATCTGGTCTGGACTTTTGTTTGTTGGAAGATTTCTAATCACAGTTTCAATTTCATTACTTGTGATTGGTCTGTTCATAGTTTCTATTTCTTCCTGGTTCAGTCTTGGAAGGTTATACCTTTCTAAGAATTAGTCCATTTCTTCCAGGTTGTCCATTTTACTGGCATAGAGTGGCTTGCTGTAGTCTCTTAGGATGCTTTTTATTTCTGTGGTGTCTGTTGTAACTTTTCCTTTTTCATTTCTGATTTTATTGATTTTATTTGAGTCCTCTCCCTCTTTTTCTAGATGAGCCTGGCTAATGGTTTATTGATTTTGTTTACCTTCTCAAAGAACCAGCTTTTAGTTTTATTGATCTTTGCTATTGTTTTCTTTGTTTCTATTTCATTTGTTTCTGCTGTGATCTTTATGATTTCTTTCCTTCTGCTAACTTTGGGTTTTGTTTGTTCTTCTTTCTGTAGTTCCTTTAGGTGTAAGGTTAGATTGTTTTGAGGTATTTCTTGTTTCTTGAGGTAGGCTTGTATAGCTATAATCTTCCCTTAGAAATGCTTTTGCTGCATCCCATAGGTTTTGGATCGTCGTGTTTTCATTGTCATTTGTCTCTAGGTATTTTTTGATGTCCTCTTTGATTTCTTCAGTGATCTCTTGGTTATTTAGTAACATATTGTTTATACTCCATGTGTTTGTGTTTTTTACGTTTTTTTCCCTGTAATTGATTTCTCATCTCATAGCATTGTGGTCAGAAAAGATGCTTGATATGGTTTCAATTTTCTTTAATTTATTGTGGCTTGATTTTTGACCCAGGATGTGATCTATCCTGGAGAACGTTCCGTGCGCACTTGAGAACAAAGTGTAATCTGCTGTTTTGGAATGTCCTATAAATATCAATTAAATCTATCTGGTCTGTCGGGTCATTTAAAGCTTCTGTTTCCTTATTTATTTTCATTTTGGATGATCTGTCCGTTGGTGTAAGTGAGGTATTAAAGTCCCCCATTATTATTGTGTTACTGTCGATTTCCTTTTATAGCTGTTAGCAGTTGCCTTATGTATTGAGGTGCTCCTGTGTTGGGAGCGTATATATTTATAATTGTTATATCTTCTTCTTGGATTGATCCCTTGATAATTATGTAGTGTCTTTCATTGTCTCTTGTAACATTCTTTATTTTAAAGTCTCTTTTATTTGATATGAGAATTGCTACTTCAGCTTTCCTTTGATTTCCATTTGCATGGAATATCTTTTTCCATCCCCTCACTTTCGGTCTGAATGTGTCCCTGGGTCTGAAGTGGGTCTCTTGTAGACAGCATATATATGGGTCTTGTTTTTGTGTCCATTCAGCAAGCCTGTGTCTTTTGGTTGGAGCATTTAATCCATTCACATTAAAGGTAGTTATCGATATGTATGTTCCTATTACCATTTTTTTAATTGTTATGGGTTTGCTTTTGTAGGTCCTTTTCTACTCTTGTGTTTCCCACTTAGAGAAGTTCCTTTAGCATTTGTTGTAGAGTTGGTTTAGTGGTGTTGAATTCTCTTAGCTTTTGCTTGTCTCTAAAGCTTTTGATTACTCCATGGAATCTAAATGAGATCCTTGCCGGGTAGAGTAATCTTGGTTGTAGGTTCTTCCCTTTCATCACTTTAAGTATGTCATGCCACTCCCTTCTGGCTTGTAGAGTTTCTGCTGAGAAATCAGCTGTTAACCTCATGGGAGTTCCCTTGTTTGTTATTTGTCATTTTTCCCTTGTTGCTTTCAATAATTTGTCTTTAATTTTTATCAGTTTGATTACTATGTGTCTCGGCATGTTTCTCCTTGGGTTTATCCTGCCTGGGACTCTCTGCGCTTCCTGGACTTGGGTGGCTATTTCCTTTCCCATTTTAGGGAAGTTTTCGACTATAATCTCTTGAAATATTTTCTCAGGTCCTTTCTCTCTCTCTTCTCCTTCTGGGACCCCTATAATGCGAATGTTGTTGCATTTAATGTTGTCCCCAAGGTCTCTTAGGATGTCTGCATTTCTTTTCATTCTTTTTTCTTTATTCTGTTCCTCAGCAGTGAATTCCACCATTCTGTCTTCCAGGTCACTTATCTGTTCTTCTGCCTCATTTATTCTGCTGTTGATTCCTTCTAGTGTTTTTTTCATTTTAGTTATTGTTCATCTCTGTTTTCTGTTCTTTAATTCTTCTAGATCTTTGTTAAACATTTCTTGCATCTTCTTGATCTTTGTCTCCATTCTTTTTCTGAGGTCCTGGTTCATCTTCACTATCGTTATTATGAATTCTTTTTCTGGAAGGCTGCCTATCTCCGTTTAGTTGTTTTTCTGGGGTTTTATCTTGTTCCTTCATGTGGTACATAGCCCTCTGCCTTTTCATCTTGTCTGTCTTTCTGTGAATGTGGTTTTTGTTCCGCAGGCTGCAGGATTGTAGTTTTTCTTGCTTCTACTGTCTGCCCTCTGGATGCTTGCTGCATCTTTAATGTCTTTACTAGTGGATGACAATGAGTAGTTGATAGAAAAAAAAGAACTACATACTTGAATTATGGTAGCGCATCCATCAAGGTTAATCTAGAAATGAAGTTTCTATAGAAACAGGAACTGTTTTAACAAGGAAAAAAAGTTCCCTCATTCAAACCTCTTTGAAGTGGTAATGGCTGCAAACCTGCAGCATTTAGAAAACTATGCTGTCAACAAGCTGTGTCTTACGAACCTATATTAAGAAATCCAGAAAGCAGATGAAAGTGGATTCTTCAAAATTTTAGTAAAACTACTGATAACCAAAGATTTCAAAGGAAATATAGCACATAACTCAAGCATAAATCAAGGTGGAGAGCATGGGGAATTTTTGATTTCCTAAATTTTCAAACATTTTATCATTGCACATACAGGAATTCTCCCGTATTTTAATTTTAGAAGTTTCAAAGAAAATGGAGTGGATTACATACACAAATGTGAATGCCCACACAAACACGCGCAGACACACACACACACACACACACACACACACACACACACACACACACACA
>NW_020838014.1:2689017-2799707 GCF_003676395.1 Aethalodelphis obliquidens | reverse complement strand
ACACACACACACACACACACACACACACACACACACACACACACACAGTGTAAGTAGAGTATATAGTTCCTTCTTCCCACCACCTAAGTCTCACTACCACTTAGCTGTACCTCCTGTATGCACAGCTCTTTGGACTGTTTATAGCCTTGTCTTTGTATGGTGCTTCCTATAGTTGTGCATAGTATAAACTGTAAAAATTATATCCTAGTCTTGAACCCTTTCTTAAAAGCAAGGATTGAGTCATGCTGTGTTCTCAATTTTATGGCTGACATATAGTAGTCAGTTTGTTGTGTTGACTGTGATGCTATTTTACAGTTAAGTTTAACTTCCATATGTTAACCTCAGCAGGTTTATTCGTTCTGATAGATGCTAGAACACTAGCAGGTTACGTCACAGATGATCTCTCTTCCCACATTAGCATGAATTCAAGTAGTTCTGAACAAAGTCAGAATTTATAAGTTGATAGATTGTGTATTTCTATTTCTGCTGTAACAGAATTGCCATAAACTTCTGTCTTAAAACAACATACATTTTATTTTCTTATTGTTCTTGAAGGCTGAAGTGTGAAATCAGTTTTACTGTGTTAGAGTCAAAGTGTTGGCAGGTCTTGTTCCTTCTGGAGGCTCTGAGGAGAGAATCCATTTTCTTTTTCTTTTTCTTTTTTTCCAGCTTATAGTAGCCACCTGCATTCCTTGGCTGTGTCTCTGTTTCCAAAGCACATTATTCTAATCTCTGCTTTCATTGTCAATTGCCTTCTCCTCTTCTGTAGTCTAATCTTCTTCTGCCTCCATCTTGTTAGATCACTTGTGATGACATTTATGGCCTATCAAATAATCCAGGACAGCATACCCATCTCAAGATCCTTAATTTAATCCCCCTCACAGAATCTCCTTTGCTGTATAAAGTGACACAGGTTTTCCAAGCATTACGACCTAGGTATCTTTGGGGGCCGTTATTACAACCACATAGTGTAATAACGAAGCACCTTAAAGTTTTTTTGCATATTAATGCTTATTTTCTCTTCCTAAATAAGGTATCATTTTTCCCCAATGTAATAACTTAGTGGAATAACTTATTTTACTCAGCTCTTAATGCTCATTTCTTTGTTCTTGTCTGTGATATATGAATGAGTAGTTCCCATGTAGGCATCGTGTACAATCTCCTTATTTTTTCTGAAGAATATTTCTTAATGTTGTTGTTTTGTGTTGTAGTTGGTGTAATACGGTGCCCAGTATGCCGCCAAGAATGCAGACAGATAGACCTTGTGGATAATTATTTTGTGAAAGATACATCTGAAGCTCCTAGCAGTTCTGATGAGAAATCAGAACAGGTATGCTTCTCAATTTTTCTTTATATTCCTATCTTGATATGAAAATATGAATTATAAGAAAACATGCTTGAATTGTTACATAATTTAGGGTAGTTATGCCTTAGTTTCATCTTTCAAATTGAAAATGAAGGATATCTTTATTCTACACCGTCAGACCTGGTTAAATGAGATTAAAAGTCATTACTTAAAGATTCAAATCTTGTATAGATTTTGTATTCTGAGACTTTTTTTTACCTACCTGAATGTTTGATCTGGAAGGGAAAGGATTTTGTTGAAGAGAAATGGATAACAAAATAATTTTATTCTAGGTACAGTGAATTAGTATATTTGAGAGCAAGTTAGAAAGTTTTCACCTTTTTGTTTTGTGGATCTATATTTTGTAAATTTAATGTAGCTTAGTATTTATTTCCTCCTTTAGGTATGTACTAGTTGTGAAGACAATGCAAGTGCAGTTGGCTTTTGTGTAGAATGTGGAGAGTGGCTATGTAAGACATGTATTGAAGCACATCAAAGAGTAAAATTCACTAAAGATCACTTGATCAGGAAGAAAGAAGATGTCTCAGGTAAGATAGAAGCAGTTTTAATGATTACTATTAATCTCCCTCTTTTGCCTCTATAGCATTTCTACTTATCTTTATAAGCTTTTGATACCAATATCAGTAAGAATTTAGAAAGTTAGACAAAAATTTTGTTTAGTTTAAAAATATGTGTTTTATTTTACTGCAGAGTCTGTTGGAGCATCTGGTCAGCGCCCTGTTTTCTGCCCTGTACACAAACAAGAACAGTTGAAACTTTTCTGTGAAACATGTGATAGGCTGACATGTAGAGACTGTCAGCTATTGGAACACAAAGAACATAGGTACAAAAGTCATAATTGCTTATCAAGAAATATTATAAAAAGTTCTTGTAAAATTATTTTTCCTAAAGCAAGTATTCTATAATTTTGTTAGCATTTTAAAATTATCAGTTTTGTGTTTTATGTCTTAGAGCAAGATATATTTTTGATAAATTATTTAATGGTTTCCATATTCATACCTAATTGTTTTATGGATATTTGTTGAAAATGTATCAGTACATGGATTTGGGTTGCAAGAATGGAGTTATATTATTTCTTTGTATGCAACGCCTCTGGTTCAAATACACTTTTTTTCAAGTGTTCTATGGGATTTAGGCTCTGGGCTGTTGTCTTAAAAGGTAATATTTCCATGAGTGTGGCTAAGTGATACCCATTTTAACATCAAAGCATAAATATACTGCTTTCATATTGGATATACAGTTTGTAGAAAAACTAGGGATTTATAAGCATCTAAGTAGCATAATTAATAATTCATTAATACATAGCTTTGTCTTTCAACCTTCTTTTACCCTCAGGATACAATAGTATTCGCTTACCACCAGCCTGTTACATCTGAACTGTTCTGGAAAGTACTGAAATTTCTAGTCAGGGGTTAAGTTTGATTAACCACACTTAAATATTTGTTTTTTAACTCTAGGATGTCTTAGAGCTTTTAGTTCATTAGAGCCATTGGAATTTTTTGGAATCCTCTAAAAGAAGGGGATACATTAATTCTGTTCACTAACAAGTATTGCATCTGTAGTTTGTGCCAGGCAGTTTTCCTAATGGTGCATGTTTGTTTAATTCACACCAACCACCCATGCAGTGTTGGTACTGATATCCTGACTGTTTTAAAGGTGAGCGAGAGTTCTTACAGAAAGCTTTAGTAATCTGTACAAGGTGTCCCCATAAGTGGTAGAGCCAGGATTTGAACTCCAGATCTATTTTAGCCCATATGCTCATTTTCTCCCATGTGGTATTCAGAATATAGAATACAGTGTATGGAATCTTTCAAACTTGACCTCATAGGGGTAATGCTCTTTTTTCTTTTCCAAGGCACCTCTTACTGTTTTACAGAACATTTGTGTAGAAATGCTACTTTAAACTTTTGTATCCTTTGTTACAAAATGTCTCATCTTGCTTATGAATTGGCTAATGTTTTGACTAATCTTGTGAATGCCTTCACCTGAGGTCCAAATCTTACCCTTGTCTTGTAATCTCAGTAAGACATTAAATTACTTTCTCACAGCTGCAGTCAGATCTTTGAGCATTTAGATTTCTTATGGCTTTTTACATTGATGGTGAGAAACAGAAAGAATAGGAACATGGCATCCTTTATCCTGTGAACAAATAGCTTCAGCCACTCCTCTCAAAGTTGAACCATGTTCCATTCTTCCCTTTCCTTCACCACTTTCCTTTACTACTCATAGCCAACTCCTAATTATCTCTTGAATGTTCTTCCCTTTTCTTTCGTTTTTTCACCCTGTGATTTTCCTGGATAGACTATGGCAGAACCAATGGCACTGGACTTAAAAGCCTAGGTTCCTGTTACTACAACACATTTACAACTAGTCTCCCTGTTTTGAGTTTTATATTGTCAAATTCATTCTGTCCACATTGCTGCCAGTATCATTTGGCTAACATGTAGTTAAGCCCCACCCACCCCACCCCCTTTAAAAACACTCTTCAAAGATACCCCATAGTCAAAAGTTTAAAGTGCTCATTATTGAGTCTTACCAGATTCTTTCTCTTTATCATCTGTACAAAAGTTAGGAAACAGTCCACAAGACCACCCTCTCTTCTAATACCAGCTGCAGAGTTCAGTAAAAACCCAAACATAGGGGATAACAGCATGCAGTCCACCTCATTAATATGATTTGTTATTACTTATACCTTCTTCAGTTAGAGTGGTGGCCTTGTAAACAGGATGCTTTCTGTTCACCTTGGAACCACCATCCATAAGCCAAGCAGCTCTTTGTTAGCTAATAGACTTTATAGAGCACCACCTATGTGATCATAGCATTCAGCAGCTCCTCTGGTGGTTCAGAAGTTATATTTAGAGGAAAAGAGGCCAGCTACCTGCTCATAAATACAATAAATACTTCTTGCATCCTCCTGGTCGCATGTTCCTGCACAGACCATCTCTGTTTATGTGGAACGCTTCTGGGCCTTGCCTTCGTCATTAGAGTGTTCCCCTGTCACCCAAGACATTATGAGTATTTCAGGTTTCATGGTTATTTTGTGTCCTTCAGTCATAGAGTCAGTCTCAGTGCTGAATGGCAAGCTAGTAATTTTCTCTTAAATGACATAAATTTTACCATGGTATCCAGAACTTCTCTGGTCCAAAATCCTGGTGGGTCTCTGCTGAGTGGCACTGAGAGGTTTTTGCCATAAGTTTCAATCTGCGTAGGTACGTGTTGCTGGCACTTCCAAAATCATGTCCGAGTGTGGATCACAGGGGCCCAAAAGCCCCTGTGATCATGAGAAAGACTGCTTTTTGCAGTTCAGACAATGGCTGCCTTTGTTCAGGCCCCCGTTCAAATATGACCTTCTTTTGGGTAGTTGTATAGATTGGTGCTGGTAATATTCCCAGATATGGAGGGTATGTTCTTTAAAATTCAAATATACCAACCGAATGTTGGCTTCTTGTTTAGTTCTAGGGGTAGGTGGCAGAAGCAGTTTTTTTTTTTTCACCTTTGGAATGTCATGGGTGGCTCCTGCCTAGGTTATTCCTAAGAATTTCACCAGTTTGGACAGGTCCTTGGACCTTTGCTATATTTAGCAACAGCTTCTCTTGGTCATGTGTGTCGCCATTGCATCTGAGTCAGTCTTACCTTCATCTTTAGTTTCTGATATTATCATGAAATTAATATAGTATATTTTTACACTCAGGACCTGCATCAAGTCTAAATCTCTTCTAAACAAATCATACCAGTAAGCTGGTGAATTGAAATAACCCTGTGGCAGTATAGTAAACATAAATTAGGGTCCTTCCACATCAAGGAAAATTGCTGTTTGGCTCTTTTTCAGAGTTAGAAAAAAAATTTGCATATTCAGTCACTGAGTGCCACTCTTTTTTAGTCTGCTGTATATATTTTTTGTATTGTTGAAACCGTATCAAGGACTGCTGATGCTATGGTGGCACTACCTTATTAAAACTTTAATAGTCTGCTGTTACTCTTGATGAAACATTTCCTTTTTTTCTTGATGAAACTACACATGGTTATTGTACAAAGAATTCATTGATACTAGCACTCCAGCTTCTAATTTGTCATTAAAGTTGTAATCTCATTTTATCCATCAGGTATCCTATACTGTCTCAGGTCTACAACTTCTGTGGACTTGGACAGTTTTGTTTTTTTAAAAAAATATTTATGTATGTATGTATTTTGCTGTGCCAGGTCTTAGTTGTGGCACGTGGGATCTTCAAGTTGCGACATGCGGGATCTTTAGTAGCGGCATGCAAACTCTTAGTTGCGGCATGTGGGATCTAGTTCCTTACCCAGGGATCGAACCCGGGCCGCCTGCATTGGGAGCGTGGAGTCTTAGCCACCGGACCACCAGGGAAGTCCCTGGACTTGGACAGTGGTTTCCATGTACCATGTCTAATCAAGACTCGCCTGAATGTGAACCTGTATGTCTTCTGTTTTACAGTACCAGTCAGACATAATATCCATTCCAGTGACATAGTCACATAAAGGAGAGATGTAACTACTTCACATAAAGTCTGTTCATATATTCCAACTTTCATCACCTTAATCCTATCAACCATCCCTCTCCTCCCAATCTAACCTTAGCTCCCATTAGGTCTTCAGCAGGTTTTAGAATCATAGCACATTGGGCCCCCATGTCAGGGAGTCCCGGAACTGTCTCTTATCCACCCCCTGGCTATTTTACCCACACAAGTGCATATTGCCTTGTGTTTTCCAGCTGGGGTTGAGCCAGAAAACCCTGGCCTCTCCTTCAGTTTTCAGGTTGATTGATCCATGGAATCGTTGCTCCAGGCAGTACAAGGTCAGGTTTCTCATTGTCATCTTTGCCCTCCAGCTTTTAAAATTTCTTCATACTGGGGTAAATACAACAGTTGTTTAATGCCCTTTAATGTTGGGGACCAGCAGTGGCTCCCATTGGTCCACCCAACCTCCCAAGAGTGCTACGTTAAGACCTTTGTTTCAACACCATCATTGTCTGCTTTATTCACTACTTTCCCCCCCTCCTTTTTTTTTTTTTGTTATTTTTGTTTTTGTTTTTTATGGTACGTGGGCCTCTCACTGTTGTGGCCTCTCCCGTTGCGGAGCACAGGCTCTGGACACACAGGCTCAGCGGCCATGGCTCACGGGCCCAGCCGCTCCGTGGCATGTGGGATCTTCCCAGACTGGGGCACAAATCCGTGTCCCCTGCATCGGCAGGCGTCCTCTCAACCACAGCACCACCAGGGAAGCCCCCCGCCCCTTCCCTTTTTAACAGCCACCTGAAGATTTCCATCCTGCTGGGATAAATCCCTTGACTCTCCCCTTTGTCTTTCCCTATTTTCTCATGAATCACTAGTTTTCTTAACTAGTAAGGCCCATAAAGCTGAGACAAATCTAATAAGGCTTCTCAGATTATTGCTAGGTTTTGCAGCAGTAAAATTACATGGGGGTGCCCATGTACAAGGGTCCCCCTTAATCACATTATTTACCTTGATCTTAGTAGGAGGCATACTCAGTAGATGAACATCCTGCTCTGCATAATGCTAATCTGGCGTGGCTTGCGTGTGAGAAGCATATCAGCCAATTCTTCTGGGGAGTTCTATTTGGCATTTATAGGAGAAGGACAATCGCCTGTCTGAGGGTAAAAAAAACCTCACAGGGGCTTTTATCTAGTCCACCAAGCTAGCTGTCCCCTCAGGAATCACCTGCTGTGTATCTAGGTTATGTATAGCCTGTGGTTCCATAGTGAGCTGTGGGTCCTCCATCAGCTCAAACATTGCTGTTCTATTCTGCAGCATTCAAAATCAACAATACTGCCTCTAAGTAATCAGTCACTCTTACAATATTTTAGTAAAGGTTTTTTTCAGGAAGCATACAATATCAATCCACAAAATGAGATAATTCCTTAGCATTGTAAACTCTCGTTTCATTAGTTTCTTGATTTTGTCTTTCCTCAACCCGGACTACTTTGTGACTGAAGTCATAGAGGTGCTGTCTATTTTCCCAGCATAGTTTTCCCCTTTGGAATGGCCCTGAGGCTAGTGGCTGTAGCTCAGACTGGCTGAAATCTAAACTTTGCCCAGTGTCAGGATCTGTCCCAATACACTCTTTATTTTACAGATAACAATAACCAAGGAATTGTTTCATTACCTTGTTTCTTATTAGTTTGCATTTCCTTGTTTATCCAGGGAGTCAACTCCTAGGGAGTTGGAGCTACAGTTTCTAACTTCTTTCTGTTGATAACTTTTACCTCTAATAACTGCAGCTGTAGTTCCATACCATGAGTGACTAGATAGTCATCCAGGAATCAAAGGTTCATAACCCTTGTCATCTTTTCCTTCCTCTTCCCAACCAGAAGTTTCAATGAGTCAGGATGGTTCTAGTGAATCTCACTTTTGAGGCCAACTATGAAGTTAGGGAACAATTCACAGTTCCTCCCTCACTTTTGACACCCAGTTGCAGAATTTGGGGGTCCCCAAAACCATTTGCGCTTCCTTTTTTTTTTTTTTTAATTTATTCATTCTCACTTCTGACACCAGGTGCAAGTTCAGGATTTCTTAAGACTACCCTCAGATTCAGTAATTTCTTAGAACTCACTGAAAGATGTATACTGACAGTTAACATTTATTACAGTGAAAGGATACAGATTAAAATCATCCAATGGAAAGACACAGAGCAGAATAGTCTAGGAGAGTTCTAAATGTGGAACTTCCATTTGTGTCTTCTCAGTGGAATTCTTTTTTTTTTTTGTTTAATCTTTATTTATTCATCCATTTATTTTGGCTGCGCTGAGTCCCAGCTGTGGTGCCTGGGATCTTCAGTTGTGGCATGCCAACCCTTAGCTGCGGCATGCGTGCAGGGTCTCGTTCCCTGACCAGGGATCGAACCCGGGACTCCAGTGCTGGGAGCAGGGAGTCCCACCCACTGGACCACCAGGGAAGCCCCCTCAGTGGAATTCTTAATGTAGTTAACTCCTCCTAGCAATAATGTGTGACAGCATGAAGAGAATATTGCCAACCATCAAGGCTTGCATGAGCCTTGGTGTCCAGAATTTTTTTTGGAACTCTGTCATGTAGATGTAGTTCACTGGCCACATGATTGACTGGTTTCCAGCCCCTCCTGAGGTTGAGCTGACTGTGTGACCTGAAGACTCTACCAGAAATCATATCATTAGCATATGGCCTAAGGCCTCAAGTAAACAAAGATACTTTTGTCAGACAGTACATTTCAAGGGCTTAGAGACACCCTCCCAGCTGCTGAGGGCAAAGGCCAGACTTCTCTTTGGGCAAGGTTAAATTCTTTAGTACACAATCTGTTATCTCCTATTTGCACTCTTACAGTAGGTAACCCCCTGTTTTAAACTTCTGTGCCTTTACAAATGCTATTTCTTAACAGTACACTGTCAGGAGAACTATTTCTAAAAGCCAGTTTACTTCTGTGTCTTGTCTTCCCTAACACTTTCGTTCCATCTTACCCACCCCGTTTCCCTTGTCTGGACTTCAGGACTTTTAGGGCTAGTTCTTTAAGGGGCTTAGCTTCTCACATGCTTATTGATCAAGTCGGGTTTCCCACCTCTTCTTGAGTCACTCATGCAATTATGATAATATGTATTTTCTTAGAAAATCCCACCAGTTAGTAGAGGTTTTAAAAACATACTTGTGGGCTTCCCTGATGGTGCAGTGGTTAAGAATCCACCTGCTATTGCAGGGGACACGGGTTCAAACCCTGGTCTGGGAAGATCCCACATGCTGCGGAGCAGCTAAGCCCGCGCGCCACAACTACTGAGCCTGCGCTCTAGGGCCCACGAGCCATAACCACTGAGCCCGCGTGCCGCAACTACTGAAGCCCATGCACCTAGAGCCTGTGCTCCACAACAAGAGAAGCCACCACAATGAGAAGCCCACGCACCACAACAAAGAGTAGCCCCTGCTCGCTGCAATTAGAGAAAGCCCACGCACAGCAACGAAGACCCAACGCAGCCAAAAATAAATAAATAAAATAAATAATTTTTTTAAAAAGCCATTAAGAAAAGTTTAAAAATAAATAAAAAAAGAAAAACATACTTGCTTAGAAATAGACCATAAAGATTTTACAAAAATCTGTGTTTCTATCTCTTTCTTGTTTATAATGTTGAATAGCTGAGTTTATTTCCTTATTTTTTTTTTTTTTGCAGTACACGGGCCTCTCACTGGCCTCTCACTGTTGTGACCTCTCCCGTTGCGGAGCACAGGCTCCGGAGGCACAGGCTCAGCGGCCATGGCTCACAGGCTTAGCTGCTCCATGGCATGTGGGATCTTCCCGGACCGGGGCACGAACCCGTGTCCCCTGCATCGGCAGGTGGACTCTCAACCACTGCGCCACCAAGGAAGCCCTATTTCCTTATTCTTTATTAGCCTAGCCATAGATTTGAGTCTCTTGTTGGTCATTTTATTTTATTTTTTAAAGATTTTTTTGTTGTGGACCATTTTTAAAGTCATTACTGAATTTGTTACAATATTGCTCTGTTTTATATTTTGGTTTTTTGGCTGCGAGGCATGTGGGATCTTAGCTCCCTGACCAGGGATCAAACCTGCACCCCCTACATTGAAAGGTGAATTCTTAACCACTGGACCTAGGGAAGTCCCTATTGGTCATTTCAGTGATCCAGTTTTTGAAATTGTTTATTCTTTTTTTAAGTATTCTAACTCTCACAGTTCTCTTTTATTTTTTATTTTATTTTATTTATTTATTTTTTGCTGTACGTGGGCCTCTCACTGCTGTGGCCTCTCCCACTGCAGAGCACAGGCTCCAGACGCGCAGGCTCAGTGGCCATGGCTCACAGGCTCCACGGCATGTGGGATCCTCCTGGACCGGGGCACGAACCCGTGTCCCCTGCATCAGCAGGCGGACTCTCAACCACTGTGCCACCAGGGAAGCCCTCTCTTTTATTTTTATTCTTTGCTTAGCTTAATTTCATTGTACTTCTTTTAGGTTCTTATGCTGAATCTTGACTTTATCAAAAAGATGTGAATTTTTCATTTATTTATTTATTTATCTATCTATCTATCTATGGCTGCATCGGGTCTCATTGCTGCGCGCGGGCTTTCTCTAGTTGCGGCGAGTGGGGGCTACTCTTCGTTGCGGTGTGTGGGCTTCTTATTGCAGTGGCTTCTCTTGTTGCAGAGCGCAGGCTCTAGGCGCACAGGCTTCAGTAGTTGTGGCACGTGGGCTCAGTAGTTGTGGCTCACAGGCTTTAGAGCACAGGCTCAGTAGTTGTGGCGCACAGGCTTAGTTGCTCCGCAGCATGTGGGATCTTCCCGGACCAGGGCTCAAACCTATGTCCGCTGCATTGGCAGGAGGATTCTTAACCACTGAGCCACCAGGGAAGCCTGTGAATTTTTCTTTGATTAAAATTTAGCCTCATTCCAGAATCATTATTGACTTACCTCCTCTATATAAGAATTTTGGGTCCCCTGCCACCCACCCACCCTTTTAAAGGTGATTGTTGCATAGTATAGTGATACAGATAATGAACTTTGGTGTGTGTGTGTGCGAGTGTGTATCTTCAAATGAATAATATGTAGTACCTTCCTTATAAGATGGCTGTGAGGATTGAGTTGAGAATTGTACCTGTAAAGTGCTTAAGACAGTAAGGGCTCAATAATAGTCTGTTACATTTCATTTATTTATGGCCATGCTGGGGGGCTTGTGGGAATTCCCTGACCAGGGGTTGAACCTGGACCCTCAGCAGTGAAAGCCCTGAGTCCTAACTACTGGACCACCAGGGAATTCCCTATTTTTTTTTGTTTTTAAAAAAACACTTTATTGAGATCTTTGGTTTTCTTTATGGCCTCATAAATTGTTTTCAAAAAGGAAAACATCTGTAGAACTTTATGAAATTTTGTACCTCAAAGCACTTCATGATTTCTAGCTAAACCAAGGCATTATCCCTCCTCCTTCTAGTAATTCTCTTCACAGTACATGAATAAAAAATGTATAGACTTATAAAGGACAAGAATGAGAGAAGAGATACCAATAGAGGTTTCAGTTAATTTTTCAAAACCAGGGAAATGGATTGAATATTTGTTGGATCTGATGATTTACGTAGTAGAGCTGAGCCAACTACAACCCAAGGGCATGCAAATGAGATATAAAGGAAGCTACTTGATTTATTTCCTAGAAACCTATGGTGGCTCGGGATCTAGAGGTGATAGGTATCACAAAAGTTGGGCTTATTCTCTGGATAAGTAGAATCAGAGGCCCTGGACTTGGGGATATTAGGTCTAGATTGAGGGTGGGGATGAGATACTTGGCTGAAATTGGGGAGATTAAAGGATCAATCTGCACACTAAACTGTGAGACATTCACTTACCTCGACTTGCTTCCAGATTGCCAGTAGTGAACTTTTCCATTTCACTATTCTTCCCTACTCTGCTGTCTGGAATTAGAGGCTTTGTCACTCTGGAGAAAGTGAATAATTAGAAGAGGCCTCCTAATGTTGCCATTTGGGGTTCATTTCTGATGAAAAAGATGGCCTTACAGTGAACCCCATCAGTTCATAAGTTCTGTTCTCTCTCTCACACATGATTCTGAGCAGTTTTAGAGTATATTTAGGGACTTCCTTGGTCATCCAGTGGCTAAGACTCCCCATTCCCAGTGCAGCGGGCCTGGGTTTGATCCCTGTTCAGGAAACTAGATCCCACATGCCTCAACTAAGAGTTTGCATGTCGAAACGAAGATCCGTGTGCCGCAACTAAGACCCATTGCAGCCAAATAAATAAGTAAATACTGACATATTAAAGTATATTTAAATATAAAAGGATATGAATGGATGGAAGGATCATCTGACATTTGATGAGAGCCACTGTCATATGCCATCCATTGTGGGATAGTTGAGAATTCTCAACTTCTCTCTCTTGTCTGGCTTCAAATATAGAGACTGTAAAATCTAAGTATTTCCTTTCTCAGCATTCCTGGCATTAGGGTACCTCTGATCCACAGTTTATGCCCCCAAAATAGAAACAGAATTCTGTTTAGAGGTTGATTTTCAGAAAGTTTTTACCTTCCTGACGAAAGGGACAGATGTTGCTGGTGTCATCCATCTTCCTCCTTTTTCCTTCCTTGAATTTGGATGTGATGCCTGGAATTCTGACACCATTATATACTCATGAGGATAAAGCCAAGATCATCTCAGTGATTCTAACTTTGATGTTGTTAAACTAACACCATCAACTGCCTACATTGGTCTTGTTATGTGAGCCACTATTAGTCCCTACAGCTGTACATGTTTCTGATTGACACAGCTGCCCTCATGAAAGGACATAACATAATACAAGGGCAAAAGGAAGTGCGAAATAAAAATTATGATGTTCTGAAAAATGGCAAGCTATTGGTCACAAATTAAGGATAGAATCTCCACAAAAGAAGTAATTAAAGGGACTTCCCCAGAGGTCAGGTGGTTAAGACTCCATGCTTCTGCTTCTACTTCAGGGGGTGCAGGTCTGATCCCTGGTCGGGTTTGATACCTGTTCAGGGAGCTAAGATCCCACATGCCGAGCAATGTGGCACCCCCCCCCAAAAAAAAATTAAAATAAGAAGGAGCTCTTGGAAGTATGATAGGTGAAAAAAATCAATAGGTTTGGTAGATAAATTCTATTTAGTCTCCTAGAAAATAAAACAAAAAGAAGATTTTAAAAAGATTTAAAAACTACAAGAGATCAACTGCCAGCTAGTACAAATTATAGAAAAAGAAATGAAAGAAATTATCAAATAAATAATACAAGAAATTCTCCTACGAACCTAGAATTGCCAATCTGAAATGACCCATTTAATGCCCAGTATGCTGATAGTAAAAGGCTTCTATCAAAGCTGTGTATCATCATCATAAGATGACGATATGCTATGGGTTAAAATGAAGATCAACAGAGTTTCCAAAGAATCGAAGTAGGTAACCTGCAATGAAATGGAAATCTAAATATGATCTTTAAAAATAGCAATACTAGGAGGTAGAAGATGGTGGAACTGTAACTTCAAAAGTTGAGGGGGGTGATAAAAAAAATTAAAATAAAAAGTTGTGGGGTGAGAGGGAAAGATTTTCAACCTAGAATTCTATATCTAAACTTAATCAGTGTGAGAGTAAGATGTAAACATTTTTCAGCATGCAAAGATTCAGAAACTGCCTCCCATACACCTCTTTCTGGAGAGCTATTAGAGAATGTGATCCACAGAAATGTTAATAAGCCAAGAAAGTGAATGGGAATGCCCAGATGACAGCTGTGCAGGAGCTAGTTTAGACTGAAGCATGAGGACTAAGGACCCCATTAAGGATGTCTCCAGGAAAAAATGGAACCACTTCTATTAAATTTGTTATATTAGGTCATTTGAAAAATAATATTGACAAGTTTTTGACATACCTGATGGAACATGAGAAACATTAGGAATCAATACATTGAGAATTAAGTCAATATTCCAAAAGAAAAAAAGTTCAAGAAAAGAAATTACTCTTATTATACTCCTTGGCTCATCGTTGGACAGTGTTTACAATCATTTATTAATTCAACAAATAGTTGCATGCTTATTGAGTGCCAGGCATGGTATATTTCTGTGAACAAAGTAAAGTCACTGTCCCCAAAGACTTAATTTTTCATGGTAGAGTCAAACAAATAGTGAATATATCAGGTGGTAATTGTCATAGAGAAAAATAAAGCTGGGAATTTGGAACAGAGCATGTGAGCATGCAGGTTTGTAGGTTTTTATTTTAAATTAGGGTGGTTTCAAAAAGCTTCAGAGATGAAGTGGGATTTGAGTAGAGACTGAAGGAAGAATGGGAGCACGCCTTGCTTAAATTTGGCAGTGAGGAGCATGCTTCAGGTAGAGAGAAAGCAAGTGCAAAGGGCCAGAGATAGTAGCATATTTGACATCTTTGAGTAACTGTATGGTCTGAGTGCAGTTAACAAGGGGAAGATTGCTATCAGATGAGTTCAGGGGCAGGAAGGGCCAAATTATTTAGTGATTTGTAGGTTATGGTAAGAATGTTGCTTTTTACTCTGAGTCAGATGCTCAAGCTTTTGAGCGGTGGAATAATTTGACTGATTGTTTTAAAAAGGATCGCACTAGCTCTAGTGAGAGATAAAGAAAGAGCAAGGACAGAATCACAAGATTAAGTTAGGAGGTTGTTCTTAATAATTTTGGCAAGAAATAATGGTGGTTTAGACTAACACTAGAGATATAAAGATATAATCCAGTTCTAAATATATTTTGAACTTGATGCCTGAAAAAGATAATGTGGATTTGCTGATATATGGGTTGTATGAGATACCAATAACACCAAGAGTTTTGGCTTTCAGTTTACCAAGAATAATGGAAGATTAGGATTGAATTTACTGAGGTATGGAAGACTGTGGGAAGACATTGTTTGTTAGGTGTATTTAGGGAGTTGATAGTTAAGTTTTGGCCATATTAAATTTGAGATCTTGTAGTAATATAAACACTGACTATTTTATGATAAAATCAGATTGGGCTTGATAGAAGTAGGGAGGATGGTGGTATGTGTTGAATTCTTAACTGTGTTTAATTGATAAAGCTATATAATAAAGGCCTATCATTTTGGAAGGCATCCCATAGACCTTCTGCCCCCATCATCACAGATTGGAGAAGGTCCTCACACTCAGTGTACCGTACCTTCTCAGAACTTCTCTGTTCCCTTCACTCTGTCATCATGAGGCAAGATGTAACATATACATTTGGAGTGAGTTTGCGTCTCCCGAAATGAGGGTCATGACTAAACCTTCGCATTCTTAAGACCACACAATTCTGACTCTTCTATCCTCATCTGGAGTGAAGATGTGGTTGACTTGCTAGAACTAGAATTTCTTCTCCATTAACAGATTAAAAGAGAAAGCCCTAGGCCCCACCCCTGTTTACCACCAATATTTGCAATTTCTCCATTATTATCTGCTTTAAATCTGCTAGGACTAATATTATTATGTTCTTTATCCCTGTTTGTCATCCAAGAAAAGCCCCACACTCCCAGGTCTCCCCTCATCTGCCATGCTTTAATTCCCATAAGGCTCCCACGTGGCAGTTTCTGCTACTTTGTTCTCTGTGATTCATGGTTTGTCATCAGGATTTCTATATCCTCAACCTCTTTTTTGATCCCTTTCTGTACCTCCTTTGCTATAATGGAAACAGGGCTCTAGGACATTGCTCCCTCTGCAGTCTTTTTAACTGGTGGCTGTTTTTTTTTTTTGCGGTACGCGGGCCTCTCACTGTTGTGGCCTCTCCCGTTGCGGAGCACAGGCTCCGGACGCGCAGGCTAAGCGGCCATGGCTCACGGGCCCAGCTGCTCTGCGGCATGTGGGATCTTCCCGGACCGGGGCACGAACCCGTGTCTCCTGAATCGGCGGGCGGACTCTCAACCACTGCGCCACCAGGGAAGCCCCATGGCTGTTTTTTCTTTGACATCCCATGTATTACTAGGCCTGGAGATGTGAGGTAGGTCTTCTCTTTGCTATTTTTTAGACCATTCTTCCTCCTTCCTCCCTGAAAAATCTCTAAATGTAGTGCTATCATTCTTGTCCCTCATTGATACTGTCACATAAAACCCTTGGGTCATTCCACTTTATCTCTTACAGATTTTAGTTCCTAACTCAGTGGCAATCTGTGGTATTCTATTATTGTCTTAATTCCTGGCAATTTTAATATACTTAGATTTGATCCTTCTGACACTCTGGTCTTTGCTTTTTGAACTCCTTCCTAAGGTTTATGCCCTCTACATTGCCACTCACACCTGAGACCATATACTAGACCTTGGCATTTCCAATAGTTATGTTCAGTTTTAAGCATTCCTCTTTGTAAACACATATCCCATCATTCTAGCTCATTCTGCTCAGTACCAGACTTCAGTTATTCACCATACAGTGACTTATTTTAATCCATTGATTGTACTACCCTTTCACTTTACCTCATTTCTTTATGTTCTCACTTAACCCATTTTCAGTTTAATTTAATGACTAATCATTTTCACTCCCTTGCTTTTAGCCTTGACTCCCATATCCCACTTGGTTGAACTCCCTTGGCAAAACCACCATCCTGACTAAACTCAACTTCCATCATGCTTCGCTTATGCAGTGGAATATCACAGGAGAAAAAACACATAATGACACCAGCTGGTCTCACTCTCAGTTCATGACCACTTAACCTCAGATAGACGCTAATGTTGCCTGGCAATCGTGCTGTGCATTCACACCTTTTCTGTCTTAAATGTCCAACTTTCACCCTCTATTCTCACTCCCAAATATTCGTATTGCTTCCTACTTTATTGAGAAAAATGAAACAATCAAAAGAGTACTTGTGCAGACTCCCTCTACCACATTTACTTTTCTGCAAACACTTGTACCCACATTTCTACATTTCTGTCTTATCTTAATTAAACTCTCTTCCTCTATAAAGCCATTTGCTCCAATTAATACACACTTAGATTCCATCTCATTTTATGTAGCTGGGGACATTGCTTCAGCAGTTTGGCCTTTTCTCTGTCGGTTTCAGTTTTTTCAGTCTCTAGCAGTCACTCCCATCAGTATTTCAATATTCTGCTATTTTTTCTTCCATCTTTAAAATGAAGGAAAACACAAGACTTTCTCTTTAACCTACTTTCCCTGCTAACAACGGCCCCTGTTGCTCCTTGCAGCAAAACTTTTTGAAAGTATTGCTTGTAATCATGGTCTCCATTTTCTCCTGTCCCATTCTCTTAAATATACATATTTGACTATCATCATTCTCCCAGCAGTGTTCTTCTTTTCAAGGTCACAAATAACCATTGCATTACTAAACCTAGAGGTCATTTCTGTCATCATCTTATATATTAGCAACATTTGACATGGCTGATCATTCCCTTAATACGTTTCATTTACTTCGCTACCAGGAGACCACATTCTTTCAGTTTTCCTTTTACCACGCTGATTACTTCTTCTCAGTCTCATTTGCTCATTTTTCTGGATTCCTAATTTTGAATGTGCCAGGCCTTACTCCATGATATACAACTACAGTCTTATGGCTTTAAATACCATCCATATGCTGGTGATGTTCAAATTCCTATTTCTGGCTTAGTACTGTCTCCTGAACTTTCAGATTTGTCTGTTCTACAGACTGTAACATCTCTACGTGAGTGTCTGCTTTCTCATATAATACAGTAAACCCTTTAACAGCACGGGTTTGAATTGTGTGGGTCCACTTATATGTGGATTCTTTTCACTAAATACATACTATAGTGCTACACAATCCAAGGCTGGTTGAATCCGCAGATGTGGAATCATGGATGAGAAGGTCAACTGAAAAGTCATACTTGGATTTTTGACTGCACGGTCAGTTGGGATCTCTAACCTCTGCATTGTTCACGGGTCAACTGTTTATCCAAAATTGAACTGATACCTTCTCCCAACCTTTTTCACTGGCAGCCTTGCCCCATCTCAATTTGTTGCAATTGCATTTTTTTGTTGCGTAGGCCAGAAATCTTGGCATCATCCTTGACTCCACAGTTTTCTCATACCCAAACCCAAACATATCAGAACATCTTTTTGGCTCCACCTTTAAAATATATCCCCAAATCCCACAACTTCTACTACCTCATTGCTGTTAGCTCCATTGCTACTAGCCTGGTCTCAGCCACCATCATTTCTTGTATGAATTACTACAGTAGTCTCCTAAATCATCCCCATGCTTCTAATATTATCCCTCATCGGTTTACTAGAGATTCAGTTTACTAGAGATTTACTTTGAGATTCACTAGAGTGAATCTCAAATCAGACTGTGTCACTTCCCTGCCCAAAAGTAGTGGTTCTCTTGTTCAATAAGAGTAAAAGTCAGATTCCTTATAGAGGCCTATATACACGCATTTCATCTGTTACTATTCTTACCTCTCACTCTGCTACAGCTACACTGGCTTTCTTGCTGATTCTAAAACATGCCAGAGATGCTATTACCTGCCTATTTTCTCTAACTAGAACTTTCTTGCTCCACCTGTTTGCATAGCTAACTTTCATATATCCATCAAGTCTCTGTTTAAATGTAACTTTGCCAGTGAGATCTACTCTGATCACTGTATTTAAAATTGCAATTTGCCCCTTCACTCCTAATCTGCCTTACCCTGCTCTGTATTTTTTTATATAGAGCACTTATCACCTTCTAAACATATTCTATAATTTACAGCTTGTTTTTATTTTTTGTGTTCTTCCCATTAGAATGTAAGCTTCGTGAGGGAAGGTGTCTTTGTTTTATTCACGAAGTCCCAGGAGCCTATAACAGTATTTGACACAAATTTATACATTTCATCTGTTGAATAAATATTTGTTAATATAGATAGAGGAAAAAAAGAGGTGCTGCCTGGATATAGGAATTATCAATTATATGTTGTGTATTTTTATTGCATAAGTAGTTGAGGGCTCCTTGCTCTCTCTTTTAATTGGAAGCTCTTGCTCTTTTAATTGGAATGTTTAATCCTGTTACATTTAATGTATTTAGTGATAAGGTTAGGTTTAACTTTTTGTTTTTTATTTTCTCTTGTGTTTTGTTCTGTTGTTTCTTTCCTGCCATCTTTTAAGTTAAAACTTCTTTGGTATTTCATTTTATATCTACTTTTGGCTTTTTAAGGTGTACCTCTTTATTATTTTCAGTGATTGCTCTAGGGCTAATGATACGCAGCTTTAACTTAAAGCCTACTTAAAATATTGTACTATTTCTCACTTCACAAATAACCTTACAAAAGAATAATTCCGTTTATCAAATCCTCATCCTTTGTACTAATGCTGTATCATTTATTCATAAATGCATTATAAACCCTACCTTCCAGTGTTTTTTTAAATGTTTAGACTCTTAAGGAAATTATGAGGAGAGAAAATAAAAGCCCAGTCTTTTATATTTACCCATTTATTACTATTACTGTTTCTCTACGTCTTTTATCATGTTCCTTTGTCCTGAAGAATATTCTTCAGCATTTCTTGTTTTGTAGGTCTGTTGGCAATGAATACTCTTAGCTTCCATTCATTGGAACATCCTCAGTTTGGAGGGATATTTGCACTATTTATAGAATTCTGGATTGACAGTTTCTTCTTTCAACATGTAAAAGCTGTCATTACTTTGTATTCCGGCCATCTTTGTTTTTAATTATATCATTCATACTGTTCTTGCCTGAATGTTGTTTGACAGTTCTCTGGCTGCTTTCAAGATTTTCTTTGGTCTTCACCATTTGAACCATGATGTATTTAGGTATGTATTTCATTCTGTTCATCCTGTGTGTGTTTCACTGAACTTCTTGTACCTATAAGTTTATGGTTTTCATCAAATTTGGAAAGTTGGTCATTTAAAAAAATTTTTCTCTCCACATTCTTACTGTCTTCTGGGACACCAGTTACACGTATGTTAGACCCTTGATTTTGTCACACAGGTCCCTGAGGCTTTGTTCATTTTCCTTCAGTCTATTCTCTCCCTTCAGATTTTATAACTTTTCATTTGTCTTCATTTTCACTCACCCTTTCTTCAGTCATCTCCCATTTGCTACCAGACCCATGCAGTGAGTTATTTCATTTCAATTATTATACTTTTCTAGAATTTCCATTTTTTAAAATACTTTCTATTTCTCTGCTGGGATTTATTATCAGTTCATTCATTAAGAACCTGTTTTCAGTTAAATTTTAAATAAATATCCAGTAGCCCATTTGAGATCTTTGCTAAATATAGCATTTGGACTGTCTTGGTGACAGTGCCTATTGAATATGTTTTTCTTTACTCTGAGTCATACTTTCCTGTTTCTTGGAATACCTAGTGATTTTTAATTGAGACTTGGACATTGTGGATGATATATTATAGAAACTCTGAATTGTTTTATCTTCCTCTTCAGACTGTTGATTGTTGTTCTAGCAGGCAGTTAAATTACTGGCTGATCACCTTGATCTTGTGTAAGCTTGGTTTTATCCTTTGTTAGAAAGGATCTGTGGAAAGCCAAGGTATTTCCCAAGCCCCTCTCAACTTCTATAATCTATTTCTTGGAAGATCTTGTGAAGGCTTGATTTTAGGCTTTGTTAGGACAGGATAGGCCTAGGATAGAAATTATTCCAAGTATAGTCCTTTCATTTAATGTGTAGGCTTTCTGATTTCTCATGTAGATGCCTGGGGAGTTGAACAAAATCAGTTCCTCCTCTGGCTCAGCTGGAATTCTGTCTCCCAGAACTGCTTGACCTCTAGTTTCTGTCTTACAATGTCAGCTTTATAGCAGCTGCTCTCTGTTAATCCTTGCATAATCTCATCCTGTGTACGTACAGCCCAGATGTTTGCTAAGGACTTGGGAGGAAGGAGGAATTCACTTTTCCTTCTCCCTTCACCCCCACTCTCCAACCTCACCCCACATGGCTCCTTCCATTCTAGTGCCTTGCTCCATGGATTCCAATGGCTCAGATTGTCCCAAGCCCTAATTTCTGCCTCCTCAGCTCAGAGAGACTTCTGTGTTCTGCTTGGTCTCCAGCCCTCTGTGCTGTTATCATGTAATTGTCTACAGACAGACAAGTGCTCTCTAAGGAACTGCAGAATTTTTCTGCATGTAGTCCAATGATTGAATATAGTTGTACCATGTATTTCTGTCTTATTTTATAGTTTTTGGTGGCAGGGCTAGTCTGGTGCCAGTTATTCTGTCATGGTTAATGGTGGAAGTCACTTTTGTTCCACCTTAATATTTTTTAATCCCTGATTGCAGTTTTCTGTATAGTTAGAGAAGGGTGTTTGTAGATTGTTTTTGAGGATCAATATGGTTTAAGAGAGTGTGGTTGCTTAGAATCTAATATCAGACATTTTTGTTAAAGAGTAACAGAAGTATAGTTTATGGTGACAGTCACTTGACTGGAACTATATAAGTGAAATTTCTCTAAAATATTTTCCTAAAGAAATACCTTTTCTTGGAATTAGGCTTTTAAATTAAAAAAAAATGGATGGACGTTTTGTGATCAGGAAGTTTGTTTGTTTGTTTGTTTGTTTTGCAATACGCGGGCCTCTCACTGTTGTGGCCTCTCCCCTTGCAGAGCACAGGCTCCAGACGTGCAGGCCCAGCGGCCATGGCTCACGGACCCAGCCGCTCCGCGGCATGTGGGATCTTCCCGGACTGGGTCACGAACCCGTGTTCCCTGCATCAGCAGGTGGACTTTCAACCACTGCGCCACCAGGGAAGCCTGATCAGGCAGTTTTGAGGAGCAGGCATCAATTGGCAGAGTGGAGAAAGTGGGGACAGGGTGGGTAGGGTCCACAACATCACCCCCTCTTCCCTCTTGATGGGGGGAAGGGGTGAGGCAAAGGAACTCCAATCATGCTGTATCCAGATGCATGTGAGGGCTTTGCGGGGTAACCCTCCCTGCATGTTTTATCTCATAACCCTCCATGCATGCTTTATCTGAGTCTCCACCCCCAGAATCTCCAGCTTTTGAAAGTGGCCTGGATAAAGAAGTTGTTGTACTCTTAAAGAAGGGTATGGAATAATATTTCCCATGCCAAAGTGAAAATTAAGCATGAGACCAGATTGATGGACCCAAACCGCAAGCCACTACATTCTTTGGGAGGGAATATCTCAGGGATAAGGCAGGGTTTTCCACATCTTGTCTCTCATAACCCCTTCTTGGGATAGGGTGCTGAGAAGTGTCCCAAGCAGTGGGTTGTGTGATGATAGGTGAAAGGGGTGGTTGAAGGAACAGCTGCAGACCTGCTGCTTCTAAGCTCACTCCTACCCCATTCTGGGCCAATACAATTTTATTTATTTGCTCCCTCGGATGACTGTACCTTGTGTCCCACTTTCTCCAATATGCCAGCTGCACTAGCTGTTTGCGGATGACGTATCTTGTGCATTTAACTTTTTTTTCCATAATATAAATATTCTAGTTTTGTATTTTTGTGTATTTTAATCTAAGGCCCTCATTCCTGCACTGTGTTCTTAGGAGGTATGTGAGCAGTCTCAGGGATAAGTTGGCAGCAGCTCCGGGTCTGCACAGCAGGAATACTTTTTATTACTGTATCACCAGAGAGAACAACTGTTTGGAGTGTATAGCCTATTGAGCTTCCTCATTTTTGCCAATTAGAGCTGGATTTTCTGCCATAGTGTCCTCTTGAAACTCCTCCATCTTAAGTGTTTCATGGGAGACTGGGTTTTAACTGGGTTGCCCCATGACTTGGTCTCCTTCTACTGAAAGATTGGAAATTGGTCTGAACAGGAAAAGGTGGTGCAGAGAGGTTAGGAGAGGCTGGGCCAGGTAAAAGGCGCAGAGAGGGGAAGCCAAGATTAGGCGAAGGCCCGTCTGTATGTGTGATAAAGGGCTCCTGTTCCAGACCTCTAATCCCAGGGCACAGGACTCGCTTTACATACTAGATCCATCCTTCACTGGATTAGGCTAGGCCTATATGCACAACAGGGTATAAGTGTGTGTTTTTGTAAAAAAAAAATGTGAGTTGGTAAGGATAGGTTTTAAGAACGATGCCTCTGTACTCATCTTGGGCTGCCCAGGTATGGATATATGAAGCAAGGACAAGATCCTTAACCTTTAACAATTCTGGACCTTTCCTCCTTGGCTTCCAGAGAGACCATCAGCAATGACTTCTTTGTGGTTACCAGAGCCAGTGTCCTGCCCTGCTGCAGCAGTTATTAGTGTCATGGTAGCTAAAGGAGAGTGGGTGTTGTTTACATGCTGTGAGATCACTGCAAACCCACCTCACTGTTGTAACGGGGCAAATGCAGTAGAACTCATTGGGTGATGTACGTCTGATCCTGGGTTCTTGTCTCCACCAATTGCTGCCCCCCTCTAGTTATTGTATTTGGGTTTCATAGGACTTCACAAGTAGCTGATATGGTGATTGCTAGGTGGCCTAGTTTGTGTAAATATAATGTGTTGATCTTTTGGGGTTTTATTGTTTACAAACTTCTTTTTATATTGAGAAAAATAGCCAAAGCATCTTTGACAAAAGGTTCTGCACCACGCAGAAAGATCTGAAACATAAGCTTGGGGACCTCTCTTCTTGAAGTGGGGGGTGGGTCTTGAACCACACTTTCTTTTGTGTTCCCCTTCTCCTATTTCGAACACGAGATTCTGTCCTAAACACTAGATTCCTACCCCCTCCTCTATTTCCCCATCATGCCCCTCCTCCCCCAACAAACAGCCCATACACCATACATTTAATTTGTGTAGTATCTGCAGTTAAACGATTTGTGCACAAATCCTGAAGTAAGAACTCTCCATCCCTTGTTCCCAGTCTCTTGAATCATGACCATTCCTTGATGTGATTCATGCCAAACAGACTGTTGTCTTTGGATGGATTAAAACCTACTTTAATCTCTAATCCTAGGGTAGAGAGAAGCAATGAGGGGGCCTTCCGTGTAGAAAGTGGCATCGGGAGACCACAAAAGGAAAGATGAATGTATATCCATGTCACTCAGGAACTTTTATACAGGTGAAAGAAACATGTAAAGTGGCCACAAGATTGTTTAATAGGAGACGGATGAATGTAATTCCATGTTTACTGCTAGAAACCAAAGCTTTGTGTGAAATCTTGAATTTATGGGGAGGGAAGGAGGGTAGAAAAGCGTGTACATGTCTGTTCTTTCCCTCATCCCTTCTCCACGTTCCTGAACTGCAGGAGACTGAGCCCACTTGAGCTTTGGTGACTCCATCTGGGGAGTGTTCTATTTGATGGTTGATTTTGCTGTGCCAGGTACTTCCTTTCCCATTTGCTATCATTTTGTAACACACATGCTGATCCTTTCCCCTTCCCCTTCTTTTCCCTGGGAAAATTCAATGAATAAAGACTTACTGGTACTGGGGGAAAGAAAAAAACGGGAGGACAAATGAATGGATAGATTAGGTTTAGAGAATATATTCGCAATCCTATATGTATATTAGAACTACCTATGGAGCTTTAAAAAACAGATGCCTTAGTCTGGCTCTAGACTGGTTAAATAAGAATCTTAAATTACATCCTGGGCATCAAAAATTTTTTTACAGTATATTAGTAATACTGGTAAATCATCCCAGGTGGTTTTTGTTATTCAGTGGAGATTGAGAACAACTACTTCAGAAGAACTTTTGCCAAACTGGGTTTTTAGTTTTGCTGTAAATTCTCCTAAAGTTCAAAAAAGCCTTTCAGATGTGATCCAACTAGCTAGTAGAAATGACATACAAATTCATATCTACTATCAGTCTTCTCAGGAAGGGCTATGGCAACAAATCAAGATTTCCTATCCAAACATATTGTTTTCATGAGATGCATTTATTGTCAGAGAAAAAGCAGCTTGTTTATTGAACTTAAGTTCAGTATTCATTCAGCTCATTTGTTCAGTAGGTATTTGAGTGCTCACCATGTACCAGGTACCATGCTAGGTGATGACTGCACAATAATACAAAAACTGAGACTGTCCTTGCTGTTTTGGGAGTCTTACAGTCTTCATGAGACTTGAGACTGAGTATATGGTTCAATAGTAGTTCATTTCAGCAGTTACCTCCAAAAATAGTTAATTCATTTTGGGTTTGCTGAAAAAAACCTTGTTAATTTTAATATCATAGTTTGTGGATCTATCAAACTATCTGAGGAATGCATAGGCTCAGTGAGTCAGTCATCTGGCAGAATGATTGCTTATGACTAGAAAAAGAATTGGGTATGGCTAAGAGAGATTGAAAAAGAGGAATATCGGGAGAGAAGATTTGAGAAAGAAACATTCAGAGTCATCAGTTATCCATTTGGCAAAGGGACAGATAGGTTGAGATGTATGTTGGTAAAAATGTTAATTGGTAAAATTATTACAAAAGTAAAAAAAGTATTGGTTGATCACTTTTCTTTACAGCAATGCAAACCTGCCTCTCATCATTTATGGTTCATCTCTGATCTCTGTATGGCTAGTTCTTATCTTTGAGATCTTAAAATAAATGTCACTCTTAATGAACCTTTTTCCCTATACCCAATCTAGAATTTTTAACCATCCTTTCTGTCACATCAGTCTATTTAAGTTTTGGTTTTCTGATTAATTAGAATGTAAGGAAATGAAGGAGGGGACCCTATTTTGTCTTGTTTACTGTGGTGTTTCTACCCTTTGAATGCTTAGGGCAAATAGAAGAATTCATTGACTGGATACTTTTAAAAAGTCTTAAAAAAAATCACAAGGTGTATATATACATATATATATATATATATATGTATATATACACACAGAAAAGTATCTAAAAGTACGGTTTAAAGAATAACTAAAATATCTTTAAAAATCTGGATTTTTGTTAGGTATTTCTTTTAGTTCTGTGAGAAAAAACTGCTGAGATGCTAATGGCACCATCATCTGAAAAAGTTTGGGAACCTCTTGACTATAGTTAATTCATTTTTTATTGATAGTAATTTGGATTGTTTCTAGTTTTGGCTAGTATAAAAAATAAAAACATTCCTTCCCGTCTCCTGGGACACAGGTGCGTTTGTTTCTCTAGGGTATGTATTTTGGATAGGAATTTTGTGGTTATATTTATTTTTTAACATAGATTCAGATTCTCTGTGGTTCAGGTTTTCTGTTTCTTCTATCAGTTTTGCAAAGTTATTTTTCTATAAATTTGTCCATTTTGTCTAAAATTTCAAATTTCTTGATACCAGGTTTTATTAATATCTTTTTTAAAAATTTATTTTATTTATTTATTTTTGTCTCTGTTGGGTCTTCGTTGCTGCGTGAGGGCTTTCTCTAGTTGCGGCGAGCAGGGGCTACTCTTCGTTGAGGTGCGCAGGCTTCTCACTGCGGAGCACAGGCTCTGGGCGTGCGGACTTCAGTAGTTGCAGCACGCAGGCTCAGTAGTTGTGGTCCTTATTAGTTATCTATTTTATATATAGTAGTGTGTATGTGTCAGTCCCAATCTCCCAATTTATCCCTCCTCTCCCTTACCCCCTGGTAATCATAAGTTTGTTTACTACACCTGTGACTTTATTTCTGTTGTGTAAATAAGTTCATTCGCACCATTTTTTTAAGATTCCACATATAAGCGATTTCATATGATATTTGTCTTTGTCTGACTTACTCAGTATGACAATCTCTAGGTCCATCCATATTGCTGCAAATGGCATGATTTTGTTATTTTTTATGGCTGAGTAATATTCCATTGTGTATATATCTCTCTATATATCTATATCTATCTATCTATCTATATATATGTATACACACATACACCACATCTTCTTTATCCATTCTTCTGTTGATGGACATTTAAGTTACTTTCATATCCTGGCTGCTGTAAATAGTGCTGCAGTGAACATTAGGGTGCGTGTATCTTTTTGAATTATGGTTTTGTCCAGATATGTGCCCAGGAGTGGGATTGCTAGATCACATGGTTGCTCTATTTTTAACTTTTTGCGGAACCTCCATATTGTTCTCCATAGTGGCTGTACCAATTTATTATACATTCCCACCAATAGTGTAGGAGGGTTCCCTTTTCTCCACACCCTCTCCAGCATTTATTGTTTGTAGATTTTTTGATGATGGTCATTCTGACCGGTGTTAAGTGATACTTCATTGTAGTTTTGATTTGCATTTCTCTGATAGTGATGTTGAGCATCTTTTCATTGTGCTTTTTAGGCATCTGTATATCTTCTTTGGAGCAGTGTCTGTTTAGATCATCTGCACATTTTTGGATTGGGTTGTTTGTTTTTTTTGATACTGAGCTGCATGAGTTGTTTGTATATTTTGGAGATTAATCCCTTGTCAGTTACTTTGTTTGCAAATATTTTCTCCCATTATGAGGGTTGTCTTTTTGTTTTGTTTACAGTTTCCTTTGCTGTGAAACAGCTTTTAAGTTTATTTTCTCCATTCTTTTTTTTGTAATTAATTAATTAATATTTGGCTGCCTTGTGTCTTTGTTGCTGCGTGTGGTCTTTCTCTAGTTGTGGCAAGCAGGGGCCAATCTTCGTTTTGGTGCACGGGCTTCTCATTGCGGTGGCTTCTCTTGTTGTGGAGCATGGGCTCTAGGCCCACGGGCTTCAGTAGTTGCAGCACGTGGGCTCAGTAGTTGTGGCTCGTAGGCCCTATAGAGTGCAGGCTGAGTAGTTGTGGTGCACGGGCTTAGTTGCCCCGCGGCATGTGGGATCTTCTCAAACCAGGGATAGAACCCGTGTCGCCTGCATTGGCAGGCGGATTCTTAACCACTGTGCCACCAGGGAAGTCCCTATTTTCTCCCTTCTTGAGATGAATGCTTGGCTTACTAAATTTCATCCCTTTTCCTAATAAATGTTAATTTCCTATTAAGTACTGCCATAGTCCTATCTTAACAGTTTGTTACATGGAATTTTGACAGTTTAATTCAAAAATATTTTCTAGTTTCCATTATAATTTCTTCTTTGAACAGTGGATTGGTTATAGAATAGTTTTTTGTTTAACTTCCAAACACATGGAAAACTTATCTTCCCCCCCCCTTTGAGTTTTAATTTATTTACATTGTGGTTAGAGTATGTGGCTTGTATTATTTCAGTCTTTTGAAATTTGTTAACACTTTATGGGCTAGTTCACCCACCCATTGGTAAACTATGACCTATAGACCAAATCCAATCATGCTACCGTGGCTTCTCTCTTTACTGTGAAGGCAGAGGAACAGATGAGCAGTTGTGATAGAGGCCTTAGAGTCTGTAAACTTAAAAATAAGTACTGTCTGGACCTTTACACGAAAAGTTTGCTGACCTCTGGCCTAGTATAAAATTGCTTTCTTTGAAGGTTCTGTGTGTATTTGAAAAGCATGTAGATTGTACTTCAGGTAGTGTTCTACACTCAAGTATAGTCCTCAAGTATGTTGTGTTCTATCGATAGCCTCAGTAAAAGAACAAAAGTTTGTTCTTTTACTAAGAGATGTGTTAAAATTTCCAGTTATGATTCTCAATTTCTTAAATTCTTCTTGTTTTATCACTGTTTGCTCTCTATACATTTAAGCTATGTTGTCAGGAACATACCTAAAATGATTTTACTGGTGAATTGAGCCATTTGAGTTGACCTGTCTCTTATGTTAGCCTTGAATTTTGTCTTGTTTGCCAGCTTTCTTTTGGTTAGTGAATTGCATGGTATACCTTTTTCCTTTCATTTTTACTTCCTGCTTTGCTGTTATCCTTATGTTCTGGATTGCTTATGAACAAATATGGTTGGATTTTTCAAAATTAAGCCTAAGAATCTTTATCCTTTAGCTGACTTAGTGACTTAAATGTAATGTAAGTACAGTTGACCATTGAACAACATGGGTTTGAACTGCATAGGTCCGCTTATGCGTGGATATTTTCAATAGTAAATACTACAGTACTGCACAGTCTGGTTGGTTGAATCCCTGCATGCAGAGGTACCCTGAATTGGGAGTGCTGACTGTAAGTTATATGCAGATTAACCCCTGCATTGTTCAAGGATCAACTGTACTTATAGTTTCATTTAAATCTACCATTTCATCATTTCTTATTTTCCTTCCCACTTTATTTTTCCTTTTTCTTTCTTCTTTTGGATTGGCTAAGTATTTTTCATAATTCCATTCCCCCCATTTTACTAGCTCCAAAGTTATTTATACTGTTTTTTTCTCTTAATTGTTACTTATCAAAGTCTGTACTTAATATGATCACCCACTGCCTAATAATTTCAGACCACTTTAAAACTTCGTTCCCCACCAAAAAACTACTAGAGCCCATCAGTGAGTTCAGTAAAGTTGCAGGGTACAAAATTAATATCAGAAATCTGTTGCATTTCTCTACACTAACGATGAACTATCAGAAAGGGAAATTATGGAAACAATCCCATTTATAATCGCATTAAAAAGAATAAAATATTTAGAAATAAGCCTACTAAGGAGATAAAAGGCCCGTGCTATAAGGCAGCAGTCCCCAACCTTTTTGGCACCAGGGACCAGTTTTGTGGTAGACAATTTTCCTCGAACCTGGGCCGGGGGTGGGTTTGGGGATGATTCAAGCCCATTACATTTATTGTGCACTTTATTTCTATTATTATTACATTGTAATATATGATGAAGTAATTATACAACTCACCATAATGCAGAATCAGTGGGAGCTCTGAGCTTGTTTTCCTGCAACTAGATGGTCCCATATGGGGGTGATGGGAGACAGTGACACCCGAAGTGTATTGCTTATGTCCAGTCTACCCTTTAAGATGCAACTTGCCACTTGCCACTCACTGATAGGGTTTTGATATGAGTCTGCAAGCAATTGATTTATTATGGCCTCTGTGCAGTCACACCTCTCTGCTAATGATAATCTGTATTTGTAGCCACTCCCGAGTGCTAGCATCACCACCTCAGCCCCACCTTTGATCATCAGGCATTAGATTCTCAAAAGGAGCGGGCAGCCTACATCCCTCACGTGTGTAGTTCACAGTAGGGTTCGTACTCCTGTGAGAATATAATGCTGCTGCTGATCTGTCAGGAGGTGGAGCTCAGGTGGTAATGTGAGCCATGGGGAGTGGATGTAAATACAGATGAAGCTTTGCTCACTGCCTGCCACTCACCTCCTGCTGTGCGGCCCAGTTGGGGACTGACCCCTGCTATAAGGCACTGGTGAAAGAAATTGAAGAGGATACAAACAGGTGGAAAGGTATACTGTGTTCATGGATTGGAAGAGTCAGTATTGTTAAAATGACCATACTTCCCAAGGTACTCTAGAGATTCAGTGTGACCCCTATCAAAATACCAAAGCTAATTTCCACAGAGTTAACTCGAACAAACAATTTTAAAAATTGTAGGGAAACACAAAAGACCTTGAATAGCCAAAACAATCTTGAGAAAGAACAGAGCTGGAGGTATCACACTCCCTGACTGCAGAGTGTACTACAAAGCTATAGTAATCAAAGCAGCACAAAAACGGACACAGATCAATGGAACAGAATGACGAGCCCAGAAATCAACCCACACACTTATGGTCAGTTAATACGACAAAGCAGGCAAGAATATACAGTGGAGAAAAGACAGTCTCTTTAGTAAGTGGTGCTGGGAAAACTGGACAGCTACATGTAAAGGAATGAAATTAGAACATTCTGTAACACCATGTACAAAAATAAACTCAAAATGGATTAAAGACCTAAATGTAAGACCAAAAACCATAGAACTCCTAGAACAAAACATAGGCAGAGCACTCTTTGTTGTAAACTGTAGCAGTATTTCTTTGGGTCTGTCTCCTAAGGCAGAGGAAACAAAAGCAAAAATAAACAAATGGGACCTAATTAAATTTAAAAGCTTTTACACAGCGAAGGAAACCATCAACAAAACAAAAGGACAACCTCTTGAATGGAAGAAAATATCTGCAAGTGATATGACCAATAAGGGGTTAATGTCCAAAATATATAAACAGCTCATACCACTCAACATCAAAAAAAAAAAAAGAAAAAGCAGCGTGATTAAAAAATGGGCAGAAGACCTGAATAGACATTTTTCCAAAGAGGACATACAGATGACCAACAGGCACATGAAAAGATGCTCAGCATCGTTAATCATTAGAGAAATGCAAATCAAGACCATAATAAGATATCACCTCGTACCTGTCAGAATGGCTATTATCAAAAAGACCACAAATAATAAATGTTGGTGAGCATGTGGAGAAAAGGGAGCCCTCTTAACACTGTTAGTGGACATGTAAATTGCTGCAGCCACTTTGGAAAACAGTATGGAGATTCCTCAAAAAAACTAAAAATAGAACTACCATATGATACAGCAGTTCTACTTCTGGGAATATATCTGAAGAAAATGGAAACACTAATTTGGAAAGATACATGCACCCCAGCATTCATAGCAGCATTATTTACAATTGCTAGAGATATGGAAGCAACCTAAGTGTCCATCAACAGATGAATGGAAAAAGAGGATATAATGTGTGTGTGTGTGTGTGTGTGTGTGTGTACACACACACACAGAGGAGTATTACTCAGCCATAAAAAAGAATGAAATTTTGCGATTTTCAACAATGTGGATAGACTTGGAGGGTATTATGCTAAGTGAAGTAGGTCAAACAGAGAAAGACAAAATACTGTTTGATATCACTTATATGTGGAATCTAAAAATTAAAACAGACCAGTGAATATAACGAAAAAGAAACAGACTCACAGGTATAGAGAACAAACTAGTGGTTATCAGTGAGAAGAGGGAATTGGGGAGAGGTAATTAGGCATAGGGGATTAAGAGGTACAAACTACTAGGTATATAAGAAATAAGCTACAAGGATATGTTGTACAACACAGGGAGTATAATCAATATTTTATAATAACTAAATGGAATATAACCTTTGAAAATTGTGAATCACTGTGTTGTACACCTGAAACAAAATATTGTACATCAACTGTACCTCAGTTAAAAAATTTTTTAAAACTACTTTATTCCTCTCTCTCCTTTACTCTCCTTGTAATTATAATGTATTTTAATTTTCTGTTTTCTTACCCCTGTTGAATACACTATTACTGATTTTATATAGTGTTTTAGATTTACTTCACTTTTTTTTACTCTTTAAAATTGTTTTTTAATTGAAGTATAGTTGATGTACAATATTGTGTAAGTTAAAGGTGTACAATATAGTGTTTCACAGATTTATTTCACTTTTTTCCCCGCTTTCTGTTTTTTTCCTTCCACCTTCTCAGACCTTCTACCTTGATTCATCTTCCTTGCCTGAAGTTTATTATTTTTAGAATCTTCACTAAACGTCCCCTGGCAGTGAATTTTGTTTTAGTTTGTCTAAAGACATCTCCATTTTGCTTTCATTTTTTGAAATACATTTTTGCTTTTTATAGCATTTTATGTATAGGTTGTCAATTATTTTTTGTTGTTATTAGCACATTGGTTGTACAAGTACATTGCCTTTTTGCCCTTAAGAGTTCAGCAAACATTCTACCTGTTATTCTTTTGAAGGTAACCTGTCTTCATTTTCTGACTGCTTTTTAGGATTACCTCTTTTGATTTGGTTTTCTCAATCTTTGGACTGTGTCTTTCAATCAGTAATCTCACCAAGTAATGCATCTGTTGTGTTCTTGTCTTTCCTTCTGGAACTCTAGCATCTGTATGTTAGACTCCCTTATACCATTCATGTCTCTTAACTTACGTATTTCCCTTTTTTTTTTTTAGCTCTAAATGTAAAACGGGCATTTTCTTTTGAACAGTCTCAGTTTATGAATATTCTCTTTAGTTATGTTAAGCTTCCATTAAAATCCATTCATTACACTTAAAAAAATTTAAATCTGTTACTCCCTCTTTAAAAAAATTATATTTTGAGATATGAGATTTTTTTGTTTTGTTTTGAGATTCACAGGGAGTTGCCCAAAAAAGTTAGAAGTCCTCTGTATTCTTTACCCCCATTTAAAAATAGTTGTAGCTTGTGTTTCATTCCTTAAATATAGTAAGTAGAGATATTTTGCTTTTGTTAGTGGGTCTTTTCTTTCTCTTTGTTTTTCTGTTGCTCAAGGTGCTTTGTTTCTTTATATATATATGGCTATTTTAAACTATGAACTTCTCATTTTCCTTGAAAATTATTTATGCACATACTTTGTCTAGAATCATGATGCTTTCTTCAGTAAAGGTTTGAATTTCCTTTTGCCAGTGCATACAAGCACTGCCAGGTTGGGACCATTAAATATCCAGAATGAAGTTGTTTCAGACAACCAGATGATGTGCACTTTGTCTAAAAATCCACATCGGGTGCTTTATGACGGCTACTTCTAAGGGTTCTTCCCTCTCCTCTTCCACAGCATTATTGTAACTTTCTTTTAGTCCTGTAGAATTGGTAGAGGAGCAGGTTACTCTTATTACATCCTTACATTAAGCTTATAGCTCCTTTAGATCTCTGCCTTACGGTGGCATAGTTATGTGAAACCATCATCATAATCAAAATAATGAACATATTTATCATCCCCAAAAGTTTCACCTTCATATATGAAAGCTGTTTTTGCTGTGTAACCAATTCTAGGCTGACAGTTTTCTTTCAGTACTTTAAAGATGTTGCTCTACTCTATCGTGGCTTGCATTGTTTCCATTGAGAAGTCTACTGTTCTGTCTTTATTCCTCTGTTCTAATGTATCTTTTTCCCTCTAGGAACTTAAAAATTTTTTTTTCTTTATTACTGGCTTTAAGCAGGTTGGAAATACTATACCATTGTGTAATTTTTTTAATGTTTCCTGTGCTTGGAGGATGTTGAGCTTCTTAGATCTATATAGGTTTTATAGTTTTCATCAAATTTGGGAAATTTTACTCCATTGTTATAATTTCTTCCAATATTTTTTCCCTGTTCCCTCTCCCTTCCCATTTGGGGATGCCACTCATACATATATTAGTGTTATTACAGTTGTCCTAAAACTCACTGTTCCTCTTTTGTCCCCTCCCCCAGTTTTTTTCTCTGTTTGATTTCAGATGGGATTAATAGCAGATTAGATGTTACAGAAGAAAAGATTAGTGAATTTGAAGAAAGGCAGCAATATAAAGTAGCAGCCTGTTCTACTAATGAAGTCTTAAGTGACTGAAACATCAGTTGATGTCACTGTGTTCCTTTTGAGATTTAATTAAAGTTGGCTTTTGTTTCTTGTTCTATTTATGTGAGAATCCTGATATCTTCCTGAAGCTTTCTTGAGATTTCTACCCTTTTGGTTCTCATCATGGTTGCTCAGAGTGTGTGCTCTCTGCAGCTCTTGCTGAACTTTTATGGCATAATCATCTCCCTTTCATATATTGTCTTGAATGAGGAACATAGATAGCCTCATTTAAAAATTCTCAAAAACACTCTTATGAGGTCTTTATATACATTGTAGGCTTTTTGTTGTTGTTGAAGGATTGAAGTTTTTTATTTTAACAGTGCAAATCATTTAAAATTATTGCCAAAAATAGTGGTGATAACTGGCTTTAAGCTCTTACTGTGCTTTAGTGAGCAAAGTACTATGTTGATTAAGTGCTTTGTGTTGTTTTGATCAATTTAATTTTTTGGAGTAGTCCTGTAAGATAAATGCGATGAATATTACACATTTTTCTGAAGAACTGAGACACAGAAAGTTGTCCAAGTCATCTATTACTGTGCAGACAATAATAGTACCTAGTCATTAAGTCTTTCTAAAGATTTAATGAGAGAATCCATGTCAGATACTTCACAAAGTGCCTGAAAACAGAGTAAGTCCTCAAAACACGCTAATTGTTGTCATTTCTAGATTGATAAATACTGAGATAAAATATGATGTTCGGAATTTTTTAAGAGTAATCTTGATGATAGAGTAGGTGGGTATATTGACAAATTGGCTATAAATGGATGCTCTTTGCAAGTGGATGATAGGTTCAGTGGGGTTGAATCTGTAGTTTATTATATGCTTGAAATTTTATGTAATTCGTATTTATGAAATTTTATGGAATAACTGAATTAAGAAAGAAACTGAGTCAGAATTACTACATATCAGCTTTAAAAAATGTTTCCCTAGATAGTCAATTTGGATACAAACTAAGGTAATATATTTCCCTAGAAGTGCCAGAGTAAAATCTTATCAATTGTTAAACACTCTGACAGTTACTAAGAATAATACTGTAATTACTTGGCAAATAGAGTAGCATCCTTGTACAACTCAGAACCTAATAAGACTCTAAATGTGCATTTAAAAGTTACAGTTTGCAGTTAATAGCTAAGTGATTTTCAACCTGAAAAAAAAAATCCTTTTATTCATTTCCCATACTTATGAGAGCCCTCTCTTCAAAAACTTATTAGCAAACTGCATTAAATAATAATTTATTTCTCAATAAATTACACACACACACACACACACACACACATATATATAAGCATGATTCTCTCCAAAACATGATAATCAGTGGTATGTATATTATCCTGGGTTTCTATAATTCTAGCCAGAAGCACAGAAAGTCTTACTTATAAGGCCCATCATAAGTAAATCATGGGCGTGCATAATTTTTACCTAGACATTTTGAAATACTGAAAATAGCTCAGTGTGGCTAAGACTTCCATGTTAAGAATCACTGCTTCATATGCAGGATTAAAATCTAAGAAATTCCTTGATATATTTACATCTTAACAAATTTATGCTTAATCCATTTATTGGTTATTCTTTCCCCCCATTTCTGAAGTATTTCAACTATTACTTTGATCAGTTCAAAAAAGAAAATTCAGTGTTAGTTTATTCTTTTAGCTAAGAGAATCAGAAGTAGCTTGTAGCTAAAACTACTTCCATATTGTCCTTTTGTTTTTTAAGCTCTAGTTAGTATCTTTCTTCTAATAATACAGTTGAAGTTTATTCAAGTGAAAAGAAACAAGCCTGATTGTCACTGTTTTATCAATCTCTTGATGGTTCACTATTATTTATTATCTGAGTCCAACTTCAGCAAAATGTACAGTGCTCTTTAACATTTGTACCTCCCTGTCTCTTCCAGCTTTGTCTTCTTTTCCTTAGCCCTGAAAATGACAGGTGGCCTCAGAACTGTGTACTTTTGTACATTCAGATTTTTTCCCCCAGTGAAAGCTCTTACCTTCCTCCCAAGTTTGTTTACCTAGAAAGCTCTTACTCATCCTTTAACATCCAGTGCAGATGTCAACTCCTGTATGAGGGGAGGAAAGGACAGACACATAATTTCACCTAGGTGTATCATGGTGTGTTTGCTTGCTACTTGTTCATATGAATACAACAAGACATTTCTAGAAACAGGATTCTGAAACATTTATTTTGAGTTGAGAAAAGAAATAAAATTGTGCAGGGTTAAATTTTGTGAGTTATGATACTAGTTGAACTTTCTGCCAAATGCCTTCTTATTTGCAGACATAATTAAACTCTGGGTCAGAAGATCTTTTCTTCCTCACAATGTAAAGCTTATGTCAAAAGGGTTAGCATGGTAATCTCATATTCCTGCTTCATCTGTACAGATTTAAACAAAGTATTTCATTTTGGACACAGAGAAATTATGGTATAGGAAATAAATAAAATGTTGTTCCTTCAGTGTTTCTTCAATGAAGGAATAGTCTTTGCTCACCTATGTAACAGCAGAACCTCTTTTAAAAGCCTTTTAAATTAAAATACTCACATGCTTTTGTGCTGTTTAATTAATATATCATACAAGTTATAATGTGCTAGACTTTACATTGTAGACAGTTTTTTTTTTGCTTTAAAAATATTCTTAAAACGTAAAATGATTTGTTTTGTTATGTGTATTTTACTACAATAAAAAATTCTTAGTACACAAAATAAAATCCTCATTAGCCAGCTGTTCTCTATAACAGCAATCCCCCTGTTGCTCTAAACTTTGCCTTCTAATTCTCTCAATTTTTCTTTTACTTCTTGATCCCCTCCATTTAGCAGACTTTCCTTTTGTTAACAACTTCATAGCCTTTCCTCCTATATTTACCTTAACTGAGACCTTCACTGAAGGCCCAAACATCTAGATGCTTATAGCCTTCCTCTTCATCTCAATTTCTGCTTTTACTTTAATGATTTGTGTCCACATAGACAATTATAACTTTGTCAGTACCTTGAACTTCTCATTTCCGGTGATCTTTTCTTGACTCTGCCTTAGCTAGGCATTCAGTTTTTAGGTTATACCATGGATGTTACTTTATATGGCTCCAGTTAAACTTTCAAATCACCAAAGATGCTGATCTCTGCGACAGAGTCCATTGTTCAAGTTTGTTTATTCAGCTATACCAATTAGTACCATAGCCTGATAGCTCATCTGAGCTACTGTCTTAGAGTTCTAGCTAGTCTTCCCCATCTCTCTTCTTCAGATCTTTTATATTTCTGTCTGATGATTTTCCTGGAATGTAAGTCTGATTATTACATCTTGGTTGGAATTCTTCAAGGGTTTCCTATTACTGAAAAACAAAAATCCAAAAATTAGCATGGTATACCCAGCTCTTCACAGTCTGGTTCTGGATTTTATTATTGTCTCACATTCTGATCTTTGCACGGCTTTCTCTAGGTATGTGAAGTATTTGTTGTTCTCCAAATATGCCTCTGCAGTTAGCATAGGATAATTCTCTTCTGACTTCTCTGTGAAGCATTCCTTGGTGTTGAGGCAGATTTAGACACTGTGTTCTTTTTTTTTTAATACATCTTTATTGGCGTATAATTGCTTTACAGTGTTGTGTTAGTTTCTGCTGTACAACAAAGTGAATCAGCTATATGTATACATATATCTGCATATCCCCTGCCTCTTGAGCCTCCCTCCCAACTTCCCTATCCCACCCCTCTAGGTTGTCACAAAGCGCCAAGCTGATCTCCCTGTGTTATGTGGCTGCTTCCCACTAGCTATCTGTTTTACATTTGGTAGTGTATATATGTCCATGCCACTCTCTCACTTCGTTCCAGCTTACTCTTCCCCGTCTCTGTGTCCTCAAGTCCCTTCTCTACGTTTGCATCTTTATTCCTCTCCTGCCCCTAGGATCATCAGTATCGTTTTTCTAGATTCCATATATATGCGTTAGCATACGGTATTTGTTTTTCTCTTTCTGACTTCCTTCACTCTGTATGACAGACTCTGGGTCCATCCACCTCACTACAAATAACTCAATTTCATTCCTTTTTATGGCTGAGTAATATTCCATTGTATATATGTGCCACATCTTCTTTATCCATTCATCTGTTGATGGACACTTAGGTTACTTCCATGTCCTGACTATTGTAAATAGGGCTGTAATGAACATTGTGGTACATGACTCTTTTTGAATTATGGTTTTCTCAGGGTATATGCCCAGTAGTTGGATTGCTGGGTCATATGGTAGTTCTCTTTTTAGCTGTTTAAGGAATCTCCATACTGTTCTCCATAGTGGCTGTATCCATTTACATTCCCACCAACGGTGCAGGAGGGTTCCCTTTTCTCCACACCCTCTCCAGCATTTATCATTTGTAAATTTTTTGGTGATGGCCATTCTGACCTGTGTGAGGTGATACCTCATTGTGGTGTTAATTTGCATTTCTCTAATGATTAGTGATGTTAAGCATCTTTTCATGTGTTTGTTGGCAATCTGTATGTCTTCCTTGGAGAAATGTCTATTTAGGTCTTCTGCCCATTTTTGGATTGGGTTGTTTGTTTTTTTGATACTGAGATGCATGAGCTGCTTATATATTCTGGAGATTAATCCTTTGTCAGTTGCTTCATTTGAAAATATTCTATTCTGAGGGTTGTTTTTTCATCTTGTTTATGGTTTCCTTTGCTGTGCAAAAGCTCTGAAGTTTCATTAGATCCCATTTGTTTATTTTTGTTTTTATGTCCATTTCTCTAGGAGGTGGGTCAAAAAGGATCTTGCTGTGATTTATGTCATAGAGTGTTCTGCCTATGTTTTCCTTTAAGAGTTTTATAATGTCTGGTCTTAAATTTAGGTCTTTAATCCATTTTGGGTTTATTTTTGTGTATGGTGTTAGGGAATGTTCTAATTTCAGTCTTTTACATGTAGCTGTCCAGTTTTCCCAGCACCACTTATTGAAGAGACTGTCTTTTCTCCATTGTATACTCCTGCCTCCTTTATCAAAAGTAAGGTGACCATATGTGCATGGGTTTATCTCTGGGCTTTCTATCCTGTTCCATTGATCTATATTTCTGTTTTTGTGCCAGTACCATACTGTCTTGATTACTGTAGCTTTGTAGTATAGTCTGAAGTCAGGGAGCCTGATTTCTCCAGCTCTGTTTTTCTTTCTCAAGATTGCTTTTGCTCTTCGGGGTCTTTTGTGTTTTCATACAAATTGTAAAAAATTTTTGTTCTAGTTCTGTGAAAAATGCCATTGCTAATTTGATAGGGATCACATTGAATCTGTAGGTTGTTTTGGGTGTATAGTCATGGTATATCTCTCCATCTCTTTGTATTGTCTTTGATTTCTTTCATCATAGACACTGTGTTCTTATTGCAGACTATGTACGCCTCCAGTATAGCTCATTTCACAGTGTAGTATCATTTCATATTTGTGCCTATTTATTATGAAAATATAAACAATAATGGATTTTATTTTACCCATGTATCCCTAGCGTATAGAAGAAGCCCTAAAATACTTGTTGACTTAATGAGCAATTTACACAGAGGTAACAAAACTAGCAAAGAAAACCATTCTGCCTTCCTAGCAAACAAAGAACTGTAGTCTTGTACTGTCTAATTTTCACTATTATAATATTAGCAAATCTTAACATATACCACTTTGTTGACAAAGTTAAAATAAAACTCTGGTGTTGGTCATATTTTTAATTGATATAACCCTTTTGGAAAAGTTTGACAATATTTACAGTCTAGAACTGAAAAATTATTTCAAGGGTGATTGCAACAACAAGATAAAGAATAAAGTCAAATGCAGAGTTGCACATACATTGTGACTGAAAAGACTAAGGAACTAGATATTACAATAGTAGCAGTGATTTTATGTTGTTGGAACTGTGGGTAGTTTTCCCACCTTTGAAAGTATTTTGTATAATGTGGTTGTATTTTATGATTTAAAATGTATACAGCTTACACCAGTATTTAGGTTTTTATAAAAATGCAATCCTGAATCAAAACTCTAATTTAAGAGCACTTGAACAGTTTTGAGTAATTTTTTTTTCTTAATAGTGCCTTCACAGTGTCAGGTTAAGAGGGAAAGGGGATTGGTAGTTAAAAGTTGCTGGTAACATAGAGGGTGTGTGGCCAGCATAGAGTGTTGATCATTTAAGTAAGGTTTCAAGATTGACTCATGCAGCAGTTTTTCATTTGCAAATCGTAAATTTTCCCTTTTAAATGTAATTTTTGTTTTTGTTTTAAAGGTATCAATTTTTAGAAGAAGCTTTTCAAAACCAGAAAGGTGCAATTGAGAATCTACTGGCTAAGCTTCTTGAGAAGAAGAATTATGTTCATTTTGCAGCTACTCAGGTGCAGAATAGGTAAGTATGTTTCCTTAAAACTATAATTTCAGTTTAAGGATTATTAAACACGATGGGTCCAGTTTAAATTGTTTTCCTTCTATATTAAGCATATATAGAAAACATTGTTTTGGAGGGGTAAATGGTATGTTTGAGTTTGGATTATGATAATTGTTAATTAAAGAGAATTTAATTGCTTCAAATTTTGAATACTCTTTTAGGATACATCTTTGACTATTTTATAATTAATATGGCTCTAGTCTTTGTCAGCCTTAGTTAAATGTAGAAAAACCAATTAATGTGTAGAGAGTTGAATTATAAAATTTTAACTGGAGACTGTGTGGAAGACAGGAGAGAGTATGAACGGTGGTGGACAAATTAATTTTCCATCTGTAAAACAAGCATTAAAAACAGTACTTATCTTAGTGGTATTATTATGAGAACACAGTTTCTAGCATATAGTAAACGCTCAAATTGTAGCTGTTGTTATTTTTATCAATAACACTGTCAGTTTTTAAAAATCCTATTTTCGTTCATTTCTCAATAAACTAAATTTATTGATAAAGCAAGGGGGACTGGGACTTCCCTGGCTGTCCAGTGGTTAAGACTGCATGCTTCCACTTCAGGGGGCACGGGTTCAATCCCTGGTTGGGGAACTAAGATCCTTCATGCCACAAAGTGGGACTAAGTTCCATAGTGAGTAGGTTAAGAAGATTAGGACTCTTAAAGGAATCCTTAAAGACAAACACTTGGAGCTGGCATAATTAAAACCCATATGTTCCTAGAGGTATGAATAGGGTTGATATGTGTTTATTCTTCAGATTCACAAATATTGAGACTTTTAGAATACTAAAATTAATTTATGATGGTTTAAAATGACACATAATAAATACTCAAAAAGTATTGAAGATGAATGAATAGTACATTGTATATTATTGATACATTATAAAATAGTACATTAGATATTAGTAAGAATTTATAACTTTCATCTTAAAAAGTGATACCAAAGGAAAATAAAGGCTCCTCAGAGGTTGTAGATAATATAAATATATAGATATTCAGTAGTCATGGTTAGGTCTCGTGGATATGTCAGGATGTTTTTTATATTGCTGATATATTATAGATGATATTGGAGAGGATAACTGTCTTCTCATAAATTACAGATGGATGTCCTTTCCAGAGAAAGGATAGTGAGATAATTCATATGGCAATCCCATATTTTTATATGTATATTTTGTATATATGTTCCTGAATCTGTGTAGAGAAGTGAAGTTTACAAGATTGCGTAGGGTTGGGGAGACTATTTCATCTCCAGAAAGCTTAAAAAAAAAAAGGATTAAAGTAATAAAATGTCTATACTTCTGTTAGATTCTTCGATGACCTTTCTCCATTTTTTAATGTACATTCATTTTTTTTGCTGCCTTCACAATTGAGCATATATTTAAGCATGCTTAAATTCAGGGGAGTTTGCTTTCAGCATGCGTAATGGTTTCAACCTTTGGCTGAATCGTTTTAAGGTCATGTGTTCTTACCACTAGTGATCAGCATTCTCATTTTTAAAAATGTCTTCCACTCATTTTAATAAGATAAGGACAAAATTGAATAAAATTTTTAAATCAGTGCCTGAAGTACAAAGGAGAGAAAACTACATTTTTGACCCGGTGTATTCAAGTTATTCAAATTTGAATTTGGTAAATGAAAGGCAGTTTTAGCAGTTGAAAGTGTCAGTTATAGTTTGTACAGAAGTAGAATATATAAAAGTTTAAAGTTACCATCTTATGATTGTTTGTTAACATTTTATGTATTTATATTAGTAGAATTCTTCTCTTCCTATTTTATAAATAGCAAGGTATTGGCTATTTCATATTTACAACCAAAACTTTCATAACTACATGGGAGCTTATACCTGTTTCTAAAACATCTAACAGCTGTTTTTTAAAAAGGAATGAAAATGTTTTATTCCCTTAACCGTATACAGTAGGAAATCATTTTGAGAAGAACCTATGGAAGGGGTATATCTGAATTCACATTTGAAGTAGTTTTAGTGAAACTAAATGCGTCTAAGCTTCCTCTTGTTTCAAAAGATAATAGTAGTATTGGTTGCAACATTTTTTTTTGCACATTGGTTCTGTTTAATCTTAATGCTTCTCAAGAACAATGTGCCATATTTGACACTAACCAGCAATCACTGATGTCAGTTGTTTATCACATTCACGTCATAGAAACTAAAGGAGATTGCCATCTAGATTAATAAACTGTCCTTTATGAACTTAATTTAAAATTAATAAATATTTAATCCATTCTTTGTCTACATACATAACTTGTTTGGACCAAATTGAGTGGTCAGGTCTGCCAAAACATAAGTTGTACATTTGACAAAGGTTTAATTTTAGTTACTCGGTTAAGTGCCCAGTTGGATGAATTTCTGTAACAGTTGGTAATTCAGAGACATAGGATAAGTCTATAACCTAATGATGCATTTCTCTTATTCAGGATAAAAGAAGTAAATGAGACTAACAAACGAGTAGAACAGGAAATTAAAGTGGCCATTTTCACCCTTATCAATGAAATTAATAAGAAAGGAAAATCTCTGTTACAGCAGCTAGAGGTATGGTTCAAAGCCAAAATAAAACAAAAACTGCTTCTCTTGCTCTTTAGCTGTTTTTTAATGTTTATTGAAAGCTCTTTTAGATTGGTTGGGGGTGGGTATGAAAGTAAAGTCAATTAAAAAAATTTTTGTGTGTGTTTTTTGTTGGAAAATAGCCCTTTTTCAAGTTAGTTACTTTGCAGCCCAATTTAACACTTTAGATGTATCGGTTAGGAGATAGTGTTGTTCTCTTAGGAATGAAAGAATTATTACTAAAATGTGATATAAATGAAGACAAAGCTGACCTGCCACATTCCCTCTTCTCCTCCCCACAAGATAGGTCCTCAATTTAACTTTTACATATGAATGTATATTGGGAGTCTTACTGACTCATGTGTGTTCTTCACTTTATTTTTTAAATGTTCCATAGTTTTGCTAAAAATGCTGCTCATTTTGAAACTTAAACTTTAAATTTACTCATAATTTTGTTATATTAGGTCTTTGTGTTGTATATTGAGAGTAATATGTGAATGTAAATTTCTAGATGAGAATCCAATCAATTTGTGAAATCTAAATTAAGTTCTAGTCAAAGACTCTACTGACCATAGTTGGCTGGTTCTCAAAATTTTGTGCTTTTAAGTTGGCTTAGATGATACCGGGTTATGTTTAAAGCACCGTTGAATAGTAACAATTTAAATTACATGAATATTTGATTATTTAACTTTTAATTACTATTAACCTCAAATTTTTCATAGTAGATTTTTTTCTGTTCCATTCCTTCATAGAAAATTGTTGAAATACTAGACACAGTTACATATAAATAAAATAAATGTCAACAGAGAATTATTTCTGAATTTCTGTCTTTTGAAATACATCTTGCCGTTGAGACACAATTGTGAAATTAAAAATACTCTCACACATATTGTTAAATTTTGAGGTCTCTTGCGACTGTTGTATATCCAGCTGAGTTGCAGTTAACCCTAATAGATTTTTGTTTTCAGAAGGACCTTGTAAATGGAGAGCGTGAGCAAGCAATTATTTTTGATACCTTTTAACTTACAGTAAATACATTTTAATTATAAGTCTAAAGTAATGTTCTGAAACCATTTCAAGAACTTTTGAATTAAAAAGATACCTCTTAATGCTAAAATATACACAAATACCTACTGATAAAGCTGCCACATATTTCTAACATACTAATGATTTAAGCAGTAGATGTTTTCTAGCGCACTGTGTTTCTAAACTTTGTAAGATAGAGGTTTTCCTATAAGCTTTATAAAAGGGATGATTTCCAGGGAAGTTGTAAATGAAACTTCTGTCATTTGAATCTTTTTATCCATTGATTTACATTATAAAATGAGTAACTTATTTCCTTAGGGAAAAAATTGTTCAGTAAACCCAGTTGAGTCATTTTTGTAAGAAGGTGGTTAAGAACGAAGAGGCAAGTTGTACAGTATGCTGAATGTCAAAGGACATAGGACATCACCTGTCCCTTCTGGGAATTTTTGTTCCCAGAAAGCAGTTTATTTTTCCTTTGCAGCACTTTCCTCAAATTGGTCTTTCCTTCCACCCTCACTTACTCCCTTGTTCTTTATGAACTTTTGTCACATAAGAAGCTTCCCTAGTTCTACTCTTAGAGCTCTGGAATTCATCTTTCTCCTTTTGCCTTACATGTTGAAAATAAGAGATTTTAACTTCAGCCTCATGCCATGCACCACAAAATTTTCTTTGGCCTGAGAAGTGTGTTCAGATTACATAAAATTATTTCTAAAGGTCAGCTCATATGTCATAGGCTCTATATATTAGATTAGCCTAATAAACACTGTTTTTAACAAAGGCTCTTCATCTTCTTAAGGAAAGGGGAGATATCACTAACATTAATTTCTGTTTGTGGAATGTCTATTTTGGACTATAGAACTAAGTTTTGGTCCCACTTTTGTTAGTGACTTTTTCCTTGATCATAGACTCATTAAATAATGAGGAGCTTATTAAGTTATCCCATTTTAAAAAAGAAATACAGGTATTGTGTTCACTGGCAATAGAAATTATGAGTTGATTTTTTTATACAGAATTCTAAAGTGAACCTCTTGTTCTGTTTCAGAATGTTACAAAAGAAAGACAGATGAAGTTACTACAGCAACAGAATGACATCACAGGCCTTTCCCGGCAGGTGAAGCATGTTATGAACTTTACAAACTGGGCAATTGCTAGTGGTAGCAGCACGGCACTACTGTACAGCAAGCGACTGGTGAGACACATAGTATCTTATTTTTCTTTAAATTGACTTTATTAAGATATTATTTACATTCAGTGAACTGCATCTGTTTAAAGTATAGATTTTGAATTTTAGTAAAAGTTATCACCATCACCTCAAAATACAGAAAATTTCCGTCACCCACAAAAGTTTTCTTATTTTTCTCTATCCCTGGCCTTAGGCAACCATTAGTCTCATTTCTCTCATTTTCTAGAATTTCATATAAATGGAATCATACAGTAAGTCTTGAGTCAATCATAGGTTTTGGAGATACCTAGTAGTATAATGTAGTTTATCACCAGAAATGGCAGAAATTCAAGCATGTGCCTTCGATTGCTAATATCGTTTTTTAAACACTGATACTATCTCATCTGAGGTGGACACTGTGGGGCTACATGAGCTTTCATGTCTTTATCTTGTATGTTTTCTCAAGTGATATTTAATTTTAAGACTAATATGAATTTTTTCCCTTTTAGATTACTTTTCAGTTGCGCCATATTTTGAAAGCACGGTGTGATCCTGTCCCTGCTGCTAATGGAGCAATACGTTTCCATTGTGATCCCACCTTCTGGGCAAAGAACGTAGTCAATTTAGGTGAGAAATAATTCATTTTATGGCTATAACTTGGAACACTGAATTAGGAGGAGAAAGCATCTACAGCAAGTTTTAGATACTTAAAGTTTTTAAACTTCATTCTAACATGTAAACTTTTTGGAAAATATGTTCTTCATTGGAAACTTACTTCAGCTATGTTCATTACATCTTTAAGTATATATAATTATAAATTACTTTAAAAATGTTGAGGGTCTCCTCTGTATAGTTTTTAAAATTATGTATCATTTCTAACTTTTTCCCCACATCTTTTAAAATTGGTATTGAGTGTTACATATCAGAAACTTACCAAATGGGTCTTTAGTCTTTGGAAGAATTTCTTACATGCTTAGTAGCTTATGTATTAATTGTACAAAATTGCCCACTTGAGGAGGACCTCCATCCAGTATGCTGATGTGTCCGAATGCCATGTTCTGAGGAATGTTTGAAAGATAAGAGTAGCTCTTTTCACATGGAAGACAAATGAACTTTGCTTTTGTTACTCCACAGTGTGGACCTAAGGGCCTTAGGTGAAAGTTACAGATAGACATACAAAACCAGCTCAATTTAAAGTAAAACAAAACCCCCCAAAACTAACCAACAATTAGAGCTGTCTACAGATTGATTAAACTCATTTTCAAAATAGTCAAGTCCTCACCATTGGAAGCTGTAAAAGCAGAGGTGGGTAGCCTTTTGTAAAAAAATGTAATCTTTGTGTATATTCGTTTGGCTATACCTTTAGATCAGGCATCGGCAAACTATTTTTGTGTGACGTGGTACCTAAGTTTGGTTTTTACATTTTAAAGGGTTGTAAAAGCAAACAAGTAAAAAACAAAGAGTATACGACAGATTTTATGTGGCCTGCAAAGCCTAAAGTATCTGGCTTATTACAGGAAAAAGGTTTGCAACTCTACCTTAGATCAAACCTTAGTAAAATTTGCCTTCTATCCCTAGAAAGTACCTGGCTCTGTAAAAAGGAAGGAGAATTTGTCATCTCCAAGGGTATAAGTAGTTTAAAACATTCAACATTTCCACAGAAGACGGTTTTGTAGCAATATAGTACTCTGCCCTGCACATTTTGACAATCCAAAGGCAGGTGGAATCAGTATTAGCGATCTTGAGTATCCTTGAATCTTCTCAGGCTAGAGATGATTTAGACTGCCTAGATGGGCCTCCTCTAATACTGTCTCTTTCAGCTCTTTAATTTTCTGAACATCTGTGTCAAAAATAAGGGCAGATAATGTATTATTCTGAGTAATCAAAAGTCAATTAATTGGCTTTGGACTATATTAGGTTTCTGATCTTCATCATCTTTAAACGTAGCTCCCATCCCTTCTGTGCTGTTGGAAACTTTGAGTGGTGATAGTTGTCAGAGGAAAGAGGAAAATATAATGATTAACCCACAAAGTAGATGTTAGTTGATTACATGCAAATTATTCTCATTTTTTAAATCCTTCAGGTAATCTAGTAATAGAGAGTAAACCAGCTCCTGGTTATACTCCTAATGTTGTAGTTGGGCAAGTTCCGCCAGGGACAAACCACATTAGTAAAACCCCTGGACAGATTAACTTAGCACAGCTTCGACTCCAGCACATGCAACAACAAGTGTATGCACAGAAACATCAGCAGTTGCAACAGATGAGGATGCAGCAGCCACCTGCACCTGTACCAACAACAACAGCAACAACACAGCAGCACCCTAGACAAGCAGCCCCTCAGATGTTACAACAACAGGCGAGTATTATTATATCATTGCACTATTGATATAAATTATGAAGACCTTGAGGCTACACTCTGTCCTATATAGATGAGTTACACATTTCAAAGTTACTGATGGGGACAGAGGTCAAAGATCAGTTTAAACATTTGCCTTGGGTATGGCAGGGATGTGGGGGAGGTGTGAGGAAGGACAAGAAGTAAATACTTATGATGGGCAACAAAATTAACTCACTAGTACTGTGGAGGTATACACGTTTTTATCCCTCTATACCAGATCTTTTTTGTTTAAACATGTGGTTTTGGACCAAAGAGCCATGTTGTTTCCTCCTAAGATCTGACACGTTCTTTAGGCTTTTGTTCAAATCGTTCCCATCCCTGTATCTTTCCTGCTGTCTCCCATCCAAATCAAAACTATTAATCTGTGGTTGATTAAGTTAATGCTGATAGGCTTTAAAACACACATATACTGAGAGAAGGAGATTGGGGTAAGAGATGAGGAAAATGACTTACACTTTTTACTTTATGCCCTTCTATCCTGACAAAAGTATTCTTATCATAACGTTTTATAATTGAAAGATAAATTTATAAATATTATTACATAAATGGCAATTTCTGCCTTTTGCAGCCTCCAAGATTGATCAGTGTGCAAGCAATGCAAAGAGGCAACATGAACTGTGGAGCTTTCCAAGCCCATCAGATGAGATTGGCTCAGAATGCTGCCCGAATACCAGGGATACCCAGGCACAGTGGCCCTCAGTATTCCATGATGCAGCCACACCTCCAAAGACAAGTATGCCTAGAGTTCCATTTGTAAGAATCATATAATTTTAAAACTAAAAGACAACAGTTTTCTTAATCAGTTGTGGGGTGGAGGGAGGGGTGGTCATTGATGCGTTTGAGAATTTGATTAATGCTGTGTATCTTCTTGTCCCAGAAAAATACACGTACAATTTTTATTAAATTCTTTTTTCACATCTTCATTAGATCATTGCTTTACAATGTTGTGTTAGTTTCTGCTGTACAACACAGTGAATCAGCTATATGTATACATATATCTCCATATCCTGTCCTCTTGAGCCTCCCTCCCACCCTCCCTATCCCACAGTGGTCACAAAGTGGTCCCCTAAGTGGTCACAAAGCACTGAGCTGATCTCCCTGTGCTATGCGGCTGCTTCCCACTAGCCATTCATTTTGCATTTGGTAGTGTATATATGTCAGTGCTACTCTCTCACTTCATCCCAGCTTCCCCCACCAACCCTGCCGTGTCCTCAAGTCCATTCTCTATATCTGCATCTTTATTCCTGCCCTGCCACTAGGTTCGTCAGTACTGTTTTTTTAGATTCCATGTGTGTGCGTTAGCATATGCTATTTGTTTTTCTCTTTCTGACTTACTTCACTCTGTACAACAGACTCATACAGACTTCATCCACCTCACTACAAATAACTCAATTTTGTTCCTTTTTATGGCTGAGTAATATTCCATTGTATGTGTGTGTCACATCTTCTTTATCTGTTCATCTGTCGATGGACATTTAGGTTGCTTCCATGTCCTTGCTGTTGTAAATAGTGCTGCAGTGAACATTGTGGTACATGACTCTTTTTCAATTATGGTTTTCTCAGGGTATATGCCCAGTAGTTGGATTGCTGGGTCATATGGTAGTTCTATTTTTCGGTTTTTTGTTTGTTTGTTTGTTTTTTTAATTAATTTATTTTTGTTGTGTTGGGTCTTCGTTTCTGTGCAAGGGCTTTCTCTAGTTGCGGCAAGCGGGGGCCACTCTTCATCGCGGTGCGCAGGCCTCTCACCATCGCGGCCTCTCCCATTGCAGAGCACAGGCTCCAGACGCGCAGGCTCAGTAGTTGTGGCTCATGGGCCCAGCCACTCCGCGGCACACGGGATCCCCCCAGACCAGGGTTCGAACCCATGTCCCCTGCACTAGCAGGCAGACTCTCAACCACTGCGCCACCAGGGAAGCCCTATTTTTCATTTTTTAAGGAACCTCCATACTCTTCTCCATAGTGGCTATATCTATTTACATTCCCGTCAGCAGTACAGGAGGGTTCCCTTTTCTCCACATCCTCTCCAGCATTTATTGTTTGTAGGTTTTTTTTTTTTTTTTTTTTTTGCAGTACGCGGGCCTCTCACTGTTGTGGCCTCTCCCGTTGCAGAGCACAGGCTCTGGACGCGCAGGCTTAGCGGCCATGGCTCATGGGCCCAGCCGCTCCGTGGCATGTGGGATCTTCCCAGACTGGGGCACGAACCCGTGTCCCCTGCATCGGCAGGCGGACTCTCAACCACTGCGCCACCAGGGAAGCCCTGTAGATTTTTTGATGATGGCCATTCTGACCAGTGTGAGGTGATACCTCATTGTGGTTTTGATTTGCATTTCTCTAATGATTAGTGATGTTGAGCATCTTTTCATGTGTTTGTTGGAAATCTGTATGTCTTCTTTGGAGAAATGTCTAATTTTTTATTAAATTTTAAGAGTTTCTTTGATGTCATTAAACCCATTGTATACTTTGGGTTGAGAATCTCTGACCTAGTCCAACCAATTCATTTAGAGAAGTGCAAAACAAAGGAGCTTGTTATGTACCCACAATCATAAGAGACAATGGTAGAATTAAGATTAAAACTTTAATTTCCTAAAATTGTTCCTCTGCTCTTTTAATGTGACATTTTGACTTTTTTTGTTTCTCTTCACTCAGTATTGTTCCTTTTAGGATGGATATACCTACTCTTAAAAATAAGTGTGTTTAGAGGCATGTTTTCTGATCTTTGCTTGAATAGTAGATTATATTTGTATAGGAGGTATGATTATAAATATGAGGCTACTTTTACATAGGATTTCTAGTTATATAAAAAATAAAGGTCATTTTATAATTGTCAGAGTGATGTTTCTCAAAGCATGATTTAAAGACCATCAGAATGACTGGGGCACCATGTCTGAAATAGATTCTGAACCATATCCACTGAATCAAAATTTCCAGGAGTGGAGTACTCATAAATGTGTGAACTTTCACTGACTCAGATCGATCTGCATACTGAAGTCCTAGATTAGCGATCCTTCAACTTTTTGGCCCAATTACCTCCAGAAAGACTTTTGAAAAATACACACTCCCTCACATTTGAAGGTTGACATTTAAAACTTCCATTACAAGTTTAAGTTTAAATAGTTGCAAAGGACATACTGTATATTGTATTGTATAAATATTGACATTGTTAAGTAAAACCCTTACATTATTCTTCTAAGTGGATCCACTGGAGTCCCAAATACAGAGGCAAGTTCTTTTTTCAAAGTCAAAATTATATACTCCCTTTTCCCCATGGACTTGAATTTCTGTTCTACTTTTACAGAATTTTATCTTAATATATTTAAGATACATATTTAAGATAGTCACAAGTTTGATAGACTTGTGAATCAGTTTGTTGCAATTTTCTGCTGGAAAGATGTCTGTTGCAATTTGAAAATTCTTAAATTTCCAGTTTATAATGCAGTTATTAAACTTTAAAACTTTTTCTTTAGACCAAATTTTCATTACAATTATTCCTATACAGTTGTTTAAATATATTTACATGGTTTAAGATTATTAGGAAACAAAATAAAATTCTTTTAGATATACATTTCTTATTAGATACATGGAGCCTTTCCGCTTCCTTCATGTATGCCTGTTTGTATGTCTGTTACCTTGTACTGTTAGAGTAAGTCAGAATTCAACGCCGATTCTTATTACTAGTTTTTTTTTGTTATTGTTTTCATGTGATGCTCAGGAAACTTGTTCACAAAAATTGGTATCTGGGAATTCAAAACGATTTTTAAAATCTTTTTTTTATCAGTTGACAACTTCTTCAGGTCTTTCTTTGTTTTTCTTGATCACCAAGTATCAGAACCCACTCAACGATTACCCAGGTTTCAGAGCCAGGCACTTTGTCAGCAACTTGACACCTTTATTTTCAACTGTACCTTTGTCTGTCTCTTCAGGAGATTTTTTGTTTGTTTTGTTTTTCACCCTGGGGCAATATGCTAGATAAGATTGGGCATGAGTTAAAGATGTGTTGTTTTGTATTTTATTTTTGGAGGAGAAGGGCAGTTGTGAAAGAAGTAGTTGGAAAAAAGAACTCACAGACCATGGCACATTCTTAGGTAAATTTGGTTTTCTTCAGGAAAAAAGTATATATGAAGGTCGACTATCTAGACTTTAATTTCCTTAAAAGTATTCACATACCCATGTACCCCTTAGTGTACTTGGAAAGCCTTCAAGTATTACCAGGGGAGAGGTACACCGTTTGGAAAGGTGCAGAAGCTACATAATTGGATTAACCAACCATCTCAGAACATTGTCCTTAGACTTTCGGGCTCCTACAGAAATCACTGAATGTTAGAATTTTAAGTTTTTAAATACTTCAAATGATTTGTATGTGTATAGTAATTTATTTCCCAAAGATTTTAATCTGTGTACTGTCTTAAATGATCCTCATAACACTCCTCATAAAGACAGGTATCCATTTTCATTCATCATTATCCACATTTCTAAATTACCAAGATTGTGATTTGGCCTAAAGTCACATAGTATTAAGAGTCAGGAATTGATACCACGTTTCCATTTGTAAATTCATTGTTCTTTCTACCATATCAGTTACATAATACACAATTATACAATTAATTATTTTTATTTTAAAAAAGACGGAAGTGTCAAAGTGAAATATAGGCACAACAGTGGCTTTCCTGGTCTGATGTTTGAAAACTATGGGCTTCCAGATCATCTATTTATATATATCTTTGTTATGAAGTAAAATCATATCACCAGTCTGACAGGGTACAGTTATTGGCAAGTCTGTTTTTTTTCTAAATACTACACAAAAATGAGTAGAAAAATGATAAGTTTGAATTTTTTTTTTCCTGCATAAGTTTGAGAGGGCCTACTTCTTTGTCTCTCAGCCACAGGTATCAAACTCTGAACTTGTGTATCCTTCCTAAACTGAAACTTGTTGTCAAGGTATTGTTCATATTTGGATATCCTGGCAGATCAAGTAATGATAACATCTTTTTTCCTAACAGCACTCAAACCCAGGGCATGCTGGACCCTTTCCTGTTGTGTCGGTGCACAACAACCCAGTCAATCCAACCAGCCCTACTACAGCTACTATGGCAAATGCAAATCGAGGTCCCACCAGCCCATCTGTTACAGCAATAGAACTAATTCCTTCAGTTACCAATCCAGAAAACCTTCCGTCGCTGCCAGATATTCCACCCATACAGGTTTGTATTTGAGTGAGAGATTTAAAACCTTGTGTTAATTAGGGACTTAGAGTATATATTTCTGGTTGTTTTTGTTTTTTTTAATTCAGGAGCAATATTTTTTTTGAAATTTCCAAAAAGTAGAGTATAAATAATTTGAATTTTAAAAAGTTATGTGTGCTAAAACTAACACTCCTCAGTATTTTAAAGCTACAGAGTGTCAGCTTTGCTGATCTATCTGCCAGCAGGCAAACTTTGTGTTAAATGAAGCACTTCTGATGAAGGTTTAGATCCAGAGAGGAGACCCAGTACCAAAATACAGTTAAATTTTTGTCAGTCTTCTGTTAGGTACAAAAGGGATAGTCAACCCCCGGTGCAAACAGGTTGGACGGAGAAAGGAAGAGATTGGAAGGTCTAGATATTAGGCATGTGGCGGGGGGGTGGGGACGGGGGGGTGTATACTGAGAGAGGAAGTAATAATGAGGAGTAGAAGATGATGGGAAGGGCCTCTGAGCTGTCTTGTCCCTTTCACCTGTAACATTTTCCTGAAGAAAAATATCATTCAGTGCCCTCTGAAATTTCATAAATTCGTTTGAATTAGAAGCATTTTATTTTTAAATGTAAATATAAAACTTGAAGGTTGTACTGGGTCATTTCAAGCATTGTATGAGTTATTCAGAGTCAGGGGTCACCATGGGAGCAAGGAGCAGTGAAATTACTAAGACACTAGGACCCGTGACTCTCTACTCTTCGTTGCGGTGCGCAGGCTTCTCACTGCGGTGGCTTCTCTTGTTGCGGAGCATGGGCTCTAGGTTCGCGGGCTTCAGTAGTTGGTGGCGTGTGTGGGCTTCAGTAGTCGTGGCGCACGGGCTTACTTGCTCTGTGGTATGTGGGATCTTCCCGGACCAGGGATTGAACACGTGTCCCCTGCATTGGCAGGCGGATTCTTAACCACTGTGCCACCAGGGAAGCCCCTGTAGTGGTGTTGAGAGTACTAGACTAATATATAGAATGGAAAATTTTGGAATATATCAATAAGAAGTAAAATTTATAAGTTGTAAGCTTATAATTTATAAACTTTCAGTTTAATGCTTGAAATCATCTCATATGATATATAATATCCCTATTTCATGGAAGAGAGTAAGAATGGTTAGTGACTTTCTCAGTGTCACCCAGTAAATGGGTAAGTTGGAATTCAAAGCCCAGCTCCTGATTACTGAACTGAGAAAGTCCAGTTCTCTCCCCACTTCTGTCCATAGAGATAGCAAGGAGGTGGTTTGAGATCATAGGCCTGGAAAGGTAGAGTATTAAGGGCCTTTGGGCAACCAGAGAGAGGTAGGTACAGTATTAAAGGAGTCATTTAAGTTTTACTAAGCACTCCATGCTAAAGTGCCTGGGCATTGAAGATAAAAAGAAACAAGACTTTGTACCAATTTTTAGGAAACTTTCAAAGGGAAAAGAAAGGTTGCTCATGTCAAACTTAACATAATCTGCTAGGGCCACTGTCACAGAGAGCAGATAGAGGAAGGATGGATGCTCCACATCTTTGAAAAGCTGGGCATCATAAGGGAAATGGGTCATTATTAGATCTTCCTTGTCATCTTTTCCCAGAAGAACTTTGAAATCAAAACAAGAGGCTCCAGAATATATCCCCTCCCATCTTTAGTTAAAGTGGGGTAGAAGGAGCAGAATCCATACCTTCTCTTATGAACCTTCTCTTCCTTGCAGACATAATGCCTAACCTTATTTTTATTTACTGATTTATTAAAGTATTGACTCCTTTAAAAAACTGAGATATAATTCACGTACCATAAAATCCAACTTTAAAAAATGTACATACAATTCAGTCAGTGGTTCTTAGTATATTCACAACATGGTGCAACTATCACCACTGACTAATTCCAGAACATTTTCATCACCCCGAAAGAAACTACCCATTTGCAGTCCGCTCTCCATTCCCCTCTTTCCCAGCCCTTGGAAATCACAAATTTACTTTGTTTTTATGGATTTGCCTATTCTGGACATTTTGTATGAATGGAATGATGCAATATGTGGTCTTTTGTGTCTGGCTTCTTTATCTTAGCATAATGTTTATCAGGTCTAAACACGTTGAAGCATGTATCAGTACTTAATTCCTTCTTATGGCTGAATATTCCATTCTGTGAATATACCACATTTGTTCCTCCATCCATCAGTTGATGGACATTTGGGTTTCCACTTCTTGGCTATTAGGAATAATGCTATGAACTTTTGTGTGTAAGTTTTTGTGAACTTGTAGGTTACCAGTTCTCTATGCAAATTTCTAGGAGTGGAATTTCAGGGTCATATTGTATGTTTAAGTTTTTGAGGAACTGCCAAACTCTTTTCCACAGTGGGTGCACCATGTTACATTCCCACCAACAGTGTCAGTGTATGAGGATTTCAATTTTTCCACATCCTTGCCAACGCTCGTTATTGTCACCTGCTTTTAAGAGCAATTAGAGGTGGGTACCACAAAAGTACAACCACAGTAAGAAGTAGTTAACCATATTAATCAAAAATAGAAAGGGAAGCAAACCTATTGTCTCTTGAAGATTCATCTACTTTTTTTCCTATCCTGTAGTTTCCGTGGTATAGTGAAAAGAAAAGAATCCTGGGGGAGGTTACACAGGAAGCAGACAAAGTAGCATTAACTATGCAACGCAGACAGGAAGTAAATACAAAGCAATTTCAGGTATTTGTTGATATATCTTAATAGTGATCATTATAGCTATCCAGTATAGAGTAGAAGTTGATTTAAAGAGAATTCTCTCAACTTGAATTATTTTTTATTTCACTCTACTATCCATCTCCAGTGGAGTTATAATATGTGGTAGTAATTTTGACCTTTAGGGGATACATGATGAACCTAAATACTTTTTCAGTAGCTAAATGAATATTAGAATCTGTTCAGATTAGAGTATAATTAATAGATATAGTATTCTAATGATATATTAAATTCTTTGTAAACAATTTTCCGTATTTGGAAAATATGTACTTATATCTGTATACTATACTGGATAATATGAAGTCTTGGGAAAACCATGTGTGTCTTTCAGATATTCACATGTAAATTTAAATGTTATAGAATACCCATTTCTGTACTGTGTTCCCAGTACTGGCTGTCTTCCATCTTTACCAATATGATAGGTAAAAATCATGTTTGGTTATTTCATTTACATTTCTTTTTTTCATGTGGTTTGTTATCTTTTCTCAGGTTCATTGATTATTTGAATTTTTTTGTGGATTGTCTTTTTCCTTTGAATTCATAGAAGTTATTTATATAACACTTACCTATTCCATGCAATTATTTAAGGATGCTTAAAAAACATTGGTTTAATGAATATGTGAATTAATATTTTTCCCGTTAGACTTGTAACTTTATATATAGTGACTCTTCATCCATGTCTGGTGAAATATCGAGGTAAATCAGCTAGCATTTCCATGTTGGTGCTGTAGTGGCATCAGGGAAGCCCTTTTATGTACTTGGCGGTTTGCTTCTTCCTAATCTTTCCACTCTTGTAGCCTTAGTGTTGTCTCTCTGGCCAGAGATATAAATCGCAGGTGGGAGAGTATAAAAGGAGTGGGAGTGGGAGTAGAAGTAGGTAACTTGCGACTTTCATGTCTGTTTTGAATCATCCTCTCCTCCTTTATGTTTAGGTGAGATATAGCGCAAATTTTATCTGTGGCCCATATTAGGAACTGCCCCTCTTCACAAATCCTCTAGTTAACTCTAGTTGCAGCTAGGGATTTTCCTGTAGTTACAGCTTACAAGTGGATCCTTGGCCAGTAGCTCTGACCACTGAGCAGGCGCAACTCCTAATATCTCTTAATCGTCCCTCTAGCTAGCCCACGGCAAACTCTCACCTTTAGCCTTTTATGTCTTTGAGATGAGGTTTTTAAAGGGCTTTTCTGCGGAAGGCCTATTTACCTTTTTTTAAATTGAGGTATAATTGACATGTAACATATATTAATTTCAGTTGTTCAACATAGTAATTTGATATTTGCATACATTGCAAAATGATTATCACAATAATTCTAGTTAACATCAGTCACCACACATAGTGTAAAAATTTTGTGTGTATGAGATGAGGGCTTTGAAGATTTTTCTCTCTTAACAACTTTCAGATATACAGTAGAGTATTACTTATAGTCACCATGCTGTACATTACCTCCTTATGATTTATTTTATAACTAGAAGTTTGTACCTTTCGATTCCTTTCACCCATTTCACCCACCTACCAACTCTGGCAACCACAGATCTATCTCTGTATTTACAAGCTTGATTCTGTGTTTGTTTGTTTGTTTTTAAATTCCACATATAACTGAGATCATGTGGTATTTGTCTTTCTCTGTCTGACTTATCTCACTTAGCTTAATGCCTTCAGGTCCATCCATATTGTCACAAATGACAAGATTTCCTTTTTTTTATGGCTAATATTCCATTGTGTATATAGATATAGCACATATTCTTTATTCATTCAGCTGTAGCTTTATCTGTTCATCTGTTGATGGACACTTAGGTTGCTTCCATAACTTTGTTATTATAAATAATGTTGCAGTGAACATGGGGGTGCATATATGTTTCAAATTTGTGTTTTGGGGGACTTCCCTGGTGGTCCAGTGGTTAAGACTCTGTACTTCCACTGCAGGGGGCATGGGTTTGACCTTTGGTCTGGGAACTAAGATCTTGCATGCCATGCAGTGCAGCCAAAAACATAAATAAAAATTTTTTTTTAAATTAGTGTTTTTGTTTCTTTTTTTTTTTCCTTCATATAAATACCTGGGAGTGGAATTGCTGGATCATATGACAGTTCTATTTTTAATTTTTTAAGAAATTTCTATACTGTTTTCCATAGTGGATGTACCAATTTACATTACCACTACAGTGCACAAGGTTCCTTTTTCTCTACATCCTTACCAACACCTGTTATCTCTTGTCTTTTTAATAGCCATTCTAACTGGGGTGAGGTGATAGCTTGTCGTGGTTTTGATTTTCATTTCCCTGATGATTAGTGATGTTGTGCACCTTTGCATGTAACTGCTGGTCATCTCTATGTCTTCTTTGGAAAAATGTCTATTCAGATTCTCTGCCCTTTTTTTTTGGCTGTGTTGGGTCTTAGTTGTGGCACACGGGATCTTTCGTTGTGGCACAGGTTCTTTGTTGTGGTGTGTGGGCTTCTCTCTAGTTGTGGCTTGTGGGTTTTCTCTCTCTAGTTGTGGCCTGCAGGCTCCAGGGCACGTGGGCTCTGTGCTTGTGATGCAAAGGGTCCAGAGTGCGAGGGCTCTGTAGTTTGCAGCGTGCCCGGTCTCTCGTTGAGGTGCATGAGCTCAGTGGTTGTGTTGCGCGGGCTTAGTTGCTCCGCGACATGTGGGATCTTAGTTCCCCGACCAGGGATCGAACCTGCGTCCCCTGCAGTGGAAGGTGGTTTCTCTACCACTGGACCACCAGGGAAGTCCCTCTGCCCAATTTTTAATTGGGTTGTTTGCGGGTTTTTTGTTTTGTTTTTTTTGGCTGTGCCTTGCAGCATGCAGGATCTTAGTTCCCCAGCCAGGGGTTGAATCCCCACCCTCTGCAGTGGAAGCACGGAGTCTTAACCGCTGGACTCCAGGGAAGTCCCTGAATTGTTTGATTTTTTGCTATTGAGTTGTATGAGTTCTTTATGTATTTTGGATATTAACCCTTTATCAGATATATGATTTGTGAATATTTTCTCTCATTGAGTAAGTTTCATTTTGTTGATGGTTTCCTTTGCTGTGCAAAAGCTCTTTAGTTTGATGTAGTTCCACTTGTTTATTTTTGCTTTTGGAATCAGATCCAAAAGATGATTCCCAAGATCAGCGTCCAGGAGCTTACTGCCTATGTTTTCTTCTAGAAGTTTTATGGTTTCAGGTCTTACATTTCAGTTCTTTAATCCATTTTGAGTTGATTTCTGTGTATGTGTAAGATAGTAGTCTGATTCCATTCTTTTGCATGTGGCTGTCCAGTTTTCCAACTGTCCAACATTGTTTATTGAAGAGACTGTCCTTTCCCCTTTGTATATTCTTGGCTTCTTTGTCTTAAATTAACTGACCATATAGGTGTAGGTTTATTTCTGGCCTTTTTATTTTGTTCCATTGATCTGTATGTCTGGTTTTATGCCGACACCATACTGTTTTGATTACTGTAGCTTTGTAATATAGTTTCATATCCTGGCCTGTGATGCTTCCAGCTTTCTTCTTTCTCAAGATTTCTTTGGCTGTTTGGGTTTTTTTGTGGTTCCACAGAAATTGCAGGATTGTTCTATTTCTGTGAAAAATGCCATTGGAATTTTGATAGGGATTGCATTGAACTTGTAGATTGCTTTGGGTATTGTGGACATTTTAACAATATTAATTTTTCTAATCCATGAGCCCAGAGTATCCTTACATGTATCTTCTTCAGTTTCTTTTATCAGTGTTTTACAGTTTTCAGTGTAGATATCTTTGACCTCCTTGGTTAAATTTATTTCTGGTTTATGCTTTTTCATATGATTTTAAATGGAATTGTTTTCTTTTTTTCTTTCTCTTTTTCTGTGTGTGTGTGTGTGTGTATGATGCACTTTATTTGGCCACACCGCATGGCTTGCAGAATCTCATTTCCCTGACCAGGGGTTGAACCTGGGCCTGGTAGTGAAAGCCTGGCATCCTAACCACTAGACCACCAGGGAACTGTCCTGGGATTGTTTTCTTAATTTCTCTTTCTGATAGTTCATTATTAATATATAGAAATGCAGTAGATTTTCATATATTGATTTTGTGTCTTGCAACTTTACTGAATTCATTTATTCTTACAGTTTTTTGGTGGAGTCTTTAGGATTTTCTATATATAATATCATGTCATCTGCAAATAGTGACAGTTTGATTTCTTTCTTTCCAATTTGGATTCCTTTTATTTCTTTTTCTTGTCTAATTCTCTGGCTAGGACTTCCAGTACTATGTTGAACAAAAGTGGTGAGAGTGGGCATCCTTGTCTTGTTCCTGATCTTACAGGAGAAGCTTTCACTTCTTCAGCTTTTCACTGTTAGGTGTCATGTTAGCTGTGGGCTTATCATAAATGGCCCTTATTATATTGAGGTACATTCCCTCTGTACCCACTTTGCTGATAGGGTCAACTTATATTGATGAAAACTATTTACTTTAGGAGAGTCCTCCCTTGCCTGTAATGTGTTGTGAGCTGCTTTATTCTGATCATTTTTATATCAATCCAGCCCTACCTTGGTTTGTATCTATAGTTTTCTTCAAAGTTTCTGCTTTGATGCCATTCTTTCCTGTTTTATATAGCCTTGAAAATCAGTGTGATTTTGAGAGGAGAGTGAGAAGTAAATGTATATGTTCAGTTTTCTGTTTTTTAAAAAATATATATTTAATTTTTGGCTGCATTGGGTCTTAGTTGGGGCATGTGGGATCTTCCGTTGTGGTTCGCGGACTTCTCTCTAGTTGTGGTGCTTGGGCTCCAGAGTGCACTGGCTCAGTAGTTGCGGCATGCAGGCTCTCTATTTGTGGCATGCAGGCTCCAGAGCTCATGGGCTCTGTAGTCACGGTGAGCAGGCTTAGTTGCCACACGCCATGTGGGATCTTAGTTCCCCAACCAGGTATCGAACTGGCGTCCTCTGTATTGCAAGACGGATTCTTAACCATTGGACCACTCGGGAAGTCCCGCAGTTTTCTGTTTTGAATGAGAAGTAGATTTCCCTAAAAAGTAATCTTGCCTCTAGTAGAAGATTAAAAGAGGCAGGTGTGGGTAAAAGTAGATCAGTAAGCAAGAAGATTAGCAGTTAAGTAAGAGTAGTTTAACTATCTCTGATATGGAATAGTGTAATATTTTTCTTAAGGTAATTTTCATAATTAAGTAGTGTTTGTTACTATTTCTTACATAAATATTTTCTCATTTCATCATCACAGTTCTTCATTGTGGGTGGGATGTTTAAAAACAGGGGACTGATATTCAAATTGGGAACCAGCTCGCAGTCACAGTGCGAGCTCCTCTGGCTTTAACCTTCTGCATATAAAGTGCGAAAAGGGCTCAGTTTTCCTGTTGACTGCCGGCTTTTTTGTGTGTAATAAGGGAACTTCTATCCCAGGCTAAAGGCTTTCTGTTGAGTATACAGACTTTTCAAAGCACTGAAGTTAGGTACTGACATTATTCGATACCTGTTTAGTTGAATGATTCTGGCAGGACCATGGATATTGATACTAGGGGCAGGATGCTGAAAACAGGATCCTGCATCAACCTTGAAAAAAGGCAAAAATGTAAGACTGTGTCAGAGGTATTTTCATAGTAAAACACAAAGGATTTAGTGGGTTATTGGGTTTTGTCTTGAGCTCCCAATCATTTATTGAAGCATATTAATTATAGCTATATTCACATAAACTATATACTATTTGGGTCCTCGAGGAAGCATAAGGAAGGAACAATTAAGCCAAGTTTGATATAAGGTAATCTGCTTATTAGTAAACTGTGAGCATAAATGATTATACTAATGAAATTAATAACTTCTCCTCTGCTTTAATCAAAGCAAATTTATCTTTTTGTTCTTTTTCTTTAGTTGGAAGATGCTGGTTCAAGTAGTTTAGATAATCTACTAAGTAGATACATCTCAGGCAGTCACCTACCCCCACAACCCACAAGCACCATGAATCCCTCCCCAGGACCCTCTGCCCTATCTCCAGGATCATCAGGTAAAGTCAACTGAGGTACCGTCTCATTTCTTTAACACCTTCAAGAAGTATCTCTCGGTATATGTATTAGGGTTCTCCAGAGAAATAGCACCAATAGGAGAGGGGTGTGTGTGGAGAGAGAGAGAGAGAGAGAGAGACGTGACAGAGGTTAAGGAATTAATTGGTCCACTTGATTGTTAGGTCTGGCAAGTCTGAAACCTGCAGGGCAGTTAGCAGGGTGGAGACAAAGGGAAGAATTGGTGCTAGTCTTGAATCGAGGCAAAATTCCTTCTTGCTCTGGGGACCTCAGTCTTTTCTCTTAAGGTCTTCAACTAATTAGAGGCCCACCCTCGTTATGTTTTACTCAGAGTCTACTGATTTAAGTGTCAGTGACATCTAAAAAATACCATTGCAGCAGCATCTGGATTGGTGTTTGGCCAAACAACTGAGTACCATATTCTAGCCAAGTTGAGACATAAACTTAACCATTGCAGTAACATTTTTTTTTCCTGATCTAATTATTTTTCTTTCAATACTGTGGACAAGCTTCAGCGAACTGAAATAATAATATATATCTGTAGTGTACACTGTTCAGAACTCTAATGTACCCCTCCCTCAACCCCCAGTTATATTCATGTTTTTTGCTGGATTTGTAGATGAATTTAATTTCTGTGTCTTCTATTTTACAATACATGTTGTCATTTGAAGAATTCTTTGGTTTAAATCCAAGTTTAAAACACTTTGTTAAATAATGAAAAAATTGAAAATTTGTTTAAAAAGCAAGAATTGAGGAAGGGCAAGTGAACTTTCAATTTGCAGTTAAAAACTTAAAATTTACTGGAAACTATTAAAATGTGACTAATCAGGTCCTGAGCTATAGATCTCTTCCAAAATCCCAGTTTTATTAACGCTATTACATGAATGAGTGATTAAAGCATCTCCAAATAGATTGACAGTGCAGAAGTGGTTATGGGATATATTCATGGTTTCTTACTGAAACATATCACCTCATTATTTCTACAGTAAGAGTAGTTCACCTCTAAATGTGGGTTTTTCATGAGATGTATCATTAATACATTTTTTGCATCATATTATTTTTGAGGTTTAATGTAAGTATTCCAGGACTTTTAAAAGGAAGAATAATTAATAGGAATCTAGGTAGGATATTTACCAAATGCGTGGGACGGCAAATAGCTTTCTCTTGATACGGTAGTTTCCATTGATTGAATAGTGGTGCTCTGAGAGGATTCTGAGAATGGTATCTGGGCTCAGCTGAGAGAAACTGATTGATAGCTGCCAACAATAACACATGAAATCCTTGACTTTGAGACTAAGACAAGGGCTGATTTCCAGGAATTGCTGAATTGCCTTATAATGATACTTGAATTCTGTAATTAGTAGGTAGAATTCTGAATTTTCTTACCTGCATAGTTATTCATTTTGACTTATTATTTTTCAGGTTTATCCAATTCTCACACACCTGTGAGACCCCCTAGTACTTCTAGTACTGGTAGTCGAGGCAGGTGAGTATTTACATTATTAATAGCTTTATTTTTTCTTTTTATCAAGAAAAATTTCAAATACGTATTCTAAAAAGTAAACTATTATAATGAACTCCCGTAAACTTTTCACCCATCTTCAACAATGATCAAGTTATGACCAGTCTTATTTCTTCTATACTCCTACCCATTCCCCCCGTTCTAAATTATTTTGAGATAAATCTCAGACATTTTATCATTTTACTTGTGGTTGTTTCAGTATATATCACTATATGTATCACTTCAGTGTATATATATACACTTTTAAGTATGTATCACTTTAAGGATTTAAAAGTTTTATAACTATGGAACCATTATCACACCTAAAAAAAAAAATTACTAGCTAACTCTCTAACATCAGTAGAGCTCTAGTTAATGTTCAGATTTCCCAGATTTTCTCATAAATGCTTTTTTTTTTAAAATTGTTTCTTCGACTCAGATTCAGATAGGCGCTATACATTGCCATCAACCCATATGTCAAGGTCAAACTCAGTGTATTTGTTGAAGAAATGTATTGTTTGTCTTACAGAGTTTTCCTCATTTCCCCATCTTGTCATTTAAATACACTACCTTCTGTTTTTTTCTCTATATTGGTATTTAGATCGGGAGGTTTGATTAGATTCAGGTTTGATTTGAGGGAAAGAGGTAGGGAGAATACTTCATTGTGGTGATGTGTACTTCTTTCAGGGTCACAAAATGTCTGGTCGCTTTTGTTGATTCTTTTGTGATAGCACCCATTAATGATCATTGCCTTAGCTCTTTTTTTTTTTTTTACTAGTTTAAAAATATTTTAATTATTGTATCATACCTTCTTTGTATATTAGTTTAGAATACTTCTGTAAAGAGAAATTTTCTGCCATCAGCTATTTGATTATGGGAATGGCAGAATAAATTGATTCTTTCTCTTTATTTACCTATTTTTATAATAATGAGTTGATTCCCAGCTCCCTCCAACAGTGACCAATGAATGTTATTAACTTTATGGGCTTATATATTTAAACATATTTTATATGTTCTAAAATTATAATTGTTATTTTTATTGATGCTTAAATTGTTCCATATTTGTCCTATCAGAACTTTTCCAAGTTGGCTTCATAGTTCTTCTGCTATAACCCCAGTAGTTGTTGAAAGCATTCTTGTTTCCTGTCCTGATGTTCCTGGTTCATCTTGTACATTTCTTGCCTCAGGCCTGAAATCAGAAATTTCTCTAGGAAATCCTGGTCATGTTAGTGGGGAAATGGTGCTTCAAGACAATCTTCTGGGTACTAGGGGCACTCACTGCTACTGAATTGTTCATGGTTTCTTATGCCTTTTTGGTGGACAGAGAGCTAAGAAATGGTAGTGTGGGGGATTTCCCTGGTGGTCCAGTGGTAAAGAATCTGCCTTGCAATGCAGGGGACGCGGGTTTGATCCCTGGTCAGGGAACTAAGATCCCACATGCCGTGGGGCAACTAAGCCTGCGTGCCGCAACTACTGAGTTCGTGTGCTTCAACTAGAGAGCCTGTGTGCTGCAAACTACAGAGCCCACGTGTCCTGAAGCCTGTGCGCCCCAACTAGGGAGAAGCCCGTGCACTGCAACGAAGAGCCTGCTCGCCACAACGAAAGATCCCGTGTACCGCAGCGAACACTCAAGGAAGCCAAAAATAAATTAAATAAATAATAAATAAATAAATGTTTTTAAAAAATAAAAGAGTTAAGAAAAAGAAATGGTAGTGTGGAAAGAGTGTGTGTGTGTGTTAAAGGTAAATGTAATAAATGTCGACTGATTTTTATTCTTTAGTTTGAATAATTTAGTGCAATGTAAGAAAGATTTTATTTCAGATATATGAATGTTCTGTATTTGTATATATATGTGTGTATGCATTTGGTTCTATATTATATACTTGCTTGGCTTTTAAATTATACTTTCAATAATCAGTAGTTTTAAAGAAAAGTACAAATTGAGTGAAAAAGGTTTTCATTTTCGACAGTAATACAGTCTTAGTTATTCACTTCTCTTGCCAGTGGTTTTGCTTTGTGGACTAGATAGAACCAATTAGTCATGTACCTGTCCTCTTAGGCTATTATCCCATTAATTCAGATAAGGACTCAAAAGCTGAAACAGTGATTCCTTTGAGGACACTTCATGAACCACTGTTATTGAGGTTTCCTTCAGATGTTTGGGGGTAGAGAAGAATTTAAACGTCTTATATATATAGAGAGAAGCAATCACTATACTAATAGCCTAGACAAATGATTGTTTACTAGATTCCTTAAATGATGTAGTATAAGTGCCTCAGACCATAAAATGTATTTTTCAGGTCTTCTGAAAGTTTGACCTACGTTTTTTAAAAATTTGAAGCCAAGTTTATAATACACTCCTTTTAATTGCATTATGAGGTATCCTTATCTGCTATAAAGTTAATAAATTGTTTTCAGTTTAATGAACATTTCATATAACTTAACAAGCTTTTCATATAATTGTTTTTATGTACACCATACAGTCAAACATATGTGACCTTTATTTGTTGTTTTTGTTAGCTGTGGGTCGTCAGGAAGAACTGCTGAGAAGACAAGTCTTAGTTTCAAGTCTGATCAAGTGAAGGTCAAGCAAGAACCTGGCACTGAAGATGAAATATGTAGCTTTTCAGGAGCTGTGAAACAGGAAAAGACAGAGGATGGCAGGAGGAGTGCCTGCATGGTAAGTTCCCAGTGGAATCTGTCAGGAATTTAAGGAGGTCACTTCACTGATTCTTCCATCTCTGCATGTATTAGTCTGGTTAGTGGTTCTGTGGACCTGTATTCATTTTTGAATTTTTATACGTGGTATAACCCAGATATCTCTTTTTCTAACTGACTTTTTTCATCTAAGTGTCAACTGTAATTGATGAGAAAAGACTTACTTGTATTAAGGACTCATTTCAACTTTTAGTTTGTAATCGGTCATTATTTTTGCCATGATTCTAAATTGGGTTCTAGCTTGTTCTAAATTTATTAATAACTTCAATAGTCACATTCAGTCTCAAGCTGGAAAAATCCTTGGCTATTTTCCCTGGACCGGTGAGCTCAGGATTACGACCGCTGACATGAAAGAAGTTTAATGCTCACAGAGTTTTGTGATGAGAAGATTGCCTTTGGCTTATGAATTATTAACCATTTTAGAATTCCTCAGCTAGAACATTTTATAAAATTTATAGTATAGAATGAAGGAAGGCCCAAGTCCCTCCTTATTTAGAAATTTTGATCTTGGTTTTTTCTTCCTACCTACACTTATGTCTCATTTTCTACGTGGTTGGCACATAGAAATTTCAACTATGTAGATTTAGAGAGTACTGTTATCTCTTCACTCAGAACTTGGTTTGGAAAGTACCCCCAAAAAACAGTGCAAAATGGTGGTGAAAGATTTTACATTGTCACAATCTTCCTGTATTAGTAGAATGATAAGTGGGCAGAAGAATATTTCAAAATGCTTTTCAAAAGCTATGTGACAATAAGGACCTACTGTGTAGTACAGTGAACTATATTCAATATCTTGTAATAAGCTATAATGGAAAAGAATCTGAAAAAAAAGTGTGTGTGTGTGTGTGTATATATACACACGTATATATACACACATATATATATAACTGAATCAATTTGCTGTACACCTGTAACTAACAACATTGTGAATTAACTATACTTCAATTAAAAGAAACGGTTGAAAAAGCCAATATAAAGGGGAAGAAAAAGCTATGAGACAGATTGTTGAGTGAAAAATAGTGTATCATAGTCAGCTCTCTACAGGAAAAGTATAACCCTATGCTCACTTCCCAATCAATGTGCTTAACAGTTTAATTAATTCCTTTATTATCCAAGTGAACCAATATTACAGAGACTGCTCCCTAAAATCATACATTAACATGCCTGAATAACTTCGGGGTTATTTTCGTTCTTTTATGTTACTAGTATGATTTCAAATAATTTTATAATAAATAATAGTAAATTCCAAAATAATTTTAAGTTATGTCAGTATATCATGTTGTATATACATGTTGACAAAACTTTAAACACACAGAGACACACATGCATGCACGCACACACTACGAACAGTATGGATTAAATGTTTCTTCAAGAATTTGTCCTTGCTTTGTTTCAGTTGAGCAGTCCTGAGAGTAGCTTGACACCACCTCTTTCAACTAGCCTGCATCTAGAGAGTGAGTTGGACGCATTAGCAGGCCTGGAAAACCACGTGAAAACTGAACCTACAGATGTGAATGAAAGCTGCAAACAGTCAGGGCTCAACAGCCTTGTTAATGGAAAGTCCCCAGTTCGAAGTCTCATGCACAGGTCGGCAAGGATTGGAGGAGATGGCAGCAGCAAAGATGATGACCCAAATGAAGATTGGTGTGCCGTCTGCCAAAATGGAGGGGATCTCTTGTGCTGTGAAAAATGTCCAAAGGTCTTTCATCTAACTTGTCATGTTCCAACACTTCTTAGCTTTCCAAGGTACAAGTGAAATAACTGATTTTTTGTTGTTTATTTTTATAAGCTAAAGAAGTAACAAAATTATTCAGGGCAGATAGCCTTCTTAATGACTGCCTATTACTCCATTACCTTCTAGAGAAATTAACAGCTGAATGAAGAAATGTGCAAGATCTAAGTTGTGCATTAATGTTAAAGAAAAAATAGACTATTTCTTGGCCTTCAATTTATACTTAATATAAGCAAATTAGATAAACCTGTAAATTATGAGGTGCAAGAGACTAGGGTATTGAGAAACTTAGTTGATTTCCTCTTGAAGATAATTTTTTAATCTATTGCCATCAATTTTAATAGGGTCTATAATAATGGCTTTATTTATGAATAGTATTCAGTTTGAGGCAACTCTATTGGATCTTACCAAAAACTTACTTTTCTAATGTTTGAAAGCTCTTGAAAGGCACTTTAAAGAAAAAAAAACAAGTACTTTGTAAAAATACCTTTAACGTCTTGAATTTTTTGAGGAATAGCTTCATCTTGACCACTGGAAGCTGTTAGTTGGTAGTGCCTACCTGAAGCACAGTGTGCAGATTTCTCAGCTTTCTCAACTTTTCCTATTTGGAATGTCTTTTAGTCATTAACTTTGGAACGGACAGTTACTGAATTCGTTATTTAGAAGAGAAGTTGGTACGGTAAAGATAAAGATTGGGGCAACATATGAGCATTGTCCTCAGACTATATGACCCCCTTGGCGGCTAAGTCTGATTTCAAGCATTAAAACATTCATTGATGAACATCCAGTGCAAGCTGATGATTCCAGCCAATACAGCAGAACAAATGTGCTGGGCTGGGTTACGATACCTGTAGTCTGGTCGTAATTCTGTAGTGAACTAACTTAATTAGCTTGGACGGTTCACTGATTTTCAGGGATTAGTTTCTGCATCTACGAGTAGTAGAGTTTGGATTAGAAGAGCTATTTTTGTTCCCTTCCATTTAACATATTTATTATGTTCGTGGTATTTTGTCTCCAGTTGATTTCAGAGACCTTAAAATAGTAGAATCATACTTATTTCTTTAAGCCTTCCTTCTTCCCCTACCCTAACCCCCTGGTTTTTTAAGTGAAAGTAAACCAGTGTCCTTGGGAAAACCCAGCTTCTTTCTGCCTATAGATGAAAGATTCACATTTTTTCTCAGATTCCTGAGAAGTAATGATTTTAGTTGATTAATGCTACCCTTTCTGAAAAATTCAGCCTTTAGTATTAGAAAAGTAGTGAATATATGAACAGTGCCAGAATATTTTTCTGAAGCATTGTAATTCTTACCTAAATCTTAGAAGGTGTAGTCCTTTGCCACAGATGTATTAAGGACCTTCTTTTTCTTTACTCTTTTAGAAAAAAACATTGGCATTTTGGTCTTAAAATTAAGGCTTTTCATATTTTTGTTTCCGTTGGATAGTAACATCTGCTGGAACGTTAGAATTTTGCCACTGAAAGCTTTCTCTCAAAGGCAGATGCTTTGGAAGGAATTGAAACTGTTGACACAGTTTTAGTATAATCCCTAGACTTAGAATATATATATGATGAGGAAGAGAAAGGGGAGAATGCATTTGAAGTAATCAAATTGGAGTTTTTGGTTTGATAGAAATCCTGATACAAAAAACTATTGACTGAGCAGATTTAAAAGACTGGCCATGAAAAAGTAATTGTTATATTTTTGGCATCTTTAATACATGCCAAAACAGTACGAGATACCCGAGGGACTCTATCGTGTACTCCTTTCTTCTTCATGCATATGAGGTCACTGTCATGGTCATACTGGGGTATTGAGAATTGGTCTTATGCTGCAAGTGCTGATCATCAGCTTTGTGCTATGAAGAGACAGACCCCTTTTGAATAGAGATAGTGGGGTTATATTGCTTTCCAGAAGGTAATCAGTTGAAGAATGGAAACATTTGGGGAAGCTTTTATCACATAACTTCACTTTATGAGATGTGGCAAAAATAGTACCTCTCTTTTCCACAAAAACTGGAAAGGAAAGGAAACAAAGAAACTGGAGACTTCCTCTAGGGAACTAGCTTCCTTAGAGTGGGTTTTGTTATAATTACATGGACTAATTGCCTATTTCCTTCTTTAGTGGGGACTGGATATGCACATTTTGCAGAGATATTGGGAAACCAGAAGTTGAATATGATTGTGATAATTTGCAACATAGTAAGAAGGGGAAAACTGCACAGGGGTTAAGCCCCGTGGACCAAAGGGTAAGTGTCAGATAAATTGATTTATTATTAGGGATTCTGTAGCTGTGTGGCTATACATCTTTTTTTTTTTTCTTCAGTGTAATATACATATAACCTGATAAATTTTCATTTTTTAATCTCATTATCTGATAGTATGTTCATAATTTCTGAAATCTTTGTCTGTAGCCCTCAGCTCTAGGCTCTTAGATCTAGCTTCCTCATACTTAACATTTCCCAGCGAAAATCTTGATTTCTAATCCTCTCCTTCAAAAAGCAAAAGCAGGGGACTTCCCTGGTGGTGCAGTGGTTAAGAATCCACCTGCCAGTGCAGGGGACACGGGTTGAAGCCCTGGTCCGGGAAGATCCCACATGCTGTGGAGCAACTAAGCCTGTGTGCCACAACTACTGAACCTGCACTCTAGAGCCTGAGAGCGACAACTACTGAAGTCCACGTGCCTAGAGCCCTTGCTCTGCAACAAAGACATGCCACCCCAATGAGAAGCCTGTGCACCGCAGCAAAGAGTAGCCCCTGCTCGCCACAACTAGAGAAAGCCCCCGCACAGTAACAAAAACCCAATGCGGACAAAAATAAATAAATAAATAAATTTATTTATTTATTTATTTATTTTTAAAAAGCAAAAGCAAGAAAATAACAACATAAAAAACTGCATCCTTCTCTCAGTAATTCCCATCATCAAATGGTACCACCGGTCATCTCTGTTGCTCAAGCCAGCAATCTGTTAGAAGAATCAGGAATGACTATAATACCATTTTCTCACTTCCCCCAACCATTACCTTCTGAGACAGCCATCATAGTTTTTCATCTGCACTATTGTAATATCTCTTTGATGAATTCCCTGATTCTACTCTTGCCCCCTTACAGTCCATTTTCTATGCAGTACATAGTGTTCTTTTTTAAATATGTAAACAAGTCTATCACTTCCTTGCTTAAAATCTTCTAATAGCGTCCCATCATATTAAGAATGAAATCCAAAATCCTCTCATCATTTCACTCAGATTTCTTTTGATCTGGTCTATAGTCTGATCTCCAAAGACAAAATATCTTTCACGTAGTTCTGTGGTCATTACAGTTACGTTTGGCTTTGATCTAATGTATAAACTTGCAAAATCCATCTTCCACTATCTTTGAGGAGAAGGTATGTGTTTAGAGTATACAAACGGATATTAAAAAGTTTAAGCATATAAACACTATAAATGTAAAATGCATATCAATTTACTCTGATTGTATAATGAAATTCTAGAATTGGACTGAGAAGACACAGACAGTTTTTATTTAATTTTGAGCCTGAGCAGAATCCTTTCAAGAAAGGGAATAGCATGTATCTTGCCTGCCTCAGGGAATTAAAATGAGTAGCAACAATCATAAATTGTTGTACAAAATGCTGTATGTTGCTTTAATGACTCCTTTCTATTTGTATAAATAGTTAAGAGGTAATAGTAGGTAAATTACCTGAGTTATCAGATGAGAACAAAGGCACTCTGTCTTTGATAAGTTCATTTAAAGTAGGACAGAAGATAGTCATAGTCTCAAACCTAAATAGAAAACAAGGTAGTTTTCTTTGGGTGTATATTTAGTTGGATAGCTAGTATGTAGTAGGCTTATCTTCAGTTTGTTGTAATAATGCTTTGTACTGATGAAGTTCTTATTCTTAAGAATATCTTTTTAGAGGGAAAACATTTCATGGGTTTTCCTTTCTTTTCTTGGGCCAGAAGTGTGAACGTCTTCTGCTTTACCTCTATTGCCATGAATTAAGTATTGAATTCCAGGAGCCAGTTCCTGCTTCGGTGAGTTGTTTACCTTAGTACCTTCCTGTTGAAGAAGTTTTAGTATAATACTTAAGAGTATGGGCTCTGGCCTTAGACTGCTAATGGTAAAACTCAGGCTTGAAGAATCTCCTCAACCAAGGTGCTCAAATTCTCTTTTCTAATACTGTTTCTTCCCTCATTGGGTTATTTCAAGGATTCTTCTGTACAATAACCTGTGTAAAATATGTTAGCATAGTACCTGATAAAATTTCTGAGTAATAAGAAGTACTTGTGATGTTATTAGGGCTAAATGGCTATGCGATTCACTTGATAAAATTGCAGTTTGTTTTTAAAGACCGTTGCTGTGATAAAAACTTAATGAATTTAATTTCCACTTCTTTTATTGGGTTGGCCAAAAAGTTCCTTTGGGTTTTTCCATAAGCTGTTGCTTTTAAAATGGACATAAAGGATACAGGTACAGGTATAATGGAAAGAGTCTTGAACTAGGAATCAGAAGACTTAACTTTTCCTAGTTCTGCCGTTAACCAGCCTTATAACTGGGGAAATTACATAATTTTCTGCCTCTACTTTTTTTTTTTTTTTTTTTTGCGGTACGCGGGCCCCTCACTGTTGTGGCCTCTCCCGTTGCGGAGCACAGGCTCTGGACGTGCAGGCTTAGCGGCCATGGCTCACGGGCCCAGCCGCTCCGCGGCATGTGGGATCTTCCCGGACTGGGGCACGAATCCGTGTCCCCTGCATCAGCAGGCGGACTCTCAACCACTGCGCCACCAGGGAAGCCCTGCCTCTACTTTTTTAACTGTACAGTGGGAATATTGAACTAAATTATTTCTAAGGTTCCAGTTCTATGATTGATTCTAGGATCTATATCTTAGGGAGAAAATAACTCTATATAAGTATTAATTTGAACAAAAGTGTAAAGTTGAACCTTGCACACTGGTTCTGCTTCATAAGCCCTCTTTTATGAACATTCAAGATTAAGAGAAGACTGTGGGAAAATTTGCAAGCCAATGCCCTTTGTTTATCTTACAGGAGATTTTTGTAAGGAGTAAAGGCTCTAAAATTCCATAGTAAAAGGAATATCAGGGATGCTCAGTGCCTTATAAATGGTATAAGAATATGCAACATATATTTACTTGCCGTCAGTTGTTGAATTAAGATAATATTGGATACCAGGCCTCTTACAGAGCATTGAATAGTAATTTGTTTACTGGGTAGGCTCAGGAATGGATTTTAAAGTACAAAAGGTCTAGATACAAGGAAGATGTTTTGTTCAGATAGTAATCATCTGATACCAGGAAGTCTGTCTGTTCTTCAAGTTTAGGGACTTTACAGTAGAAGATTACTTTCCAGTGTTTTCTTTTCATGAACTATTTAAATAGTTTCTCCATGTTCAGTTATTTTGCAAGGATACAAATTTTTGGCCAAGAGTTGCAGCCAGAACTCCCAAATATAATCCTAAATGATTAATAAAAATTTATCTTGTGTTACTACAGTCTTTTCCCCTCTATTGCTATGTCCAGAGTTCTCTGTGATACAAGGTTTTATCCTCTAAAAGATACCCTATTCTAATAATAACAATACATTTTGTAATCTTTTCCCCTTTTTTAAAAAAAACAGGAGTCATACAATTCTGATGGGCTAGATTTGTCCTTAACACTAGTGGTTGGCTACCCTTGCTGATTGCTTTTTTTCCAAATTTTCTTATTAAAGATAGAACTTTGGGTCCTTCACTAACCATGGACACTGCCACATATTCTGAATATGATTTGATTTTCATGATGTGCATGTGACAGAAGATTTAAAGTACAATTCATTATACTCAAAATTTGCATGCAGCTGGCTCGATCAACACATGTTTTTCTCTAAAATTAATATGCTTTGCATTTTCAAATTAAACACTTCGGCATTTTTTGAGAATCCTTATCTATGCTTATTTGTTTCTTTAGATACCAAACTACTATAAAATTATAAAGAAACCTATGGATTTATCCACCGTGAAAAAGAAGCTTCAGAAAAAACATTCCCAACACTACCAAATCCCAGATGACTTTGTGGCTGATGTTCGTTTGATCTTCAAGAACTGTGAAAGGTTTAATGAAGTATGTTAGCTTCCAAACTATAGAGTCTTGGATTAGTAGTTTTTGTTTGTTTGCTTACTTGGTTATTGGATTTTGTTTTTCCTGCCAAGAGATTTTTCTGAGTTGATTTCTAAAATTTATTCTGCTTCAGTTCTGTCAAAAGTAAAATTTGATTGCATCCACAGCTCCAAAGAAGAAAGTTTACTGTGTATAATTTGAAGTATATACTTAAATATAATGTATTAAATTAAGAATATTATTGGATATCCCTTTCTGTACATGTTGAGAGTTGAAATAAGTATAGAAGATAGTCTGTAGTTAAGTATATTTTGTGGGAAATGATTACAGACAAGCCTACATTTGGGGTACATTTAGGAAAGGCATTTGTACCAGTGTCCTTAGATTTTGTTATTGACCATATAAATATAGAACCTTAAAACTATAAACTCACGTGGCTCATCTTGAATAGTAGCCCAGAGTGTATAATTTTGAGTTATCTGATCTCAGCGTGACTTTCATTAACTTTGGTTATGTATTTTTTTGAGAATAAAGATGAGCTATCCATACCTTTAGAAGAAATCTGATAGATATTTACCTCCTTCAAGGAAATTTTTGTTATCTTTGGGAAGCTCAAGTCTCTTATTGTTCAGGAATATTTTCATTATTGTAAGAGAAGAAAATGGATGAGACTCCACAAAATCTTCAAAAAGATTACTACTAAAATCTTTATTGCTGATAAAATTTGGGTGCCATATGAATGTTATTAAAAAATCAAATTGAATCATTTAAAGTGTACTCATAGTTTCCCCTGGAAGCATCTAGGTGACTTTTTAAAATAAAAAATTTTTTCTTATTAGGTGACAAGTTCTGGTCACCTTTATAGCAATGTGCCACAGAGAATATAGTAAAACCTCACTCACTTGAAGGTAAATTAATACAGTCCCAAGTTTCTTGTGTTATTTTCTAATTCAGTTAGATTATTTTCAAATAAGTATACTTTCATGAACCATAGCTAACATTTGCCAGGAAGAAGACTCATTTTATCTGCTTTAATAATAGTTAACTAAATTATGATTAACAAATTGCCATACAGATAGAATTCTGACTTCGTGGTTGTTGAAAGTTTGGCAGTTTTTTAAAAAATATTTCTTATATCATTTTTTTCACAAATATTTTTCTCTTAAATATATTGATGTATTCAAACCAACTCCTACTCAGGTTGACCTCACTAATTCAGAATTTGAGACAATTTTGCAGTAGCTTTAGTAATAGCTTTGTTAAGAAAGGGGGTCCATGTTCTGTATAATTTTAGAAAGCACTTGATCTGGTCATAGCAATTTGTTCCTCCTAGTATGGCTGACTTTCGTCGCCAATCCTATGCAGTCTTATAACTTTAGAAAGGATTATAATTTCCCTTTTTTTTTTTGACTCTGGTATCCTTTTTAGATGATGAAAGTTGTTCAAGTTTATGCAGAAACACAAGAGATTAATTTGAAGGTAAGCTTTTCAGACCATGCAAACTTGGTGAAGGAATATGCATTACCAATAGGTGAATATTCCTATCTTTTGCTTGCAGGCTGATTCAGAAGTAGCTCAGGCAGGGAAAGCAGTTGCATTGTACTTTGAAGATAAACTCACAGAGATCTACTCAGACAGGACCTTCGCACCTTTGCCAGAGTTTGAGCAGGAAGAGGATGATGGTGAGGTAACTGAGGACTCTGATGAAGACTTTATACAGCCCCGCAGAAAACGCCTAAAGTCAGATGAGAGACCAGTACATATAAAGTAAAATGACATGAACTTAAATCAATTGTTTAAAAAAAGAAAAGAATGAAAAACTTTTATTTAAGTGTTGCTGGAATATCCTGCCTACAGTGGGCACCTCCTTGAAGAAGCTGATAGCTTTTACACAGTATTAGATTGAAATAATGGACAGAAAACACATTCTTGTCAAGAAAGGGGGGAAGGACTCTATTTGCAACTTTAAAAGTAAAAACAAAAGCGAAAGTAAAATGATTTGAAGATTTCTGTTACCACAGAGAATGGTTCTGATTTTTAGAATGAGCAGATGTTGATGATCACTTGGTATTGATTGGTGCAGATACTGAGTGTTCAAGTACTTAAGGGTCATGTCACTGGTTAAATTGTCTCTTTGGAGTAGAGTGCACAATTATTAAACCCACTTTTATGCCTCCCCCTCCACACATATACATACTGGCTTATTTTCTAGTTAAAAATCAAAGTTGCTCAGATTCCACTTTGATGTCAGTGCAGATGTGCATTGCATCATGCTGTTATATTTTCTCTCATTTTGATGCTGTTGGGCCTTAGTTTTATATTGGTTTAAAGAACTCAACAATAGTTTATTTTCTGTTCATACTTAAGAGCCTAGGAAACATGACCATTGATCATCATTTAATCAACTTTAATGTTCTACTGAAATAAATATGGTAACCTTTCAGTAGCAGATCATTTACAGTAGTCATTTCCAGAAGACACTTCCACAGAATTGCACTTCCAAATCAAATCATCTGATCATAGTTATTCCCGTGAAAGGTAGAATGTTTGTTTGAAAATTAATCTAGTTTTCTGTACATTTAAAATTTGATTGCGAAGGTGACAGCTGGCTCTTATCCAGTCTTCCTTCATATCAGTTTTCTGATAGACCACTATTGGCAAACAGTAATCTGTCAACTACCAAATGTGTAAAATTTTCTGTATTTCACTTTGTCTTATTTGTAAATAGTGAACTAAAACTTCTGGCAGATCAGCAACATTTGCTGAGCCTGTTTTTTAAGCTAATATGTATTCTTACTAATGTTCCTATCAAGAATGGATTTGTAATATATGCTGTCTATTTCTAATGTTCACATTCATATTTTGAGGTTCTATCTTATTTTAATAGAGAACAGACTTCTCAGAAAATCTTCAGAAGCAGCTTATTATTAAAATATCAAAATATTGAAATAAACCCGGTGGGGTTAGAGTACTCATCCGTCCACCAAGTGGGACATTTGCATGGACTGGGGGCTTAAAGGACGTAGAAGAGACCTGTAAGTATATCCTGAAAATGAGCCAATCAATCCCCACTTGAATGGTTACTGGAGTAAACCCACCTTTACTACTCTGATTTTAGCACCCGAGGCAGATAAACCACCTTGGCTCTGTTTCATTTTTCTTCTCTTCATTTGTGATGCTCAGATCCAAGATGCGTGTTCTAGACTGTGTACAGGCTTCTCTTTTGTTGAGTTAAAAATTTTAGTCCTACTTTTGTATGGACATGTTAGAATGTAAAGTGACCAAAATAGAAGACTTTCCATTAGATATTTTTCAGACATCAGCAGATTTGTGGCAAATCATTTGCCTTTTTAAAAATTCAGCTTGAACAGTTCAGACAGTAGACTACTCAGAAAAAATTATTTGACATAATTGTCTAAGAGGTAAATATTTTTTAGTGCGTATTGAATCAAATAAAGTGCTCTAAAGAAGTTATTATACAAATTTCTTTGGGTTGTTTTTCTTTTCTTAACAAGTGGTGGGGGTAAAAATGAATATGATTCAAGCCTTCTGATGGTATATTGGTTTTATTATTGCTACTGACTTCATTCTGTGGCTTTCTTTTAGCTTCTTTTTCAGTTTCTTTATAAGTTAAACTTCAAAACATATACCAAACTTTTATCATTTTACTCAAATTTTAAGTTCTTTAAGAACAGGTTTCTTATAAAAAGGAGAAAATTGTTTTAAAATGCCTTTATGTGTGCATTTTCCTCTTTCCCACAACATTCATGATTTCAGTTTATCAGGAGACTTACCGAAGGGCACATTTTTGGAAAGTGATGAGTAACAGTATAACTTCATTTTGCCAAGCCACTGAGTTCTAATATTTTATGCTTGCTCTTCATATGAATACTTTTCACGAGTCTTAGATAATAGGTTCTACCAACGGGGGCGGAAACAAAAATTTTAAGTAAATATTTATTTCTTGATATTTGGGGCCTTAAAAGGTAATGTGTTTCATTCAAAACATTTCCATGTTAGATGGCGTTTTTGTTTTCTTTTAATTTAAGATTAGTTCTTAAAAAGCTACTTATTGCCAGCATTTAACAGGCTTCATTTCTCTTAACAGAAGGTAGTTCATACGGCTGAGGAATTACTATTAAATTATATAGCTAGCAACAAACCACGTTAAGTGAAGGTGTTCACTTTAGATTTCATTAAAGCTTTTTTCTTGCACATTTATCATTGTGTTTCTAAGCTGATTTGTTCAGCACTAATATGACTGTAAAAAAATATAAAAATTTAAATTGGTATTCAGATATATTACATGTTTTCCTACTCATTTATGTTTTAAAAAGACAAATATTGGTCCCTGAAGGTGTTTGTTTTGATACTCCCTTACATTTGTATTCTTTGTTAAAAGGCAGTATTTTTGATCTGTAGATGTTAAATGTTTCCTTAAAAGCTTGCAAACTTTCACCACACTTCATTTTTCATTTTCACTAAGAACAAAGTGTTCCTCAGTCTGTTCCTCTGGCTTAAATTTGTCTTTTTGTAGCACTGAGTGAAGGAATTGCTTTGCAACGTGAAGTATGTATGTGTTCCAAAGTATGGTTAAATTGTAGGTCATGCGCTATATTGAAACATCAAATCATTACCACAGAGAAAGGTTAAGGCATTGAATCCACTGTTGAAATTATTCTTTTTGGAATCAACAAGGTACTTTCTGACTTCTATTCTTATATAAGGGAATTTTAAATAAATTTTAAAGTTAGTTAATTCTAATTTTTTGTTATAACACTTCGAGATTTTTAGTTAATCCAAAGAAATAATGCTTTTAAATACAAGCAAAAGTTTTATGGTGTGCAAATTATAGATTTACCAATTACCTCAGCAGGTATCCTGCCATGTAACTATTAGTGATTAGTTTTAATAAGCCAGTAGACTTAGGTTTTCTGACTATGCTCCTGGGTTGTGGCCTACCATACATTATTAAACAGTCTCTTAGTAGTCAAAATGGGAGTAAATGCTGTGGCCCCCTCTCTCTTGGTCTTTTAAAGTCCTTTACCCATGCTCACTCACATACAACACATGAAGTATAAAAATCTCATTTCTTGAGGTCAGCACTGCTTATTTGCATACTTAACTTTGGATCAGTGAGTAGTTTTATAAAATCCAACCTCCCCAACTTCCCTAATTAAAACAATCAAGTTCTTAATTCATACCATGAATTCTTATACCATCTATATTAATAATCTGCTGGAGGTGATCCAAGGTTTAGTGTATTGCAGCTTGATCATATACCAGACCTGGATGTTTTATTTCTCTCACAGTTATCTCCTCCTTGATAAAGCAATAACACTGCTTTAAGTCTGTTGCCTAATAGCATGTCATAATCCTCTCCTGGATGGTGATTTTATAGGAAAGTTTGTATGCATATCACCCAGTCTATCTTTTAAAAATTAAGGAATTAAATGTATGCTGGAGCTAATGACAATATATTGTGGCATTTTATTTTAAAAATTGGGGAAAGTTGCATATTTTTTTAAAAGTAGGCATTTGAGTAAAAGAATTGAAGGTACTTTTTTAAGAAAAAAATTTATATGCCACAGTTTACATAGACCTTTCAGATTTCAACATGTACTCTTGGATATAATGGTTTGTTTTATTTGGTCAAAATGCATGTATAGCATTTCTTCCATTTAGTTCCTTGTGTTTGCCTTCGTGGTCTTTTATATATTTTTTATTGTATCTGAGAAACAAAATTATCTTTGAAAATAAGTCAATTTGGATATATTTGTTATGATCAAACTACAAAATGTACAAAATTAAGTTTAGCCCTTTTCTAGAAAGCAAGTGATCTTTAAAATTAAAAATACTGTTCTTTTAAATTCACCAAATTTGTATGTGGGAAGGCACTGAAATGATTTTGTAAGTGCCACTGCAGTACTCCCTTTCAAGTGTGGCCTAAATTTCAATCTTAAGAACGAAATGCATGTCTGCTCCTGGTCTGAAAAATGTAGGTATTAACTATGTTTTAAATCACAGTGAAACATGTATATAAGCCTATAACAAAAAGATTTGTGCAATCTGAAAGCCTGTTGATTTTCTATGTAGACATACCTACACACGAAAGGGTTAAATTCACATCCTTACTAGTTCCTTGCTTCCAGTATTTCAACTCTTCTCCCCTCATTATTATTATTACTAATATTACAATTACTATTATTTTTGCACATAGTTAACTACCCGTCAATATGATTCTGAAAGAAAAAGTGCTGTTTCTGTGGTATTGTATTCTCTAAATCATCATATTTAATTTTTTTAAACAAGGTTGCAGTTTCTAATTGTTCCGTTCCTGTGTTTTTTGCTGGTGTGTAATAAAAGCAAGATTTTCTTTTCATGGTTATTTAATACATTAGCTACCTGTAAATATTTCTTGTTATAATGCTCTGGAATGTGTTGTAGAAGTTGTATTAGATTAGTTTAAAGCTTTGTTTGAAAGCCACATTGTTTTGGTTATTTCTATTAAATTAGAAAATTGAAAAATTTTTCAAATGAATTTCTTTTTTTTTCTTCCTCTTTGAGTTGAGACTTAATCATTTAAATTTATTTTTAAAATTTATACTCTGTGCAGGGCACTGGAGATATTGTCATGAACAAGATAAAATACAGTCCCTTTCCTCACGTGTTTAGACTCTGTTGGAGAATGATGAGTGCTATGGTAGGGATTAACACATAGGAAAGGATCTAACCCCAAATTTTGTTGGTCAGGGAAGCAGTCTCTCTCACTCATAAAAGATAGGACAAGGTAAAAGAGAAAAGGAAAAAAGAATAAATATACAGAAGCCTAAAAATGAAAGAGAACATCTGTGTATTCCAGGACCTGAAAAGTTCAGTTTGGCTGGAATAGAGTCTGGAATAGAATGTAAGTTGGAGTAGTAAAATACTAAGCTGGAGAAATGAGCAGGGTCCTTTTCAAGCAGAGGGGTTTGAAAGTCATGTTAAAGGGCTTTCACTGAGGGCAACAAGGAGCCCCTGAAGAAGATTAAGCACGATGGGACTTGGTGAGTTGATATAATCAGGTGTGCCTTTTTGGAAGATCATTTTAATTATGAAGAATGAGTTATGAGGAGATTGGTAGTGGAGAGACAATTGTAGGCTCTGAGTAATCTAGGTGAGCAGTAAACTAGCTGTCTGGCAGTGGAGATGGAAAATAGCAGTCAAATTTTAGAGATTTAAAAAGTGAAATAGACCAATAACTGAGGCCACGCAGTTGCCTACGGCGTATTTTATGTGGTACCTATTAAAATAGTAAAGGGGGAGAAAAGAAAAGGGGGTTTGTTGAGTTTAAGGTACCTCTGGAAAATTAAGGTGCAGGTAGGTGTCCATAGTTCTGGTGCTTACAAAAAATCCTTGGGCTGCAGATAGAACCTGTAAGATACATCAGGAATCATGTCTGTTTTATTCATCACTGAATGCCTAGCACACGGTAGGCATGCTAGCACACAGTAGGCATTCAGTAAACAAATGTCAGAGTTGAGTCACTTGCATAATAGTTGGTAACTGAAACAATGTAAGCGTATGGTATTGCCTAGGAAATTTATACAATAAGGGTAGAATACTTAATGATAGCAGAGGCAACAACATTTAAGGATTAGGAAAAAAGACTCCACAAGTACACTATGGATTAGTCATGGAAGAAAGCCAGGAGAGCTATGATGGAAGACAAAAGAAAAAGGTGGCAAGAAGGGGTATGAAGTATCAGTGATAAAATGTTGGAGCAAGAGATGAAGTAATGCTAAAGTGGCTATTGAATTTAGGAATGCAGAAGCCATAGATGACCTTGGTAAGACCTGCTCCAGTTTGAGCAGCAACAAGAGTTCAGTGGGTTAGATTAATGACTGAGTGTAGACTGTTCTTTCAAAAAATATGACTTTGGTTTTTCTTTAGGTTATACAGAGCTTATGGCCATGAATAATCAAGTAAAATATCAGAATGAAACTTCCAAATTATCATCTTTCTAGATGCATTTCGTGTAGTGGAAAAAGCATGGATTTTGGCCATTGGGGAGACTTTGGTTTAAACCTTTTGAAGTGATAGATTTACTGATCTGTGTGAACCCAGAGTTTTACTTTATTTGTGTTGTGAAATGGAGATAGTCATATGCAGCTCATGGAATTGCTATGGACACAAGATCCTTTGTAGCCACAGGGTTGACACATAGTAAGTTCTCAACAAGCATATAGCTTCCTGTTTCTTCTTCCTGCTATTGGGATGAAAAGGGGGAAGGTTAGAAATGTAATTTCTCCCTTTTTACTGATGAAACAAGAAGAGACTTCAGTACAGGACCCCAAGGCTTTTAAATCTATCCTCAACTCTTAAGTAGTTAAACTTGTCCTTCACTAATTTGATTGGTCCTTAGACTTCTAGATCTCAGCATATACCCATATTTTGCTCTAGATTTTTAGGAAATAAAAAATGCAAAAAATGAATTGGTAGGATACAGTACCTAATGCCAGGTTTTGTCTCAAGCTTCCCCTTTTCATATTACTTGGGCTCAGGTGGTGGTAAATATATCACTGTTCTTTCATTTACAAATATGTTACTGTTGTTGATTTGGAAAGGCAATACATAGGGACTTCAGTTTCTGACAGTATGGCAGACTGCATGCCCTGAGGAACTCTGATGGTTCAAACATCTGAAATGCTGGGTAAGATTCACTTAAAAACAAACAAAAACCTTCTTTAAAAGCATTGCTGAGTCAGGAAAGAAGAAAGATGCTCAAAGCTCCACCCTATCACCTGTAGCATTTTTGCCAAAAGTATTTGACCTGAATCTAAACATGTGAAATAGACAAAAGTGGAATATAGGACATTTACAGAGATGCCTGATGTGAATTATTAAAGTAACTGCTGTGTAAAACAGGTATGGAGACTATTCTAGATCAAACAGTGACATGAAATGCATGAACTGTGATTTGATCTTGAATTAAATAATCCCCGCCATTAAAGACATTTTAGGCACAGCTGTGGAAATTTGTATATGAACTCTTAAATGATATGGAATGTTTAATTTCCTTAGGTGTGATAATGGATTTGTGCTTATATTGGAAGTCTTAGGAGACGGCATGCTGTAATATGTAGGGATGAAATACTTTATTATTGTAAATGGTTAGGCAAAATGTGTGTGTGTATGATAATACAAATGTGGCGGAATAACAACTGCTGAAATCAGTTAAGGGTAGATGGATGCATATTGTATTGTTTCAAACTTCTGGAGACTTGAAATTTTTCAAAATAAATTAATTTGGGGTGGGAGGGACAAAAAGCATGAATCTAGAGAAGTAAGCATTAAAGAAGACAACTGCTCCAGGTGTCCTGAGGACTTTGGAATGAGCCAAACTTTAAAATGGTGACAAAGCATAGGGCCTACACAAGTGTGAAGTCTGAGTGAGATACTCTTCCAAAACCTGGGACCTCAAAATATGATATACTCAGTGAAGGAATGAAGCAGGATAGCCTACCTCAGAGAGAGAACTGGGTGGAGGGAAGACAAAAAATCTTCCCTGAGAATTTGAACCCACAAGCCAACACAGACTCATACTTTTCTTTTTTTTTTTTGTGGTACACGGCCTCTCACTGTTGTGGCCTCTCCCATTGTGGAACACGGGCTTCGGATGCGCAGGCTCAGCGGCCATGGCTCACGGGCCTAACCGCTCCGCACCATGTGGAATCTCCTCTGACCGGGGCACGAACCTGTGTCTCCTGCATCGGCAGGCGGACTCTCAACCACTGCGCCGCCAGGGAAGCCCCAGACTCATACTTTTATGGAGTCAGAAAAATTAAAGTTGTTTCAGGTTAGAAGTGGTTTCAGACACTTAACAGATTTAATGTTAATACTCTCTTACAGAAAGCACTTTAGACCCAATCTCAAATAATTTTCATAGGTAGTGTGTTCTAATAGTCTTGGACTCATATTCAGAGTCACAAAAATGGGAAATTATTTTTTAAAAATCAGGAGAAACAGTAGGTTTTGACCTCTAATGATGGCAGATATTGAAATTATTGGATGAGTGTGTTCAAAGACATTTTTAAAAACATATCTAAAATTTGGATGGCATTGTAGTATATTTTGGTTATGTTAGTGGTACAAAAAAATGGTGTATCCTTCAATACTTAATGGCTTAGATTCATTGAAATACAATACAGGGAAAAGAAGAGAACATCAACAAATTGAGAAGGAACAAGAGTATTAAAAATGGTGGAGGTGGGGGATAACAAGAGCGCATGAGAAGGAAAATGATCAGTAAGACTGAAACAGTAAAACATTTGGACACAAAAAACAACAGATAAAAGACCAAGATGCAATTATACAGAATGCAGTGCATTACAGAGACAGAGGGTGTGAAGGAGAGGTTAAAGGACATCCAGAACATGTGGAGAAGGTCAGTGAACATCTAATAGTGTATGAGAAGGAGGTGATAGAATGGTTATGGATAACATTTGAAGGTATTTTGGCTGAGAATTTAAAAATTTGATTAAAGTCAAACATCCTCAAATTTGTGGAGTCTGGGAAGTAAGTCAATAGCTAGATCTACTGAGCTAAGTTCTGGGAGATAAAGTCTAGAACCTACAAAAGTGAGAAGTCAGAGCAATACCCTTATGAAGCAAACCACCAAAATAGAGGGCCTTAAAAGAGCAAGAGAAGACCTTACCTAGAAGTAACAGTAATTAGTCCTTACAGGTGCTTAAGAACAACAGTAAAAACCAGAAGACAGTGGAATAATATTTTAGATACTGAGAGGAAGCTGTTAGCCTAGAATTCTGTACCCAACAAAACTATCAAGAGAAAAGGGAAGGACGTTTTAGCTAAAAAGAGCTTACTACCAATATATCTTCATTAAATGAATGTCTTAAGTGTTTACTCGAAGAAAAGCAGAAAGAAGATCTAAGACACAAGAAGGAATAATGAGCAAACAAAATGGTTAATGAGGGTAAAGTAAACTTTATAAAACAATATTGATGTCAATTTTTGCAAGTTAAAAGAAGAACTGAATGATTGACAGCATGAGGAACTCTACTTCCTCGCTCCCTGGAAACTGGCGGAAAAAAACCCTGTTTTTAAAATATTTATTTCATTTCTGGCTGTGTCTGGTCTTAGTTGTGGCACACAGGATCTTTCATTGTGGTGCACAGGCTCCAGAGCACAAGGGTTCTGTAGTGGTGTGTGGGCTTCATGACGTATGGGCTCTGTAGTTGCAGCATGCAGGCTCTCTAGCTCAGTAGCTGTGGCCTGTGGGCTTAGTTGCCCTGCAGCATGTGGGATCTTAGTTCCCGACCAGGGATCAAACCCACATCCCCTGCATTGGAAGACAGATTCTTAACCACTGGACCAGGCAAGTCCCCAAAAATTATTAACAAAATAAAACACATAAAACCTCTGAAGATGGTCCTATGTGTGAACAGCAGGTGAAGAAACATCTCTTCAAGAAAACCTATGAAAATTCTGTTGGAATGTTTAGAATCTATAATAGTTCAACCAAGACCCCCACCCCTTTGTCAGCTCTGTGACATATCAGCTCTTTGCTGCAGCGAAAAACACAGGCTTCCTCTCCCTCAGCTCCCAATTGGAAGGCTCTCTACCTGGGAAAAGCAGGATATCAGTCTTTCTCATCCTGCCCCCAGCTACCTGTTGCTGAGGTTAAGTCTTGAGTGTGGCTGAGAAGTGGGAGCTCCCTTCTTCTATTCAGTCTGCACTCAGAGAATGGAGGCTCCACCTTGAGTGTGGCATGCTTAGAATACTGGGACACTGATCACCTCTGCCCTGGCTCCTGAAGTGGTGGTTCCATGCCAGGAGAGACAAGCTGAGGCCTCAGGCTGCATTCCCACTTCCACCACTGAGCTTCTGGAGTAGGGGTGTCACTCAGAAGTTTGACATTGTTCAAGCTATGCGTGGACTAGAGATTGGACTGTGCTTGGCTTAGAGATTTTACCTTGGAGAAGCAGTTTATGAAACCAATATCTCCTAATCTCTGCTGAAAGAAGACTTGATTTGCAACAGAGCATCAATAACTTCAAACGTGAGAGCACAACACTAGAGGTTGTAGCAAAAAGCAACTGAGAATAAATTCAAAATACAGTCTAAACTGTAGGTAAACTAGTTTGCAGGAGAAAACCATGGAATTAGGCAGCTTGAAGGAGCCATCGTGAGATAAGTTTCGAACATCTCTATGCCTTTAAAGGAGACAGAATATGATTGGATTTGTTTATAGAGCATTTTATGCCCCACAACATTGTTGAGAACAATACAGCAGCTGGCAGTTATGGGAGTTTAACAGCTGGGCATGGTCAAAGAAACAAGGGGAGCCCTACCAAACCCCAAGGAAAATGTGATTATATCCAAATCTGTGCCTTCTTGAGGAGAAACATCAAAAGCTTAATGCTGGGAGAGGGGAGGGAGTACATTTCACTAAAAATGCAGCCAGTCACTAAACAAATAACAATCCCTGGGGATGAGGGAGGGGAAGGACCCATTGCTACAATATATTATCTAAAATCTTCTGTCCCTGACAAATAATAATTATGCAAAGAAATAGGAAAGTATAACTCATACACTGGAAATAAAGCAGGCAACAGAAACTGCCTGTGAGAGTGACAAGGTGTTGGATTTATAAGAGACACTTGAAAGTAGAACTAAAGGAAACCATGGTTAAAAAGTAAACGAAAATATGATGACCATGTCACATCGAATGGAGAATATCAATAAGGAGACATATATTAAAAAGAACCAAATGGAAATTCTGGAGTTGCAAAGTACAATTTTAAAAATTCACTAGAGAGGCTCCACAGTATACTTGAACTGCAAGAAGAAAGAATAGATGAACTTGAAGATGGATCAATAGAGATAAAAAGAAATTAAGAAAAATGAATACAGCTTCAGAGAAATATGGAATACCATAAAAGCACACCAGCATATGCAGAATGGGAATACCAGAAGGAGAGGAGAGAAAGAAGTAAAAATATTCAAAGAAAGTTCTCCAAGTACTGCAAAACAATAACTTTATACATCCAGGAACTTTAGTGAACCCCAAGTATGATAAACAAAGAAATCCTCAGACACATCAAATTTAAAAGTGCTGAAAGTTAGGGCTTCCCTGGTGGCGCAGTGGTTGAGAGTCTGCCTGTCAATGCAGGGGACACGGGTTTGTGTCCGGGAAGATCCCACATGCCGCGGAGCGGCTGGGCCCGTGAGCCATGGCCGCTGAGCCTGCGTGTTCTGAGCCTGCGTGTCCAGAGCCTGTGCTCCGTAACGGGAGAGGCCACAACAGTGAGAGGCCCACATACTGCAAAAGCGAAAAAAAAAAAAAAAAACCCTGAAAGTTAAAGACAATATTTTGAAAGCAGCAAGAGAAAAACAACTATTTTCAAGGGAGCAAGGTTAACAATTGACTTCAACAGTAACAGTGGAGGCCAGAAGGCCATGGGTAACATATTCAAAATGCTCAAAGGAAGAAAATGTCAACCAAGAATGCTATATCCAGCAAAGGTGTCTTTCATAAATAAAGGTGAAATAAAGACTTTCTCAGATAAAACAAGATTTGAGAGAATTTGTTGCTAGCAGACTTGCCTTACAAGAAATACTTAAAAAGGAGTAAAGGTTGAAAGCAAATGACACCATGTGGTAATTTGAATCCATATCAGTAAAGATAATTATATAAGGTATGATTCTCTAATTATAGAAGACAACATAAATGTATATTTTCCTTCTCTTAATTGTTATAAAAAGCAGCTGTATAAAAGAATATGTATATGTCATTGGGCCCATACTGAAATGTAAGGCATGTGTATTGTACTTGCTAGTAACAAGATAAAGGAGGTGGGTAGGAATTGTATTAGCATAAGGAAATTACTATACAGTTGAACGACATGGGGTTAGGGGCACTGACCCTTCGTGCATTTGAAAATCCATGTATAACATTATAGTTGGCCCTCCATATCTGCAGCTCTGCATCCGTGGATTCAACCAACTGTGGATTGTGTAGTACTATAGTATGTGTTTATTCAAAAAATTCCATGTGTAAATGGAATGCAGTTCAAACCCATGTTGTCAACATTTAAGTAGGTTAAATAATTATAATAGTATTGTTGGGTTTGTAACATTAATGGAATTTTATGTATAATATTACAAAAAGGAGGAAACAGGAATAGAGCTATATAAGAGTAATGTTCCTATATGGAATTAGCTTAGGAAATCTGTAGCTGATCATAAGATGTATATGGTAAAGCCCAGAAAATCTTTTAAAAACCCTCAAACCCTCAAAAAGTACAGTGAAAATTCATTAAAGACATTAAAATACTACTTTGGAAAATATTCATTTAAAGCAAAAGAAAGCATTAAAGGAGGAATAGAAGAACAAAAAAAGACAGACATAGAAAGCAAAAAGTAAAATTTTAGGCATTAATCCAATGATATTAATAACAGTAAATGTGACTGGATTAAGCAATCCAGTCAAATGACTGACAGTGTCAGACTGGATAAAATAATTATATACTGTCTACAGGAGATACACTTTAGATTCAAAGATAGATTGAAATAATAGAAGGGAATAATAAGTGTCCTGCAAACAGCAACCATAAGAAAGCTGCAGTGGCTATACTTTGAGAGATAATAGACTTTAGAACAAAAAATGGTATGAGGGACATTTTATAAAGTAATAAGTGTCAGACCACACCAGACCACACAATTCTATATATACCTATTAACAGCACAAAAATACAAGAAAGCAAAAAACTGACACATGAAGGGAGAAATAGACAATACAACAGTAATGGTTGAAGATTTCAATATCCCACTTTCAATAATGGGTAGAACAACTAGACAAGACCAACAATGAAACAAGACCAACAACACTGTAAACCAACTGATCTAACAGATATCTGTAAAATACTACTCTTTACAGACAACAGAATATACATCCTTCTCAAGTGCACCTGAATGTTCTGCAGGAGAGATCATGTGCTAAGCTATAAAACAAACCTCAATACGTTTAAGAGGATAGAAGTAATGCAAAATGTTTTTCATCAACAATGGAATGAAATCAGAAATCAATAGAAAAAATTTGAGAAAAATTACAAATATGTTGTGTTTAATTGGGTTATTAAACACAACACTCCTAAATAACCAGTGGATCAAAGTAGATCAGGGGAAATCAGGAAATACTTTGAGATGAATAAAAATGACAATAAAATATAACAACTTATGAAATTCACCTAACATTGCTTAGAGGGAAATTTATAGCTATAAATGCCTGTATTAAGAAAAAATTTGAATCAATAGCCTAACCTTCCACCTTAAGACACTGAAAAAAGAGCAAACTAAACCTAAAGCAAGCAGAAGGAAGGAAATAAAGACCAGAGCTGAAATTAATGAAATACACAATATAAAAACAATAGAGAAAAATCAATAAAACCAAAAGCTAATTCTTTGGAAAGATCAACAGAATTGACAAACTTTTAGCTAGATTAACCAAGAAAAAAAAAGATTCCAATTACTAGAATCCAGTGAAAGATGGGACATTACCACTGATTTTTTTTTGTCTTTTTTATTGAAGTATAGTTGATTTACAATATTGTGTTAGTTTCAGGTGTACAGCATAGCTATTCAGTTTCAGATATATTTCATATATGTGTGTGTGTGTGTGTGTGTATATATATATATATATTCTTCAGATTCTCTTTACTTATAGGTTATTACAAAATACGGAGTATAGTTCCCTGTGCTATACAGTAGGTCCTTGTTGGTTATTTTATATGTAGTAGTATGTATATGTTTCCCTCCTACCACTGATCTTATTAGAAACAAAAGGATTGTGGGACTTCCCTGGCGCTCTAGCTGTTAAGACTCCGCACTTCTACTGCAGGGGACACGAGTTTAATCCCTGGTCAGGGAACTAAGATCCCGCATATTGTGTGAGATCTTAGTTCCCCCCCCCCCAAAAAAAAAAGGATTATAAGAATACAGTGAATGATTGTATGACCACAAATTAGATAACCTAGATGAAAAGGATAAATTAGTAGAAAAACTACTGAAACTGACTAAAGAAAAGAATAGACAAGCGGAATAGACTTCTAACAAGTGAACAGTTTGAAGTAGTAATTTTAAACACAAAAAAACTACCCACAAAGGAAAGCCCAGCTCAGTTGGCTTCACTGCTGAATTTAAAGAAGAATTTATATCAAATTTTCACAAAATAGTCCCAAAAATAGAAGATAAGGGAACACTTCCCAACCAATTTTATGAGACATTACCCTGATACCAAAACCAGACATCCTAAGACTACAGACCAATATCCCCTGTGAGGGATGTACAGATCAACAAAATACTAGCTAACTGAATGAAGCAACATAAAGAATTATACGCCATGACCAAGTAGGATTTATCTGAGGGATGCAAAGTTAGTTAAACATCTGAAAGTCAACATAATATCAATCATATAAATACAATAAAAAACAAATTACATCTTTTTTTCTTCCATCTCAGTAGATGGAAGAAAAGCACTTGACAGAATCCAACACACTTTCATGCTACAAAAAATGTTCAACAAACTGGGAATAGAAAGGAGCTTTCTCAGCCTGATTAAGGGTATCTGTGAAAAATCCACAGCTCATACTATGCTTAGTGGTAAAAGACTGAGTGCTTTCTCTCAAACATTAGGAAAAAGACATGGATATCTGCTCTTACTACTATTCAGCATTGTACTAGAGTCTCTAGCCAGGGCAGTTAGGCAAGAAAAAGAAATAAAAGGCATGCAAATTGGAAAAGATGAAGTAAAAGTATCTCCATTCAGAGATGACATGATTTTATATATGGAAAATCCTAGGGAATCCACTAAAAATCTACTAGAACTAAAGATTATGTTCAACAAGGTCACAGGATAAAAGATCAGTATATAAAAATCCATTGTGTTTCTACACGTTTTCAATAAATGATCTGAAAATAAAAGTTTCATTTACAATAGCATCAAAAAAGAATAAAATACTAAGGAATTAAATTTAACCAAATAAGTGCAAAACTTTTATTCTGGAAAGTATAAAACATCAAAGATCTAAGTACTTAGAAAAACATCTCATTCATGGATCGGAAGACTTAACATTGTTAATATGGCAATACTTAAACTGATACACAGATGTGGTGTAATCCCTATCAAAATCCAAGATGAGTTCTCTGTAGAAATTGACAAGGTAATTCTGAAGTTCATAAGGAATTGCAAGGGACCAGAATAGCTAAAACAATCTTGAAGAAGAATGAAAGAGGTTTCACACTTCCCATTTCAACACTTATTCCACGGACTTACCTGGCGGTCCAGTGGTTAAGAATCCACACTTCCAACGCAGGGGGTGCGGGTTCAGCCCCTGATCGGGGAACTCAGATCCCACATGCCATGCAGCATGGCCAAAAAATTAACAAAACAGAACAAAAACTTATTACAAAGTAATGATAAGACATTATAGTATGGGCACAAAGACAGAAATAGATCATTGGAATAGAACTGTAAGTCCAGAAATAAACCTGTAAATCTCTTGTCAACTGATTTGTTAACAAGAGTGCCAAGACAATTCAATGGGGAAAGAATAGTCTTTTCAACAAATGTCAGTGGTTCAGCCAGATAGCCACGTGCAAAAGAATGTAATTGGACCCTTACCTCGTAACAAACAAAAATTAAAATGTATCAAAGAGGTAAACAAAAGAACTAAACTATAAAAGTTTTAGAAGACAACATAGGGGAAAATCTTCATTACCTTGTGTTTGGCAAAGTATTCTTAGACATGACACCAAAAGCACAGCAACAGCAAAAGGATAAATTTGACTTAATCAAATTGAATTTTAATTTAAAAATCAAAAAACTTTTGGTCATTGGATACCAACCATCAAGAAAGTAAAAACCCACAGAATGGGTGAAAATATTTGCAGTCATATATCTGAAAAGGGACTTGTATCCAGAATTCATAAAGATCTCTTAAAATTCAGTAATAAAAAGGCAAATAACCCAATTAAGAAATGGGTAAAGGATCTGAACAGATATTTCTCCAAAGAAGGTATACAATGGCCAGTAAACACATGAAAAGAGGCTCAACATCATCAGTCCTCAGGGAAATGCAAAGCAAAACCCCTAGGATGGCTAGAAGTTAAAAAGTCAGATGATAAGAAGTGTGAGTGAGCATGTGGAGAAATCAGAGCCCTCATACACCGCTAATAAGACCATAAAGTGGTGCAGCTGCTTTTGAAAACAATCTAGCACTTTCAAACTATTAAGCGTAGCTTTACCATATGATCAAGCAATTCCACTCCTAGTGTATTAACAGAAATGAAAACATATTTTCACACAAACACTTGTACACCAATGTTTATAGCAGCATTATTCCTAATAGCCAAAAGGTGGAAATATCCAACTATCCATCAATGACTAATGTATAAACAATAAGTCGTATGTTTATACAGGGAAACCTATAGAGACAGAAAATAGATTAGTGGTTGCTTAGGGCTAGGGATTCATAGCTAAAGTGTATGGAGTTTCTTTTGGAGGTGATGAAAATGTTCTAAAATTGATTGTAGTAATGATTGTTCCTATCTGTGAATATAGTAAAAACCATTGAATTGTATACTTTAAATGGGTGAATAGTGTCATATTTGAAATATCTTAATAAATATTGAAAAAATGAAGCCCCCTCATAAGAAATAAGAAATAAAATACTGAACAAAAGTAGCATATAAGGGATTTCCCTGGTAACGCAGTTGTTAAGAATCCACCTTCCAGTGTAGGGGGCACGGGTTCGAGCCCTGGTCTGGTAAGATCCCACACGCCGCAGAGCAACTAAGCCCGTGAGGCCACAACTACTGAGCCTGCGCTCTAGAGCCCACGAGCCACAACTACTGAACCCACGAGCCACGACTACTGAAGCACATGCACCTAGAGCCCATGCTCCACAACAAGAGGAGCCACCACAATGAGAACCCTGTGCACTGCAACGAAGAGTAGCTCCCGCTCACCACAATTAGAGAAGGCCCACGTGCAGCAACAAAGACCCAAATGCAGCCAAAAATAAATAATTATTTTTAAAAAGTAGTATATAAGCAGGAAAGAGAAACTGAAAACGAGAGCATTTTAAGAGCTTTGAATTGTTTGACAGTATAGTCAAGATGCTGGTCACTGTTAGACCTTAAGTTAAATATGCATACTAATAACCTTTTAAAAATAATAAAAATAGAGTGTGTAATATACATACAAGGAAAAGGGAAAGAGGGAAGATCTAAAATCAGGTAAGGAGGGAAGGGGGGAAATAAACAGGATGAATAGAAAGCACAAAATATTATAGAAGTAAATCCAAATATTAATAATCAGTAAATATAAACAAGCCAAACTGCCTAGTAAAATGGAGCTTTGTCAAACTACATTTAAAAATTTATACACTTACCGCTCTTGCCTTCTAAAATGGCCCACACTCTGTGGAGTGTTTCTCTCTAAATAAATACATTTCTTACCTTAAAAAAAAATACACTTAATGTTTACAAGGGATGTACCTGAAACAAGCATACAGAAATATAAATTTCAATGAGGATTTATAGAACACAGTATCTAATAATGGGAAAGTATACATTTCTTTTGAATGGGTTAAACTAATGTATGGTAATGGAAATTATATCAGTGATTTCTTCTGGTGGGGGGAGTAGATTTACTGATAAAGGTCATAACATTTTTGGTAATGAAAATGTTTTATATCTTGGTTGGGGTGGTGGTTACAAAAATGTATAAATTTGTAAAAATTCATCTAACTATATACTTTAAGTGGATGCATTTTATTTTATGTAAATTATCTCATTTTAAAAGAATACTTTTTAGTTTATTTTGCTTTCCTAACTGTTCCACTAAAGAAGTCATTATATCCAAGCTAGCTCATGGTCTTGAAATACTGTTCCCACTAAAATTAATCAGACTTTCTGTTAAGTGACTGATTCTAATTTTGGTGTGAGAAATGTATAAGCCTGGAGCATCTTATCACGCAAGAGAACGAAGGAAGCTAACCACTACTATTGTCATATCAAAAGGACTCAGGAGCCAATATGAAGAGATTTCCACTTTCTGAAAATGATAAAAACTTGAATTTCAAAAAGAATAATTGCAATTGCTTGAAGCCCATAAATACATTTATATTTGTGAATTCATAACAATATAAAAATCGGTCACCTTTAGAAGATGATGGAAACCAATTCATTACCTTGAAAAATGGTAAATATGTGGAGAGAATCAAATACTATATCTTGTCTTTCCTCTATGGACTGTATCTCTGAGTAACCAAGTAATAGATGAGGGAAGCATTCCTTTATAAAATTATTTCAGCTAATGAATGGAAATCAAATTACAGAATCAAAATATTTTTCATCCCTCAGTGAGTTAGTGGATCTGTGCAATGAGCAAGCCATGGTGGGGGGAGAAAAGCATTATATGCTTTCTGATGAAAGAACACGAACAACCCAACCTACAGTTCTTGCCAAAGGAATCAAACCTGAATCTGACGAGGCCTCTGGATCCAACTGCCAATTTGTAGAAATTACAGAGCACAGAAGAACATGGTGAATTGCACCATGACTACTATGCAGTCAGCAAAATCCAGAATGTGTGGAACTCTGGGTAAAATGCCCTTGTTCTTCAGCAGATATATTGTGAGGAAAAGGGATGGAAACTGAAATTTGTGCATTAAAAGGGGTTTAAAGGGCTTCCCTGGTGGCGCAGTGGTTGAGAGTCCGCCTGCCGATGCAGGGGACACGGGTTCGTGCCCCGGTCCGGGAAGATCCCACATGCCGCGGAGCGGCTGGGTCCGTGAGCCATGGTCGCTGAGCCTGCGCGGCCGGAGCCTGTGCTCCGCAACGGGAGAGGCCACAACAGTGAGAGGCCCACGTACCGCCGAAAAAAAAAAAGGGGTTTAAAAGACCTGCCAGTTAAAAAAAATTGGGAAGGCTAAATTACATTGTTTCAAGATGCATTCTTGGGCCATTAAAAACTTGATTCTTATAACTTAGGATGGTGGTTTATTTCTTTATCTATCTATTTATTTATTTAGCTAGCCGTGGGCAGTGATAGTGAGATGGCATATGGAGGGACTTTTGGAGTGGCTATTTATTGTTCCAATTAGTAGTTACAGGGGTGTTGCTGACCTTATCAAAATTTGCTAAACTAAAAAAAATAAAAATTCACTAGAAGTATACCTTTGTGTGATTTTTCTATTTCGGTTTTATTTTACAATTAGAAAGTTAAAATTAATTTTAAAAATAGATATTACAGACGACATTCTGCCAATAAGTTATAAATTTTAGATAAAATTTCTAGACATAAAAACTGATACAGATTCTTACAACTTTTAAAGAAAGTGGTTCTATAATTTAAAATCTTTCATTAAAGAAAATTCCAAAGGCAAGTTACTTTATAAACTAATTCTAATCATATGAAGAAGAAATAATTTATTTTATCCAATTCCTTCCAAAGAACAGTAAGAAACGGATTACTCACCAATTTATTTTCTATTCACTTTCTTCTTCCAAGATAAGAAAACCTGACTGAAGGAGTGTGTTGTATAACCCATTTCTTTCAACACACATTTTTTTGTTGTCTCCATATATTCATAGACTTTTCATATTATCCATTTAGCTGACCTCATCATCCAGTGCCTCAATACAGTTCCATTCCCATTCCTCTACTTTCCATATGTATCTTTCCTTTCTCTCAAGTCAGACCAGACTAAGTGAGTCAGTATGTGACTATTCCTGTGCTAATTTGTATAAGAGATCAGCTAATTGGTGAGCCTCAAACATATCTGTTTTGGGTAAGGATGTACAGACTGGAGTTCCAAAACTGCCTGTCATGCCTGGAAGACTCTTAATTCTTTTTCATCCCACCCTATCTACTGCTACCTGCATTTAAATAAACAGCAGAGTCTGGTCTTTGAAGATGAATTTCTGCCTCTTGACGTTTTCTATTCCTGGGCATCTGTAGTCTTTATTACTCTGGCTATCTAATCTCTTCAGCCTGTCCACTAAACTTCTCTTCAACTGGCCCCCATCAGGAGGTTTTCATGGAGGTCTTAAGCCATAAATTTCCTGGAGGAATGTTTCCGTTGATCAGGAGGCCAAAATGTTTTCAGAGATGTGCTTGAAGCTTGAAGGGTAAAGGAGAAGGCAAGGTAAGTGAGAGGGTGGATTTCGTGGAATAGAAATAATAGCCAGGGATTTGGTAGAGGCAAGAGGAGAGGGTCCTCCAAAACCAGGCTGTGATATACTTTATGAGAGATTCCTCATTCTTGTAGGAGTTTGGCCACCCCTATGATGCTACTGAAGGTTATAGTAGAATCTGATTGGTTGGTGATGGATATTCCAATGATGAATCTATAGTACCTGGTAGGAGAATTCATAGTAGTGCTCAGAGAACTGCTGTCATCTCTTCTCCTGAAATCATAAAGGGAACCTGAGCTCCTGAGTGATTTCAGAGAGATGAAATATCCTATAGGTAGTGAGGGTGAATATTCAGTTTGAGGATGACAGACGCCTTCCTGGGTCTGAGGCTGCAACAGTAGCCAGCCCACATGCTAAAGTATGGATAGTAGCGGGACCTCTGCTACTGCTTTGATATTGAAGACTTGTTTCACTTGAAGAGGCTGCTGAACCTAAAAAATTGGTGCCCTCCTCTTCATCCTCCTCCAAATCTAAGAGGTGAAGACATCATCTTTGGTTCAACTGGGAAAGCCTTTAGTGATAATTCCTGGTTGCCTGTCAAGAATAGCCCTCACATTTGGTTAAACAAGCTACTGCCAATGCTGCAGAGTTTGTGATCCTTTCAGGGGCTTGAAAATTTGGAATTATTCTGGCATAAAACCTTGAAGGGACTGGTAAGGCAGGAAATCAGAGATTTGAGAAGAATGAAAGTTTGAAATAGCTGTAGTGGAGAGTGAAATAGCTATAGCTCAGGCATTGATGAGGTACTACTTGAGGTTGGTGACCATGAACTTATAAGTTGGTAGCAATCTGATTTTTTGTGAGACTTTATGTAAGACGCAATTTAATGATTAGAGTTTAGGCTTTTGAGCCAGAGAAACCTGGACTGTGTGACGTTTATGGGTTACTTAATGTCTCTGAGCCTCATCTCTACAATCCTGTTCTCATAGGATCGTTGGAAGAAGTAAATGAGTTATTATGTGAGAAGCACTTAGGAAAGTGCCTGATATACAGTAAGTCGTTAACAGATGTTAGTGTCAGGTCTTTATTTTCTCTAACATTGCTCAACTGGCTGAGGGCAGCAGAGGGACAGCAGAATTATCCAGGGTTAGGATTTTGCCTGACTGGTGCATAAAAGGACAGAAGGCAAAGGAGTTTAGCATGTTGACTGAAATTAATGATGCGATGAACCACAGATTAAGATGAACCATAAATCAAGAGAGAGGTAATGACAAAGAGAGTCACAGAAGTAGAAAACAAAGTTATGGTTACCAGGGGGGACAAAAGGGGGAGGGATAAATTGGGAGATTGGGATTAATATATACACACCACTATATATAAAAGAGCTGACAAGGACCCACTGTATAGCGCAGGGAACTCAATATTCTGTAATGGCCTATATGGGAAAAGAATCTAAAAAAGAATAGACACATGTATATGTATAACGGATTCACTTTGCTGTACACCTGAAACTAACACAACATTGTAAATTGTAAATACTCCAATAAAAATTATTTTTTAAAAAGAGGTAATGAGAGGAAGAGGTGATGGATAAGGAGAACACTACCTGGGTGGGCAGGATATTTTAACGGTGTTGAAGATCTGTTATAGCTGGGGTAGCTGAATAGACAAACTGGGAGGATGGAAGAGTGTGGCCAGATAATAGGGCCCTTGAGTTAGTGATTTTTCAAGGTGAAGAAAATTGGAATGATAATATCCCCGCTCTGAACATAGGAGAGGTAGAAAGAGAGGAGAAGAGGTCAGGTGGCAAGAAGCCAGTGATTGGATGGCACATCCTCCTGGACAGTGAAGTCCTCCAAGGCTATGGTGGCAAGAACGGGGTTGGAGAGGAAGAAAGTGCCAGGGTTTCAGTCCTGCATGGAACTTGGTGTGTGAGAGTCCACCCTGGAGTGTCTCCACAGGGCCACATATTGTCATTATCCGTTATTAAAATCCAAAGGCCTCTAGAAGGTAACAATAGCCAACATTTACTGAATGCTTTGTGCTAGGCACTGTTTTAAGCAGTCCAGTGGTTAGGACTCACTGCCGAGGGCCCAGATCCCACATGCCGTGGAGCAACTAAGCCCGTGTGCCACAACTACTGAGCCTGTGCTCTAGAGCCCGTGAGCCGCAACTACTGAGCCCACGTGTCACAACTACTGAAGCCCGCATGCCTAGAGCCTGTGCTCCACAAGAGAAGCCACTGCAATTAGAAGCCTGCACACCACAATGAAGAGTAGCCCCCACTCGCTGCAACTAGAGAAAGCCCGTGCGCAGCAACGAAGACACAACACAGCCAAAAATAAATGAGTAAATTTGTTTAAAAATAAATAAATAAAGTAAAAAATGACATAGCCATAGGACGTGACATAAACTAGTTAGAACAGATTAGGCCCAAGATGGCAGAAGATTTGACTTCCAGTGGACCTTGGGCCTCATTACACGCTTATTCTAATACATTAGCATCTAAATGACTCACCTACAGGCACCCTGATAGTTCTCAGGCTGACCATAAAAGGCCCAAGAGTGGGCTGTGGCCCAATTCGTGGAAATCCCTGCCCCTTCTCCAAAATAGTTGAAATAATCCTCCCACTTCTTAGCCTATGAAATTACGCAGCCCGTAAAAACTAACCACCCCATATTTCAAGGCCACTCTTGCCTTTTGAGATGGACCGCATTCTGTGTACGGAATGTGTTATCTCTCTCAATAAATTCACTTCTTACCTATCACTTTGCCTCTTGCTAAACTCCTTCTGTGTTTAAAGAACCTGAGCTTCATTAAGTCCTGAGACCAGGTGTGCAGTCTCAATTAAAAGACAATGAGTTCGAGTTCCAGCCCAGGGGTTCAAGTCCCAATCTGAGTTCTGACTGGTTTTGAATCCCATCTGAGTTGTGTGGTTTCAGTTCTAGCTCTCAACTATTTTCCCTTTTGGTGAGACATCTTCAGAAGTGTAATCTAATACTTAAGAGTGTGGGTTCAGAGCCAGATTACAGAGTTGAACCCTAGTTCTGTGGCAAGTTACTTATTTCTCTACCTGTTGCCGAACCCAAGTCTGTGTGCCTGATGCACACTGAGGCCAAGCAAACCAAAACGTTGGAGTTTGGAGAATAGAAATATCTACTGCAGGGCCCAGCAAGGAGAACACGTGGCTCATGCTCAAAAGACCCAAACTCCCTGATGGCTTTCAGGGAAGGGTTTTTGGGTGAGGGCTTCAGGGGGTATGACTTTCTTTTCATTGGTTGGTGGTGAGGTAACAGGGTGGTAGTGCAGGAATCTCAATCAACCTTCTGGTTCCAGCCAGTCTGGGGTCTACACATTTGTGCTCAGCCTGACCTCCACCTGGGTGGGGGTCTTAGTCCCTGCAGAACAATTCAAAATATATGTATCAGATTGTTAATGTATATCCCTAGGACTCTGTTTTATCACTGAACTATTTGTTTGACTGCTTTTCCTTTGTTTCTGTATCCCCTTACTTCCCTAATTAGCACCTGCTTGAATCTACTCTTTGGAACTCAGGCTTAGGAGACTAAAGCCTTTTTCTACAAATAAGAAATGGGGGGGATTTCCCTGGTGGTCCAGTGGCTAAGACTCCACACTCCCAAAGCAGGGGGCCTTGTCCTATCCCTGGTTGGGGAACTAGATCCCACATGCATGCTGCAACTAAGAGTCTGCATGCTGCAACTAAGAAGGCCACATGCCATAACTAAAACATGCCGTGATGAAGATTCCACATGCGACAACTAAGACCTGGCGCATCCTAAATAAATAAATATTAAAAAAAAAGAAGAAGAAGAAGAAGAAGAAACAGGGGACACAGAGGGGCTTTTGTACCCAGGAGGGCCCTGCAGGCTCCTGCTCATTTCATGCCTCAGCCTCCTCATCTGTAAAATAGGAATAATGGTAAGAGTACCTGCCTCACAGGGTCCTTATGAGAATTTCATGAGTAAAGACAGTGCTGGCACATAGGAATCACTCAGAAACTGTTTCATGCCATTCTTAGATAAATTGTACTCATTTTGTACTCTCAGTTGTAGAGATGTCCCTAAAGGCTATTTCTTTTCAAATAAAGTACATATTACAATAACTAGGGGTTAAGGGTCTTGTGTGGATGGGAGTTTCTCAGCACTGCGTATGCCCGGCCTGCCCTGGGGCTGCGGCCGCCCTCCAGATTGAACTGGCTCAGCCAGCCCCACGGGGTGGGGGTGGAGGTTCACCCAGGCCCTCTTGACCAAGGGTGGCACTCAGGGTCCCTCTGAGGGGTGGGCCTGGAAGAGTGTTACCAAACCAAACTTGGGTCCACTCACCTGTCCCGGGCTTTGTTTGTTGGAAGATTTTTAATCACAGTTTCAATTTCATTATTTGTTATTGGTCTGTTTATATTTTCTATTTCTTCCTGGTTCAATCTTGGAAGGTTGTACTTTTCTAAGAATTTGTCCATTTCTTCCAGGTTGTCCATTTTATTGGCATAGAGTTGCTTGTAGTAATCTCTCATGATCCTTTGTATTTCTGCAGTGTCAGTTGTTACTTTTCCTTTTCTAATTCTGTTGATTTTAGTCTTCTCCCTTTTTTTCTTGATGAGTCTGACTAATGGTTTATCAATTTTGTTTATCTTCTCAAAGAACCAGCTTTTAGTTTTATTGATCTTTGCTATTGTTTCCTTCATTTCTTTTTCATTTATTTCTGATCTGATCTTTATGATTTCTTTTATTCTACTAACATTGGGGTTTTTTTTTGTTCTTCCTTCTCTAATCGCTTTAGGTGTAAGGTTAGGTGGTTGATTTGAATTGTTTCTGTTTCTTGAGGTAGGATTGTATTGCTACAAACTTCCCTCTTAGAACTGCTTTTGCTGCACCCCATAGGTTTTTGGTCATCGTGTTTTCATTGTCATTTGTTTCTAGGTATTTTTTGATTTCCTCTTTGATTTCTTCCATGATCTCTTGGTTATTTAGTAGCATATTGTTTAGCCTTCATGTGTTTGTATGTATTTTTTCAGTTTTTTTCCTGTAATTGATACTGAGTCTCATAGCCTTGTGATCAGAAAAGATATTTGATATGATTTCAATTTTCTTAAATTTACCAAGGCTTGATTTGTGACCCAAGATATGGTCTATCCTGGAGAATGTTCCATGAGCACTTGAGAAGAAAGGGTATTCTGTTGTTTTGGGATGGAATGTCCTATAAATATCAATTAAGTCCATCTTGTCTAAAGTATCATTTAAAGCTTGTGTTTCCTTATCTATTTTCATTTTGGATGATCTGTCCATGGGTGAAAGTGGGGTGTTAAAGTCCCCTACTATGATTGTATTACTGTCGATTTCCCCTTTTATGGCTGTTAGCATTTGCCTTATGTATTGAGCTACTCCTATGTTGGGTTCATAAATATTTACAATTGTTATATCTTCTTCTTGGATTGATCCCTTCATTATTATGTAGTCTCCATCTTTGTCTCTTGTAATAGTCTTTATTTTAAAGTCTGTTTTGTCTGGTATGAGCATTGCTACTCCAGCTTTCTTTTGATTTCCGTTTGCATGGAATATCTTTTTCCATCCACTCATTTTTAGCCTGTAAGTGTCCCTAGGTCTGAAGTGGGTCTTTTGTAGACAGCATATATACGGGTCTTATTTTTGTATCCATTTAGCCAGTCTATCTCTTTTGGTTGGAGCATTTAATCCATTTACATTTAAGGTAATTATCAATATGTATGTTCCTATTACCATTTTCTTAATTGTTCTTGGTTTGTTATTGTAGGTCTTTTCCTTCTCTTGTGTTTCCTGCATAGAGAAGTTCCTTCAGCATTTGTTGTAAAACTTATTTGGTGGGTTGAATTCTCTTAGCTTTTGCTTGTCTGTAAAGATTTTAATTTCTCCTTCGAATCTGAATGAGATCCTTGCTGAGTAGGGTTATCTTGGTTGTAGGTTTTCCCCTTTCATCACTTTAAATATGTCCTGCCACTCTCTTCTCGCTTGCAGAGTTTCTGCTGAAAGATCAGCTGTTAATCTTATCGGCATTCCCTTGTATGTTAGTTTTTGCTTTTCTCTTGCTGCTTTTAATATTTTTTCTTTGTATTTAATTTTTGATTGATTAATATGTGTCTAGGCGTGTTTCTCCTTGGATTTATCCTGTATGGGACTCTCTGTGCTTCCTGGAGTTGATTGACTATTTCTTTCCCCATGTTAGGGAAGTTTTCAACTATAACTCTTCATATATTTTCTCAGACACTCTTTTTCTTCCAGGACCCCTTTAATTCGAATGTTGGTGCATTTAATGTTGTCCCAGAGGTCTCTGAGACTGTCCTCCATTCTTTTCATTCTTTTTTCTTTATTCTGCTCCCTCCACTTATTTCCACCATTTTATCTTCCAGCTAACTTATCCGTTCTTCTGCCTCAGTTAGTCTGCCATTGATTCCTTCTAGAGTATTTTTAATTCCAGTTATTGTGTTGTTCACACTGTTTGTTTGCTCTTTAGTTCTTCTAGATCCTTGTTAAATGTTTCTTGTATTTTCTCCATTCTGTTTCTGAGATTTTGGATCATCTTTACTATCATTACTCTGAAATCTTTTCAGGTAGGTTGCATATTTTGTCTTCATTTATTTGGTCTTGTAGGTTTTTACCTTGCTCCTTCCTCTGTAACATATTTTTGTTGTTGTTGTTGTTGTTGTTTTAATGGGTGGTGCTGTATTCCTGTCTTACTGGTTGTTTGGCCTGAGACGTCCAGCACTGGAGTTTGCAGGCAGTTGGATAGAGTCGGGTCTTGGTGCTGAGATGAGGACCTCTGGGAGGTCTCACTCTGATTAATATTTCCTGGTGTCTGAAGTTCTCTGTTAGTCCAGTGGTTTGGACTCAGAGCTCCCACCACAGGAGCTCGGATCTGACCTCTGGCCTGGGAACCAAGGCCCTGCAAGCCAGTTGCTGGGGGTTCCTCCTGTCATCTTAGGTGTCCGTGGTCCCCCACCGGTGCCTGTTAGTTGCCCTAGCTGTGCGGAGACATGAATTTCACGTCCTCCTAGTCTGCCATCTTGACCCTTATAACCTTTGTCCTTTACTTCCTCACCTCCTCCCCCTCTCTGTTCTGTAAAAGAAACTGGCATCCAGACCCCGATAAGATGGTACTCTGGAAAATTAGTCTGCCATCTTCTTGGCCACCCGGCTTTCTGAATAAAGTTGCTCTTCCTTGCCTCAACACCCCATCTCCCTATTATTGGTCTGTCCTGTGGTGAGCAGACCGAGCTTGGATTCAGTAACATACTGACACTGGATTTTGGTCAAGGAAAGTGCTGCACTTATTGCAGGGCACCAATCAAGGAGTCCTGGGCACTTAGTGCTCAAAATACCCTCCCTGGAGGAGTTGAGGAAGATGGCGGAAGAGTAAGACGCGGAGATCACCTTGCTCCCCACAGATACATGAGAAATACATCGACACGTGGAACTGCTCCTATAGATCACCCACTGAATGCGGGCAGAAGACCTCAGACCTCCCCAAAGGCAAGAAACTCCCCACGTACCTGGGTAGGGCAAAAGAAAAAAAAATAAACAGAGACAAAAGGATGGGGACGGGACCTGCACCAGTGGGAGGGAGCTGTGAAGGAGGAAAGGTTTCCACACACTCGGAAGCCCCTTCGCGGGTGGAGACTGTGGGTGGCAGAGGGGGGAAACTTCGGAGCCATGGAGGAGAGCGCAGCAACACGGGTGCGGAGGGCAAAGCGGAGAGATTCCCTCACAGAGGATCAGGGCCAACCGGCACTCAACAGCCCGAGAGGCTTGTCTGCTCACCCGCCGGGGCGGGCGGGGCTGGGAGCTGAGGCTCGGGCTTCGGTCAGAGCGCAGGGAGAGGACTGGGGTTGGCTGCGTGAACACAGCCTGCAGGGGTTAGTGCACCTGGCTAGCCGGGAGGGAGTCTGGGAAAAAGTCTGTACCTGCCGAAGAGGCAAGAGACTTTTTCTTCCCTCTTTGGTTCCTGGTGCGCGAGGAGAGGGGATTCAGAGCTCTGCTTAAAGGAGCTCCAGAGACGGGCACGAGCCGCGGCTAACAGCGCGGACCCCAGAGACAGGCATGAGACGCTAAGGCTGCTGCTGCCGCCACCAAGAAGCCTGTGTGCGAGCACAGGTCACTATCCACACCTCCCCTCCTGGGAGCCTGTGCAGCCCGCCACTGCCGGGGTCCCGTGATCCAGGGACAACTTCCCCGGGAGAACACATGGCGCGCCTCAGGCTGGTGCAATGTCACGCTGGCCTCTGCCGCCACAGGCTCACCCTGCATCCGTAACCCTCCCTCCCCAACAGCCTGAGTGAGCCAGAGCCCCCAGATCAGCTGCTCCTTTAACCCCGTCCTGTCTGAGCAAAGAACAGACGCCCTCAGGAGACCTACACGCAGAGGCGGGGCCAACCAAAGCTGAACCCTGGGAGCTGTGCGAACAAAGAAGGGAAAGGGAAATTTCTCCCAGCAGCCTCAGGAGCAGCGGATTAAATCTCCACAATCAACTTGATGTACCCTGCATCTGTGGAATACCTGAATAGACAACGAATCATCCCAAATTGAGGAGGTGGACTTTGACAGCAAGATATATTATTTTTTCCTCTTTTCCTCTTTTTGTGAGTGTGTATGTGTATGCTTCTGTATGAGATTTTGTCTGTATAGCTTTGCTTTCACCATTTGTCCTAGGGTTCTGTCCATCCGTTTTGTTTTGTTTACTTTTTAAAAAAATTTTTTTTCTTAATAATTACTTTTTATTTTAATAACTTTATTTTATTTTATCTTACTTTATTTTACTTTATCCTCTTTCTTTCCTTTTCTTTCTTTCTTTCTTTCTTTCTTTCTTTCTTTCTTTCTTTCTTTCTTTCTTTCTTTCTTTCTTTCTCTCTTTCTTTCTTTCTTCTTTCTTTCTACTTTTTCTCCTTTTTATTCTGAGCCATGTGGATGAAAGGCTCTTGGGGCTCCAGCCAGGAGTCAGTGTTGTGCCTCTGAGGTGGGAGAGCCAACTTCAGGACACTGGTCCACAAGAGACCTCCCAGCTCCACGTAATATCAAATGGTGAAAATCTCCTAGAGATCTCCATCTCAACACCAGCACCCAGCTTCACTCAACGACCAGCAAGCTACAGTGCTGGACATCCTATGCCAAACAACTAGCAAGATAGGAACACAACCCCACCCATTAGCAGAGAGGCTGCCTAAAATCATAATAAGTCCACAGACACCCCAAAACACCACCAGACATGGACCTGCCCACCAGAAAGACAAGATCCAGCTTCATCCACCGGAACACAGGCACTAGTCCCCTCCACCAGGAAGCCTACACAACCCACTGAACCAACCTCAGCCACTGGGGACAGACACCAAAAACAACGGCAACTACGAACCTGCAGCCTGCAAAAAGGAGACCCCAAACACAGTAAGATAAGCAAAATGAGAAGACAGAAAAACACACAGCAGATGAAGGAGCAAAGTAAAAACCCACCAGCCCTAACAAATGAAGAGGAAATAGGCAGTCTACCTGAAAAAGAATTCAGAATAATGATAGTAAAGATGATCCAAAATATTGGAAATAGAATAGAGAAAATGCAAGAAACGTTTAACAAGGACCTAGAAGAACTAAAGAGGAAACAAGCAATGATGAACAACACAATCAATGAAATTAAAAATTCTCGGGGCTTCCCTGGTGGCGCAGTGGTTGAGAGTCCGCCTGCCGATGCAGGGGACACGGGTTCATGCCCTGGTCCAGAAAGATCCCACATGCCACGGAGTGGCTGGGCCCGTGAGCCATGGCCGCTGAGCCTTCACGTCCGGAGGCTGTGCTCCGAGATGGGAGAGGCCACAACAGTGAGAGGCCCGCGTAATGCAAAAAAAAAAAAATTCTCTAGAAGGGATCAATAGCAGAATAACTGAGGTGGAAGAACGGATAAGTGACCTGGAAGATAAAATAGTGGAAATAACTACTGCAGAGCAGAATAAAGAAAAAAGAATGAAAAGAACTGAGGACTGTCTCAGAGACCTCTGGGACAACATTAAATGCACCAACATTCGAATTATAGGGGTTCCAGAAGAAGAAGAGAAAAAGAAAGGGACTGAGAAAATATTTGAAGAGATTATAGTTGAAAACTTCCCTAATATGGGAAAGGAAATAGTTAATCAAGTCCAGGAAGCACAGAGAGTCCCATACAGGATAAATCCAAGCAGAAACACGCCAAGACACATATTAATCAAACTGTCAAAAATTAAATACAAAGAAAACATATTAAAAGCAGCAAGGGAAAAACAACAAATAACATACAAGGGAATCCCCATAAGGTTAACAGCTGATCTTTCAGCAGAAACTCTGCAAGCCAGAAGGGAGTGGCAGGACATAGTTAAAGTGATGAAGGAGAAAAACTCTACCCAGCAAGGATCTTATTCAGATTTGACAGAGAAATCAAAATACCCTCCCTGATGGGTTTCAGGAAAGCATTTTTAAAGGCCAGGTGAAGGAGGGGTGTCCCAGGGCATGTGATCAGCTTGTACACACTTCTGATTGGTTGATGGTGAGGTAACAGGGCAGGGGTTAACAATATCAATCCTCAGACTCCTGTAGGTCTGGGGTCTACAGTGTTCATGGTCACCAAGTGGTTAATTTCCTCCATTTGGTGGGGGTCTTTGCATCTGTAAAACAACTCAGGAAATGTGTGTCAGATATTATCTAGGTACTTCAGAGAGGAGCTAAAGCAGAGGATATGGGGGAGGAGTCTGTCCCGGGAAGGCCCTGTAGGGTTCTGCTGGGTTACAAGAGGAGAAGACGGGCAGCATCCATCAGCTTCCTGGCCTTTGAGTGAGGAAGCAAGTCTGAAGGCTCCTGGCTGTGTAACCTCAGACCTGGGTCACCTCACAAGCCAGAGATCCCTTATGTGTAAGGAACACAGTGGGCAGAGTCTTACCTAGTTCATAGGAAGGTCCTGAGGACAAAGAGAGAGGAAGCTATATGAAGATTCTGAGACCAGAAATTAAAAGTTCAGCATGGTGTGATCTCAGCTGTGGCCTTTCAACCCCGCTGGCTTCCCTGGCTGCCTGGGGCTCCCAAGAGAGAATGGGCTGTGAGCTGGGGCTCTGATGTGCAGAGAGCCCTGGGGACAAAGCAGGAGGTGGGGAGGATGTTCTGGGCTCCTGCAGACCAGTGACACCCAAGGTCTGGGAGGCTTCTGGCCTTGCCCAGGGCAAGCTTCCTGGAGAATGTGGAATGACACTGGGAGCTAAGGTGTCTGCCCCACAGAGAAAGACGCCCCTGCCCCCAGGGGAGGCCAGAGGTGTGAGGCTGGAAGTTGTTGAGACAAGTTAGCAGCTCGCTGCTTCAGGAGAGCTGGGCCCCAGGCGCTGAGATCAGGAACGCTGCTGTGGTCTGCAGCACCTCCGGAATGCAGCCCCACAAATCCCTGCTCAGCCTGGAGGGAACACTCAGTGCCCAGCCCACGAGGGGGGCCACCCCCTTAGGGCAGTCAGGCATGGCCTGGGGGACGCAGAACGTGCCCCTTAGGAGCTCCTGGGAACCTTGCCTAGGGCCTGACACCCTGGGGATTGGCCAGTGGCCCCAAGGCTCCCAGCTTCCTCCTCAAAAGCCCACCTCCCTCCCGAGTTTAAGAGACACAAGTCAGGTACAGGTGCCGGAAAACACTTTCTTGAGAACAAAAAGAACCAAAGCAACTTGGACAAAGAGGACTTTGGAAGCCTTAGGGAAACATTGAGCTGGTGCTTGATGAAAGGCACTATGTAAATGTCGCACATTGGAGTGATTATCCTTGTCAGAAAAATATAAACGAGCAAAATGTTTTTGAAAGCCACCTGATTTAAGTCTTTGAATCATACTCATATGCGCCAGCAAAATGCAAATGCCATTGGTTCTTGGAATCTGTGTCCTTTCCTTTACTTGTGAGACTATTATTATGAAAGGCTTCCAGAGTCTGCCCACTTCCTTTAGTAAAAAGACACCTTTTGTAATTAATCTGACTACAATGGATTACCCTCAGGTGTGGCATCTGGAAGAAATGAAAGAAGCTCAGAGCTCCCCCAGAGGAATTGAGAATTGAGAGATGGGGGTGGGGATTAATAGAAAGAGTAAATGGCAGCAAACTATTATATATAGGATCGATAAACAATAAGGTTCTACTGTATCCTATGATAAACCATAATGAAAAAGAATGCATATATATGTATAACCGAATCACTGTTCTGTACACCTGAAACTAACACAACATTGTAAATCAACTATGTTCCAATAAAATAAATTTATAAAAGAGTAAATGGCAGACATGCGGGCAGCACCTGGAATATGTCCACAGCCACCAGCGGTCGCCTGCCACTTGTGCTGCACAGGGACACCTCCTGTGGGTCTGACCTTTCAGATATTAGTTCTCATAAGTAACCATCAGATCAAACCACCCAGTGCTGGGCATGGAAAATCTGGCTCCCAAGAAGAGGTTTATGGGCCATGATGAGGAGACGGACGGGGCAGAGCTCAGAAGTGGCTTTGGTGAGAAGCTCTGTGCTCTGGCTTTACCAATAAGTGGAAATGTTACCGAATTGGTTGACTGGACCCACACCGGGGCCCTAGCCCAGGCCAAGACCCCCTGTCTCAGCCAGGGAGGTTCTTTTTCCAGTTAGATTTGCCCAGCCAATAACAAAACCAATGCTGAGACTGGAATAGCACAAGCTTTATTCAAGGGCCAAAGAATGGAGCAGTGGGAAACTAGTTCACAAATCGACTTCTCAACCCAATTTGGGCAGAGACATCAAATATATAGGATGGTCGAGGCAAAAGTGAGGGAATTAGAAAGAGGGGTGAATATTCATGACTAATCTGAGAACAGGGGTGTGGTTTGGACCCCAGTTTGATGCAGCTCTCCTTTTCAGTCCTTGTATGGGCCTTTCTGGTTGTCATGGCAACTGTCAACACTCTTGGCGCTGGTGGGTGTGTCATGTAGCACGTTAATGGATTACAGTGAGCATATAATGAGGCTCAAGGTCTACTGAAAGTCAAATCTTCCGCCATTTTGGGCCTAGCTGGTTCTAACTGGTTCTTGTTTCTCTTTGCATCTTCCTTCTGAAACTTAGATAAGAGTAATAGTTTCCATTCGAGGGTGGGGTAGGGGAATGATTCAGGGCAATAGCCTTGGTGAGAAAGGAGGGAAAGGGACAGGACACACACGCTATATAATGAAGAAGAGGTATAGTTGTTGGGATGCAATAAAGACTGGCTGGAACCAAGGTGGCTTCGACAATAGCCTGCATTGACTTTTAGCTCATTATACCTTCATTGTAATACCAAAAATCACTCCCCCTTATGCCATGACAGTTCCAAGGAGGAACATTAAAAGGCCAAAAAGTGGGCAGTGGCCCATTTCCTGGGAATTCCCCACCCTACCCCGAAATAGCAAGAATATCCCTCCCACTCCTTAGCTTATGAAATCATTAAACCCATAAAAACCTTCCACCCCACCACACGGGGCCTGCTCTCACTTTCTGAGATGACCACATTCTACCCATATGGAACGTGTTTTCTCTAAATAAACTTGCTTTCCCTTTACTCTAGCTTTTGTTCTTGAATTGTTTCCTTCGGGAAGCCAAGGACCCTCCCTTGGCGGTCTGTCCTAAGGACTCCTGCAGGTCCTAGTATGTGACATTTCCCTCTCCTGCAACATTGGTAACAGAAACACACTCTGTTTACCCCAACACAGCCCAGAGCACTTTCTCCCCAGCGGTGGGCTTTTGCTTTCCTGACAACCACTATCCAGAATGACAGAGCTTCATGCTGCCTCCTCAGAGATTACAGCCAGGCTGGTGCTGAAAGCTTGGCCTCTGCACCGGGTGCAGAATTGAATCTTGGAAACAGAGTTTTGGGTGAAGTAGAAGAGGATAGGTTTATTGCTTTGACAGGCAAAGGGGACACAGCGGGCTCATGCTTTGAAAAACTATGTGTCCCAACTCAGGAGGATTTGATGAGGAGTTTTATAGCAATACTTCAAGGGTGGGGTTGCTGACAAGACGAGGGTGTGTGCAGGGTCTCAGGTGTTTGGTCTCCTAACCTTGATGAGCTTCTCTGGTCCCTTTAATCTTGCCTCAGGTGGTTTCCTGGATGCTCCTCTCTTGACTAGCAACTGTTTGAATCCACCCTTTGGAACTCAGGGAAGGTCGTGGAGGCTAGAGAGTCTTGCCTACAAGAAAGGGGGGACAAAAAGAGGCTTCCATGCGCAGGAGCCCACAGCTCCCCCTGCCCGGTTCCAAGGCTACCTCCTCAGTTTACAGTTCAGGAACCGGGGTTAATGTGGTGCCCAGGGTCGCCCAGGTGCAGGCAGGATGAGGACCGGAACCCACACCTCCAGATGCCAGTCTGAAGAGTGTGACACCGCACTGCTCCATTTCTACACCCGCTCTCGCCCCCTTGCTGTGGGGAAAGGGTCCGGTACCCTCGTCCGTGCTCACCCAGGTGTAAATGTCTATCTGACAGAAAATGTCAAAGAGAAGGTGTGCGTTAGGCACAGCAAGTGGGTAAGCAAAGGATTGGGGGAGGCAAAGGTCAGGGATTGGAGATGGAGAGCCCAAGTTCACGTGCTGTTTACTAGCCAGGGGTGTCTTTCCAACAACAGTAATAATGATCTCTGCAAATCTGTTTGCGAATTTTTAAAGAGGGAAACAAAAGATTTGTGAAGTCTAAATGAGGTGTTCTGGGGAATTCCCTGGCAGTCTAGTGGTTAGGACTCTGTGCTTTCACTGCCAAGGGCGCTGGTTCAATCTCTGTTTGGGGAACTAAGATCCCACAAACCTTATGGCCTGGCCAAAAAAAGAAAAAAAAAGAAGAAAAAAAGAATTTGGTAAATGAGATATTTCTGAAGAGCACTTTAAAAGTTAGACAGGTATGCAAATACAAGATATAAAGAGGGCTTCCCTGGTGGCGCAGTGGTTGAGAGTCCACCTGCGGATGCAGGGGACGCGGGTTCGTGCCCTGGTCCGGGAAGATCCCACATGCCGCGGAGCGGCTGGGCCCGTGAGCCATGGCCGCTGAGCCTGCGCGTCCGGAGCCTGTGCTCCGCAACGGGAGAGGCCACAACAGTGAGAGGCCCGCGTACCACAAAAAAAAAAAAA